>NC_073699.1:22809470-23128316 GCF_023634085.1 Falco cherrug
TTCATGGTTTCTGGCAGGCTGAAAACGTTCTTAAGCAAATACAAACCAGTTTCTGAACAGAAGCCTTCAACAATATTTCTGTGGTGTATCTTGCTTTTCTGCAGTTAGAACTGGCCCTGAACTGGAGGAGTTTTTGCTCTATTTACTTGACAGGCAAAATAAATGGAATTCAGAGGGTTTGGAATGGCTTTCCTTGTACCATCAAACTTTACATGAGGTCCCCTGGTGATGTGAGGCTTCAAAATTGGCAGAGGAAGAGAGATGAGGCAAAACGGGAGTCTAGGGGTGCATTTAGTTTGCTCTTACTACGCTCTGCTGTGCAGGTCTTAGTTAGCGAAACATGGCATAGTGTAGTTTAACTTTCAGGAAGATCACATGGCCTGAAGAGTGCAGATATCATTCTTTCATTCTTCTGATCTTTTTTCTTCATTATTCATTCCTGTCCTTGAATTTTCAAAATATCTGTATGAACATATATATCCATGTTTTCCTCAGTTTACATACTTTTACTTTCTGTCTTCATAAATTCAGATAATAAAGTAGGCTGAAAGGGATGTCTGGAGGTCATCTAATTCAAAATCCTGGTCAAAGAAAGATCAACTTTGAATTTAGATCCAACTTTGAGGCTAGATCAGGTTGCCTGTGACTTTACTACTGGTAAATTTATTGTACAGGCAGGCTATATACTTAGCTTTACTTTCTTGCAAATGACTAATTCAGGCCGCATGAATTTATTCGGATCAAATAATAGCTATACCAGTTCACTGGAGCAGTACATTGTCTATTGGCTTTACCAACAAATTATTGCAGAAGGTGCCATTACAGGACGCATAAAGCTTTGAACAACATGTCTTTCTGCTCATCAAACTGTCATTTATAGACTTCTTCCTAACATTTACCAGTTTTTCTTAGGATAGAGCTCTGTAGTTAATGCTTTCGAGCACTAACCAGCATTATTTGTTATGGCTTATCGTGTATGATGTCTCTGAGAGATTAATCAACAGGAGTGTGGTGCTGTTAACACCCCTGCAAATCCAAATTAATCTTTGCAAAAGTTCAATTGTTTTAGGTTAAGCTTGTGAGAGCAGCAGAATAGAAGAACAGAATGTTCTGGATAAAATCCCTGGTCTGTTTTGAATAATAATACGAAGGAATGATGGTTGGGTTTTGTTTGTGGGTTGGTTTTTTTTGTTGTTGTTGTTATTGTTATTTTTGGGTTTTGTTATGGAAGGAGTTGCCCCTTACCTTTGTATGCAACACAGGAATAGTATTGTAATCCGACTATCAATTCTGAGAGAAGATAATTCTCATTATTTAGATATGTCTGTCCTATGGAGATTACATTTGGTGGTATTAGAATCACTGTGTCCAATGCAGTATCTATATATAAAAAAAAAATAATCACATTTCCAAATCTTGTAATATCTAAAAGGAATTCTACCCTGTACAGAATTGTGGGAGGCTTTGGGCAAGAGCCTAACTGACGTTCCATGTAATTTTACCTGTATCACAATGCTTAACAACACAAAAGCCAAATAATTCATCATTAATTTGATAAATATTACATGTCCTAAAATGTTTACACCCTTTCTACTTACACTGTTTGGAATACCATCCATGTAATTTCTCACCTTATAATAGGTGAGGAAAGGGTACATTGGAAAAATACATTTTAATTAAAAATGTCATAGAGCTTATTTTTGGATAACCTGATAAACCAATGGAAGGTAAAGTGTCATTCCTAATTGTGTTTTAAAAAGAATGTTGCTGATGGTCTTAAGGTTGTTTATAAAGCTGCAAATCTGGAGAAGCTGTTAAAAGTTCTGTATTTTTACTAAACTGCATCGATATGATACCTCTGATAAAACAGTCTTTGAGTGATTAAAAATATGTATCAGTCATTATGATCTATTTCGCTTTTATCCACTTGTTTAATTTTGTGTTTTTCATTTCATTCGAACTTTCCAAAATTCCCAGTGATGCCACAGTTTGCCTATTAACTAATTCACAGATTAATCCATGCTGGTTTTTACTGGTTGAGTAGAACCACTTTTTTTAAAAAAACAGAAAGCAGAAGGTCTGAAGAAGGTTCTTTGGACAGGACAGCATAACCAAATAGAAAAAATAACTCTTATTATGAGTGTAGAAATACATATATTTAAGATAAAATTAATTCGCTGTATATCATGGTGTCAATGTCTACTGTTAATGAGTTACAATTTCAAAGAGAATTAATGAATTGTAATTAAATAATTACATGGGATTAATTAATTCTAATGAAATTTTAAATCAGTTGTTTATTTGTATATGGGATAGATGGTATTTTGAGGGGTAAATTCTGTAAATAGTATATCTTTGAGAATTACATATTTGCATTACAGTCAGACTGAGTCAGCTTATTATTATTAATTTTTATGTATTCTACATCAAGAAAAACAGATTTTTCATTTGCTGGATATGCAGTTTATTCAAACGGTGAAAGTAATCACTAAAAAATATGTTGCTGTATTAATTTACAGAGATATGTGTTATGAATTCAGTTTCTGGTAAATTGAGTTAAATATTCCATAACAGATATTTGTTCATTGTAACAATAATATTTAATTCAGCAATTTAATTTCTTGTATCCATTTGTATGATGAAATTAAACTAAACAAAATAGAAATAACATAATTATATTCTACTAAATATGTACAGGTTGAATTTAATTCTGAATTAGGAAGCCAGTTTCTTTCCTTTAGAAAATTAATAAAGATCTATTTATTTCTTAATTCTTATTTCCTAATTTAACATCAAACAATGCCAATTTCTGGACGGCAAGAGTTTAATAGAAGGAAAATATGGAAGAATCACTGAATATAAACTGAGCTTTTTTGTTTAGTCCATCCTCCTATACTTATTGAAGGGAATTGTGAATGTTCAGAAAAAAAGTCCTCTACCCACTGCATGTACATCTTCAATTCTTTTTGAATATGAAGTTGACATATAAACATAGAACCACATAAACCAAAAGGACTGAAAAAGAACAGCAGTTGTCCTCTAAAGGAAATCAGTATTTCTAGCCATCGATTCAATTTCTTCTTTGCCAATTTTGTTTTCTATTAGCTATAGCATTTTCTAAACACTATTTCATTAGCTAGAAAAATCTCCTTAAGGGAAACTAAAACTTGACATGTCTATCTGTTTTTAATATGGTAATCTTGAATTCAGTAACTATTCTGTATATGGAAATTCATATAAAGCTTTAAACTACAGTAGTATTTCAACTAGATTCTTAGTTTGATCAGAATCTTAACCTGAAATAGACTCAAAGATATTCTCAAGAAAAAATTTTGCAACTAACATTCCATACTCAGATTTATTCGTTCTTGTAGGTCAAACTTGGCTTTATTAATTTTTACTCATAAGCAGCAAAACAAAAAGGTTTGGTGTTTGACAAAAGCTGATAAATTAGAGCAAGTTCTATTTAAGGTTTTAGGTATCAAAGTGAGCCTAAGATACCTAAATTAAAACCTGCACTGCTCAGAACTTTTATTTTGCTTCTTTGTTAACTTTGAAGCTACTCAGTTCCCACACATTCCGTTGTGTGTTCTTGGACCTGGCTAGATTTTGATGGCCATACAGCTCAGCGGGCAGAGCATGCCCATGCCCAGTATGGACTCTGAAACTGTCTGTAGTCCACCGTTAGGGCTCTGCAGGATTCAAGCACAGAATTGTTGTCAGATCATGCTAACAAAATACAGTGCTAACCAGAGCTGACTTTTTAAAAAAGGTGTATCATGAAGAAAGTGATGGATTTCCTTCTCATTGAACAGCTAATATTTCTACCAATAATTCAGAAAATAGCAAATATGATTTTTTCACATACTAATTTTTATATAAGTTTTTCTTTCTGCCAGAGAACCAACCCAAATTATTGCCAATAAAAGAAGGACAAGGATCAGCAAGTTCTCTACCTCTCTTAATAAGGTGTGCAGCAGGACCAGAAACAGAGATGCAGTATAACAATGGGAGGGTTCTGTTTCTCTTTGCGTGACTACTTCCTTACTTCAACCAATGCTTAAATAAAAAAAATCCCACACACAGTTCTACCTTCAGTAAGATGGTGTCATGAATTCTCTGCCTTCTCCTTTTCAAGTCCCATGAATCCTTCATTCCTTCTTGTACCAGAGCACAGTAAATTGAACAACTTCTGCTTACTGGTCAAGTTTCTTCATCATTGTGACCCTCCTGTGAGGCCCTTCTTTTCTCAGGATCCGTTCTGGCCAACTGAAAGAGCTCCCTTATGACATTTGATAATCTAGGCTATATGTAGGGATCCTGACGACCTGAGAGAGATCAGGGCACTCCTATATATTGTATGGTGCCTAGGAGGAATCAGCCTTTATACTTCATATTGTACCTTTTTTGTATATCTGGGGTGAAGTTCCAAGACTCAGATTTAAGACAGCACTCATGAAGTCAGCTCCATGAACTGCATCTTACCAATGAAAGATATTTCATCTGCATCGGTCTTCTAATATTTTCTCCTTTTATAGTTAAAGTTTTATTAAAGGCCATCATGAGAAAGAATATTTGAGGAGTACCCATAGGAGTAACACATATTTTACTGCTAGAGCTCTAAGTTTAAACATGTATAAAAATAAGTAAAATTACAAACTTTCTGTGTAAGCTTTCAGAGAAGATTGACGTGTATGGTTAATCTACATCAAATTAGCAATGATTAGACAAAGTTGATAAAGTAGCTTAACTGTAATATTTTTGGGCCCAGGGTACTGATTTTTAAATATTTTTGATCAGATGCAGACAAGTAGCATTTCTGTGAATGTTCTTTCCAGTTCTTTACAGCACTGGGTGTTACCTCCAGAAACCTGTTTTTTTGCACAGCCTAGCAAATCAAGTTACTGACAGTGATGTTAACACAATGGATACTTTTAAGGGAACATGACAGAAAAACAATTTCATGCTGAAAATAGTTAATGCTTCCCTCAGCAAGGTAAAACTATGTACTTTTCCTGTTGAGTGAAAATATTGATAGCTGTCAGTATATTTGCCTTGCATCTAACCAAATTACTAACACTGAGAACTTGCAGTGAGGTGCTCCAAAAATCCCAAGATTAAGAACTCTTCTCTGGATTGGTTTCTTTACTTTGTGCAACGTGGTAGTCCTAAATCTGCCAGATCACTGATCTGCCAGAGCTCTGTAGACACCCTCCTACATGGCCACCTGTAGACTGTTCTATGGCAAATCTGCCTGCACTCTGAGCTGTTAGTATTTTACAATCTTTAACCGGTGGAAGTTGCTGTAGGAAGTAAGGAAGTAAGGGCAATAGTAATTGCAAAAAAAAACCAACCCAAAACCCAACAACAAAAAAACCACCCAAAAACAACCAAAAAAAGCAAAACAACAACAACAACAAAAAAAACAAAAAAACCCCAACCAAACCCCAAAACAAACCCAAAGAAGGAGCTTTAAAAAAAAAACAAACAAAGAAACCCACCAAAACATCCCTTAGAAATTCATATTCCACCACTGTTTTCTGCAGCCTATATGGATTTATAGTGGTGGGTTTTATTTCTCCTTAATTTTCTCTCTGACTATGGAATGTTGATAGTGTCACACAAGATTGGCCTGGTATAGCAAGGATGATAACTGTCATGAAAGCCCCCATGAGTTTGGATCAGACTTGAAAAGCAGAGTGATTGCTTTCCACTGACTGGGTCTGCTTGAATCGAGCCAAGGCAACCTCTGGACTGATTGCAGGGGAATTCCAAGAGCACAGATGAACAGAGACTCACAGTGCTGTAGCTTATCAGTCCCCTGAAAACTAAATGGAGCTACTCAAATCAGTCTTGCAGAGCAACAAGATGTGTCCAGACATGAAGCTTTTCTTCTCTCATCAGGATTTTAACAGTGCCATTCACCCTGCCATCTGTTCTCCAGCCCCTCCCCACCCACTCCACCCCCCTGCCAGAATTCACATTTCTGCAAAGCCAAACCAAGTTTAGAGACATTTCTACTATGAAATCAGAATACATGATCCATAAGAACAGAAAGGATCTGTTCTTAATGTGTCATAGAGCATAACACCTGTCTAGAAAGCTTACAGTGGTGGCTAAATGATCATTCAGTTTAAGGGAAAATCCAGAGCCCTGCAGTTATTCCGTGGTATGGCATCAGTTCCCAGTTTCCTTAATGTAACAGATGTGCCAGAAATGGGATAACTCATTGTTGCATTTTAGCATGCCCCATGACTCTGAACCTTCACAAGGGGGTCTAATTCAAAAGCGGCATGAACTGAGCAGCCAAACCACATCTCACGGGAAGTGCGAAATGAAGCCATGTTTTTCTCTGCTACTTTTTTAGCTCAGATGCATTTGGACATAGAGCTTCAGAATAAAACAATGGGGCTTCTCAGAAATTACAGGCTTACTATAACTGAATCTGTGTTTTGGAAACTATTATATTATGCATAAATAGTTTAACAAGTTAAGTAGTGTGAAAACTTATGAGTTACGACTGTAGCTTCCCACGCTACTTTAGGTCCTGAGTAAGTACAGGAATCACTTGTGCCTGGTGAGCCTTCGGCTACAAAACATCCAAAATGTCTGTCTGCAGAAAAAGCTAATGGTGACCTAGCTATTCTGAAATGTTATTTTGGTTCTTAGGAATCACCATAATCAGCTTTCTGATCAAACTTCTTTGTCTGAACTAAGAACTACACATTTTCCTTCTTTTGATTGTTATTATAAAGGTTCTGATTCAAAGAGGGTTGGCATTAAAAATATGTTCCACAAAAGTTTACTACATTTTGGAGAGACACAATCCCACCTAACTGAGAATGGGAATGAAATCGGTAGCGCATACCAAGAGAATTTAATTTGCAAATCCTGATGAACCGCAACAATTTACAAGCAGACAAATAAATTCCCCTTTTTTTCCTGAGATATTACTGGTGTTTTTTGGTGAAAGTTTGTTAGGAACTGAGCCGTTCTGCTTTCCCTCTGATCAACTTCATTTTCAGAATCTACCTGAAAATAAGAAAAATCCAATGGTTTCATAGCTAGATCGCTTATTTATTGATTATAAATAATAATATAAAATAAAGTTATTTGCTTACCTTATTTTTGCACTTGTGATATTCAAGGGTTCCATTTGCTTTTGCTTTTATTTACAGAAAAGTTATTTTGAGGGCAAACAGCAAAACAACCTAACTTGTTTTCTTGCCTGGTTTCTTGCTCTTTCTGTTTCTTTTCTCTGATACGGTTGTTTTGTTGTGGAATGACAGCTTCCCAAATGCTTGTTCACTTAAAAACTGACCTCTCTTGCCTAAATAATGCCTGGCCTTTATGATGATAGACATGTCAGTAACAACATTTAGACTATCTTTTTTTTCCAAAGCCTCTGGAGAAACACCTTTGTGATTACCTAACCTAAGTACACAGTGCTTTAAGGTAAAACCACAAAATATTTTTACATCTAGTTAGTAGCAGATACTGTGGTCTCTTAATTTTATTTTAACTTCAGACCTACCCCTGGTTTATTCCTGGCTTCATCCTGTAGCCTGCCAGTCAAGTTGCCAGATGCAACATGCTGCCACTTCTACATTTCCAAGGGTGGTGGGACTGTGACTCTAGCATCTACTTTTTCATAGTACATTTATCTGGACATTCCAGGCAGTTTGCTATAACTCACAATGTGAAAAATGGCATAAAATCACAAGGTGTAATGCCTCTCTTTGTAGCAAGATATTATCGTTACACTAGCATATAAGGAAAGCTACAAAATAACAGCTGTGGAAAATGTATTTTCAGGTCTCAGAAAAGCTGCTTGTAAGAAGTACATTGAGATGACTTTACTTTTATTTTAGTCCCTTAAACCAGGACCACTTTGGAGATGGTTATTTTTGAAAAGTAAAAGAAATCTGAAAGCAGACGACTCCTCACCACAGATGCTTTTAGCTCAGTCAAATAGAAGGATAGGTGGTTTGGATATGTGTGCATGAGTATGCATGAGAGAAGCAGCGGAGGAGAGAGGGATAGTCAGTTGTCTCTTTACCAGCTGTTCTTTCCCATTGACATTGTGAGTACTCCTTCTTCCGCAAGGAAATGGACCCAGTTTGGGAAGGGGCATAATTTATTTATGTATTTATTTTTATCACTCACAGTGATTGTAAAAAGCAATTAATATAGTCAGATTATATGCTGCTTTTCTGAATTCTTTCAGTTGTGTATTTCTCATTTATAGATGGCAATCAGTAGCTAGAAAAGCCCATGAATATATAATGGCACAAAAAAGTTATATCTTAGGATGAATCTGAAGTATGGATCCTAAGGTTTCCACTGAAACTACTTGTATGGGATTTTCAGCCTCCATGCAGATACTGTTTCTTGCTCTAATGCTTTCTCTTACAATGTGTACTGATTGGATAGTCTTGAGTCCAAAATATTTTTCTGATAATATTCTGAATACAGCTTCAATCAGGATGACTGACTTTCTGAATGTATAAATGAATTAAAGAATGAATTAGAATTTAATGTAGTTAAGCATGGATAAATTTATTATCTAGAGATAAATGGACTATCGGTAGCACTGTAAAATCCTCAGGTAAATACTGCCACCATTGTATTACATTTTAGCCAATGCATTCATTAAACAAACATCTTCAGGATACAAGCAAGACCTAAAAGGATTAGTCTGGAAAACTGGTTAAAAATTCTATCTTACTTTTACCTGCTTGTTTTCACATTTCCTATATTCCTGATGAACAGCCTTCTACTTCCTTTGTCCATGGCTCTGTAATTTGTAAACTGCTAGCGTAACAATGAAATTCTTAAATTAAAACATAATGTGCATCTATTTCTACTTAATTCCCTAATGAAATTTCTTAATATGTTCAGTAAGACTACATCTTATGATCTATTTTTTTTTCAGGACCTACACTTTCTTGTATAACAGAGCAATATGGGTTTCTGGCACATTTCTTATTTTAAATATGTTTTCTTTTTAATCTTTCACCAATGTTTATTGCTATTAAATTTCAGAAAACTATTACTGGTCTATCCCTGTGATTTTCTTCCTTTTTAGTTGTAATATTGTCTTAGAAATCTAGATCCTAATAATTTCATTTGTTGTATGATGGAATTTAAGAGCTTCTCATCAAAGACAGGCAAATTATATGGAGGAATATGTTTTATAAGAGGATGAATAAGGCATTTTTTGGGTTGTGATAGACACATTTGATCAGATGAACCTATGCTACGACATGCTGAACAAGTCTGTAGCTCTCAGAACACTGGGATAAAGGGTTTTCTTCACATCTTATAACTGAATAATGGATAAAGTACCTTGTTCCATGCTGTTCCATGTACTTGAGATTCAGAGCTAAAAATCTAAATTATAAACAAAACATATTTCATGATTATGTTTCTGAAATTTCTCTCCTCAAATATAACTCTTCGCAAGTGGATGTCTTATACTTGATAAAGACCATCTCTGAAACCCAAATATTTTATTTGTCTCTATAGGATTAGTTGCTATAGGATTAGGATTAAAAATAATAATAAATCAGTGAAGAACTAAGAAGCAGCAAAGGCCAGAATATTTACTGCTTGCTTGGCTTTGTACTTCCAGTGAAATCAATGGAATAATTCACATACACAAGTCCTACTTGTCCTGAGCTGAATTTCAAGAACTGTATAACTTAAGTGTATGTACGAATAATATATTTAAAATGAAATGTTATGTATTTGTACTAACACCACTTGTCTGTTTAGACAAGGCCAACTTCTAGATCTTGTACAGGTCCCTCTGGATGGCATCCCAACCCCCAGGATATGTCAACCATATCACTTAGCTTGGTGTTGTATTCCTTCCCCTTACTCTTAATACAAATTATATCGTTGTGTAATGTCATTGTTTGTCACATGCCAAACACATTTCTTAGCCATACAAGGCTTACAGAAATTCTGTCTTTGATTTACTGCTCCTTTATTAAATGCTTAGTTTTATTTTACTTCCTACACTCTTCCCTCTTCCAAAGTAAATTGCTTTCAAAATTCATGAGAGGTGACACCAACCAGCAGTATTCAAAACATTTATAATTTTTCTGTGCTATTTTTAAGCCCACCATTACATATCCCAGAATCATTATGAGAAGAAATATTTATCAATAAAATAGTAATAATTTCCATTTTATAGATATATGTATATATTCCTATATAATAACATATAATCTATATAATATATAATATGTTATTATATATATCATCATATAATATAGATATATAATCTATATATTTCTATATAATAACATTTCTATAAAAATAGAATGTTATTTCTACTCTGTAGGGTTTTTTTATTCCAAACATTACAGAGACAACAAACCACAGAAAAATGACTCAAGTTAGATTAGCAGAGGGTTTGCTTTTGTTGTACAAGATTCCTGCTTTCTTCAGTCACAGTGATATTTTCAGGGTGCTTCATCAACAATATCTAGAAGGAATCTTAACACTCTCTGTGCTACATTTTTAAAGCCTTCCACTGTTGAAGAAGAAAGAAAGAAGTGTCCTACCCTATTGACTATGTGGGAAGACCAAAAACTCTTACTATCTCTGTCAAAGTCATCCTACTAAGTACTGAATATAACTCCTGAATTTTAGATCATCTTGTTTGGGAGAAATTTCCACATCTGAGAAAAAAAGGATTACACAACTTTTTAGTGATTTTTGTTTTTCTTCAAAAGCAGATGTAGCTAAAAGGTAACTCCATAAACAATGTAAGGCTGAATTGAGTAAATGATGCTGAGGTGTTCAAACAGGATTGCATCATTCCATGATTTCCTGTTCTTTTTATAGCATTGCTGCACAGATGTTCTTCCAGCATTCATCACAGCCAAAGAACAGGAAAGAAATCATTCTAAATAGGACTTTAAGAAGAAGTTAACATTATTCCATTATCAAGAACTCTAGCAAGAAATACTGAAGCTTTCCTCAGTTATGTTTCAGCTCTCACACTAGTTCACATGTCCTCTAAAATGTGAGCAACCTTGAAGGGCAAAAAACATCTCTTTGCTGTATGTCAAAGCGCTCAGTAAATGTTATCTTGGAAAGCCTCTGATACTATTTTCTAAATATGTCTTTAGCAGGTTCATGACATATTGACATATTTTCAGGATACTTGAAATTCATAACTTCTATCATACTACACTGACTTGTTCTGCTTTTATGTTAAGTTTTCATTTTTCCCTTGTGAATAGTGTCATTAGAGTTTTACTGCAGGGTTTCAAGGTAAATTTGATTTTTAGTTGTTTTGTTTTATTTTGGTTGTAACTCTCCTTAACAAAAATCTGTTATTTCCTTTTGCTTTTTTTTTTTTTTTTTTTTTTTTTTTTTTCCAATATAGCCAGTAACCTTTTGGACTTCTTTGCTGCAGTAGCATAGGCCTAATTCATGTTCAACTTGCTTTTCCAAGAGTTTTCTGCAAATGCTGGGGGAAAAATAAGAGCTAACTATACAAGCTGCAACTCAGTGAAGCAGAATATGATGGAAAACTTCACATCCTCTTTCCCATCCTGCTTGTATTTGCCTACAGGCACTTGGACCTTGGTCATGCAGCATTCACAGAGGATGTGTGAGGGCCTCCCCCATCATGTTGTCCCCCAGTCACTTCCCTCACTAGGCACAGACAGTCTTGTCCCCTTTGACAGCTGAATCCTGTCCCTGCTCAACAGTCCTCAGACGTGTAGTGCCTCCTCCTACCCTTTTCTCTTTTTCTTCTTCTATGTAGTCTTCCCCATGTTCATATCATAAGTCAAGGGAAATTGGTATACTGACTGCAAGCACAGTGGAATAATTAAGGTCTGTTATTGTGCTGCATCTTGCAAAGTAACCCAAAGGTGTGATTGTGACATTCCAGATGATAAGAAGTTGTAATTTCATTTAGGCTATATATTTGCCTGACACCTAAAACAAGGAGGCAGGAATTGGCTGATGTATGCTGCCAGAACATCATTGCTATGTAACAGCTATCTATATAGCAGCAAATTCCTTTGGCTTGGTACTATATACCCACGGTAAATTATGTCACAGAAAAATGACAGAAGATACACATTAGGGTGACGGTCGGGAGCACTGCAGTTTGGAGATTCTGAAGAACTCAAATTTTGAGAGTATAATCTTCCCAGACCGTGTTTCTTTGGTTTTATAACCTGGCTTAACATGCTAAACTAATAAAATACACTATGTGAAGATTATGCCTGCAAATCAGATGTGATTATAATTAATAATCCTCCCATTTTAAAGAGCATTTTAAGAACTTTGAACTGCCAGTATTTAAATTAGTTCAGTTACACTCTGTAAAGCTCCATAAAATTTACAGCTTTATGAGACTAGCTTGAAGGGTTGATAGCACTGACAGCTCTTCACAGTTTGATAGATGTTAAGCAAAAAAAAAAAAAAAAAAAAAAAAGTCTTATGTAATAGATACAAGACCTCATGTTTCCTTAAATGTTTCAGCCAAATTTGTAGAAGTCAGGAAAATAACAATCCTCCTCTTCTTACTTTCTTATTATATAGAAAATTTAGTTTAAATTAGGGTAGAGAGCAGAAAAAAATGTAACATTTTTGAAGTATATGGTTGAAAACAAATCATCCACAAAAGGAGAGGAGATGGTATATGGAAAAAAGGATGTGAGTAAGAATAACTCCTGTGAATAAGAAACAGGAAAAAATGAAATACGGTTTGGAGCAATGGCTCCCAACTTGCAAATGAATCTAGTTATTTCTCCCCAGGGCTTTGGAAGAAGAAGAAAAGTGAAAGATTTTGTCAGTATTGTCAATTTCCTAAGTTACGGCTTAGGTCTGCACATGACATGAAAGTCCTGGACATTTTTTTTTTTAATTTCTTTTAAATTAAATTATACATCTGGATGATTTTTTATTTTCCAGTTGGCTTTTTAGTTTTCAGAATGTCCTTGACATATTTCACCTCACTGATGATACTAAAATTTGATCTTTCCTATGAAAGCTAAGATTCTTACAGAATCTGATGGCTGAATGAGTCACATGTGACAAACATAAAATATCCTTATAAAAAGTCAAGAGATGTTAGCACTGCATCTTGTTAATCCTTGTTTGTTCAATATTGTTTATAAGTGCTGAGGCTCCTTAAAATTATTAAGAAGCTTTAGTAAGAAAACGGAAAAAAGGATATCATACTTTGCTTGGACTTCACCATGGATCCTCACATCCAATTTCTTTCTGTTTAATATATCCATTGAGACTTTATCATATGGTAGTTTGATTACTACAACATCCTTGACAAATGAAATCTTGCCATGTTCCCCACCAGAACACTGCTGGAAAAGACATTTTGTTATTCTGTTAACAGAAACTATCTTTCTGAATACCCCATCAGTTTCCAGTTTTCTTCTACAATTAACAATTGATTCTTCTTAACAAATATTATAGCTGATTCTTCATCATTTATGCTAACATTTTTTTTTCTCTGATAAATAACTTTTAATATACACCAAAATTATTCTGTGGAAGGCTTACTCTCATTACTATCCAAGAAGCTGCTATAGATGTTACAAGCTCTCACTGTTCCACAAGCTGAAAATGAAAGGCATAAATATGAAAAATGTATCCAACATAGAGTTAAACTCTCGATGAACTGAACACTTGAAAAGAGCTTGTATGGATGGATGTAATGACTGTGTTAAGGAACTCTGCACTGTCTTGACTTGAGCTGAGCACACTGATTTGTTTAGACTAAAGAAAATGGATATTGCAGAATGAAATTGTAGTGGCAGGCCCTGGGCCAGCTCCTACTGATGAAACTGGAGATTTCTTCAGTGTCTAGAAATAGCATCACATAAATTCTGCCAGATATCACGGTTCTGGGCTGATATTTGTAGGTTTGGCAAGGCATGTTAGATGGATTCAGGTTTCTAGATAAACATTTCATGCAGCTCAGTCCCAGATGTTTTTTTTAAATCCAGAAATATAGACAGGATCCACAGAAATTCATTCCATTTATCATGCTAAGCAAATTTTCCATTCAAAGGAGAATATTTATTTATCCCAATTCAGTAATAACCTGGGTTCTATTCTTTAAATAGCAGCTTCAAAGCCACTTGGACTAGAAACTGTACTACCTGCATATGCAATAACAGAAATACTGACAATTGCCCAAGTATGGAGAAATCAACTGTAAAAGAAGATCCATTACATGCATAGACTAAAGACACTTACACTTACATGCTTTTAAGCCTTAAGTACAAAGTTCTATGATAGTATAGCACGAGCCAGGGTTGAGTATAGATGAAATCACAGTCACTGAGTATTTTCCTCTAACTTTATTTCTGTATTGTTCATCTTGTTAAAGTACAGTAATGCTAAAACTATCACTTACACTAAATTAGTCATATAAAATCCTTCTTTAGTCAATGAAGTGAATCGCTTTTCAATGGCATTTATTCCATCAAAAGGCATCTTCCTGAGATGAGCAGAAGAATCTCCTTATGACAGTGTTTGTTCTTTTTCATTAATCATAAAAGAAACTAAATGACTAGCTAAACCCAGATGTTAACTTTTAGCTGGCTAAAGTCAGGTAACAGCAATCCTGCAGCCAATCCTCAGACCTTTAAGCCTATCTTGTCTAGGATACATAGCTTGTATTACAATTTACTAACTTGCAGTCTGCCCTACACAAAGAAAGTCTTGTTTCTCTTGATGAAGTTTACCTTTTACTTCAGTTTCTCCGATAGACCAACTATCTTCCCTGCACTAACAAGACATGAAAAATATCATACTAAGCTCCAAGCTACAACTATTGGGAAGGCTTGTTCTTTTGGCCATTCTGACATAAAAAAAGTTGTTGAAGTCCTATTTTATCTTTGCTGAACAGAAAGATATGAAGGTAGCACTGAAAGTTTTGTTCCTGTTACTAGTCTTTCACTCTAGTGTGGCTGATGTCCTGTTGATGTCCCTCTAGTGAAGCAGAGGATGATGTGAAATCTGCAGCATACTCATGTAGGAGCTGCTAATGCAGCTGAACAATCTTTGCAGCCAAGTACAGAGGCGCCAGAACACCACAATGGGTAAGTGCCTTGGGGCTGACAGAGGTTTTTTTCGAGGTTTGAAATTTATTCATTATTTACCCCTGATTCCCCTCTCTGGGACATTCTTTGATAGCTATACAGAAGTGAATTTATGTCATAGGCTTCTACTCACTGAGGTCATTTATCCTCTGTACAGATATTCATATTTGAAAAATGCTTGAGAGAAAATTGAAGTAAAGAGAGAAGGAAATGGCAGATAGTTGGACACACTCGACAAATGCAAAGTAGATTTGTGTTATCTTGGGAAAGCAGACTAAAAGAAATCATTTGATTTTTCCACTGAAGCTTTAGTGAATTAAATATTAGGAAAATCTGAATGATCTTACAAGTTTAAGAAAGTGAAAAGGGCAATTACATTTAAAGAAATAGAGATATTTCTTCATACAAAACATTTTTTGAAGAAACATATACTGATAATAAGAACACAAAGGACAAAAGTCAGCCTTCCTAGTGATTCTAATTATCCATTCCATTGTTTTATTGAAATTTTTGCCTAAAGGCAACAGAGAATGTAGTGAAACACACCAAGTCTTTTCATTACCTGCACATGAGAAAAAACAGCATATGCAGCTTTTCAGAAGTGGGCTTTATTGAACTGAGATTTCCCGTTCCAAAAGGAGTCAGTTAACGTAAATGTTTCTGCTTTATAATTATGATTACACAACATGCTCTGAAAGAGCTAAATCAAAAGTAGTACCACACAGAACCTCTGGAAGGTAGAGAGGAACTGATATAGTTAAGTGACTCAGAGATAAAATTGTAAACATAATGAGAAATTATGAGAATAATTTATTACCTTAAAGATGACTGCCGTGGTTTAACACCAACCAGTGGCTAAGCCCCCCTGCAGCCGCTCACTCACTCCCCCCAACAGTGGGATGGGGGAGAGGATGGGAAGAATGAAAGGAAGAAAACCCATGGGTTGAGATAAAGACAGTTTAATAGGTAAAACAAAAGCTGCGCACAAAAGCAAAGCAAAATAAGGAATTCATTCACTACTTTCCAGCAGCAGGCAAGTGTTCAGCCATTGCTAGGACAGCAGGGCTCCATCACCCATAATGGTTACTTAGGAAGACAAACACCATCACTCTGAATGTGTCCCCACCCCCCTTCCTTCTTCTTCCCCCAGCTTTATATGCTGAGCATGATGTCATATGGTATGGAATATCCCTTTGGCTAGTTTGGGTCATCTGTCCTGGCTGTGCTCCCTCCAAATTTCCCATGCCCCTCCAGGCCTCTCACTGGCAGCACCCAAGAAACTGAAAAATCCTTGGTTTAGCTTAAACACTGCTGAGCAACAACCAAACCCATCAGTGTGCTATCAACACCATTTTCACACCAAATCCAAAACAGCACTGCATCAGCTACTAAGAAGAAAATTAACTCTATCCCAGCTGAAACCAGGACAATAACACAGCAATGAGATTTTAAATGTCAGACTTCAAGTATGAGCTGTAATTACTCTATCAATTATCCATAATGAACTAAAGTATTTCAAGCCTAGATGTAGTGTTTTTCTGATATATTGGAGGGAACTACAGGGTGACAATTATGACTACATTATTAGAAATATGCTGAAAATTTTCAAAGTTTAACATACATTTCTTTAATAATCTCACAGACATTGTTGGCTGCCATCTACTATGTTTGATTACTCACTACACGAGGAATACCAGTTCAAAGAGCACCCAGAATAACAAAGCAATAAGGAGGGACTTAATAACTAAACTAACAATGACAATCCATGTGGAACGCATAACAAAAAATTGAAGATAATTTTGATGGAAACTGCTATAAATCTTTGGTCATTTCCTATAAGAATGGAAACAAAATAAATGCTTTATTTCCCAGAGGAGAGGAAAAATACAAAAAGCCAGTCAGGATTGTAACTTCTAGCTTGCTAAAGCGTCTCTGTTTTTTTCCAATCATAAGTAATTGCACATCTAATAGCTAAATTATTTTTTATTACATAAAAATATTACTTGCAGACAAGTATTTCTATTACCATTTATGGTAGCAGTAGTCTGAATTCCCTTTAAAAAAAATGGCTTGCAAAAACAAAGCAAGAAACTGCATACCTCTTTATTTTATCATATAAACACTGAACATGAAAAATATCAATTTATTGTAGTGATCCAAGAGCAATCTCAAGTCACGTCAGCTATCCCATTCAAGTCAGTAACACCATTGATAATAATGTTTTACTTTCCTTTTTTTTTTATATTTTATGCATGTAACGTGTACAAACCAACTGAAATCCTTCACAAAATTGTTTATATAATAGCTCACTGCAGTAAGATATTCCTAGAAATAAACTCCAAGTTGCCATTTTAATTTTTTTTTTCCCCCTTTATCTGTGGATTTCTTTCCAGTTTCATTTTGCAAAACATGATTGTAATTCATGAGTTTCCTGCAAGGTTGGGGTTCTTTTGTTGGTTGTCAACACCCCACCCCACCACCCCGTCATTGTCCCCCTTTCTACAGAAAGTACACTTGAGTCATATAATTTGTTCTGTTACATTCTTTGCATAGATGGATGCCTTATAAGTGAAGAGAGAAGAGTTTAGTGTACGAGTTGTTGTAAAGATAAGCATAGAAAAGTAGTGCTGCCCCAAAGTTTGACAGAGTTTAATATAAAACTCAGGCTCTTCCGAACATCATCACTGTTGTTCAGAAAGTAAGTTTACAAATACTTCTGCCCTAAAGTAAAAGTTGCACAGAGAAAGTTGCAAGTGTCACAAAGATACATAAATCATAACTCTGTATTTACATTACACTGCTTTTCAATCATATGCCATGTCTGAATTTTAATTCTAATTTTTAATATATTTTCATTCTGTTAATCTATATCATATCATAAACAGATATTAAAAATTAATACCTCTTCTGCAAAACTTGGTGTTTAGTATGGATGAGCATACAGGGAAGTATATTACAATAAAAAGACACAAGTTCTACTTGACATAAATAAAATGACAATGTTTTTGCAAGGCTGCCAAGTTTGGCTTCTTTAGTTAACAGACTTTTCTCATATGCTTTAAACACAAATGTTTGAATTCTGGCCGAATAACTATGAACTGTTCATTACATCTTCTCTTCCCTGTCCAGCTGAGGAGGCGAGTGGTAGAGCAGCTCGGTGGGCACCTGGCATCCAACCAGGGCCAACCCACCAAAATTATCATTAAAATCCACGTTCACCACATAATCTTCACCATCTTCACAAACTTCACTTACATCAACAAAAAAGTATTCCCCACACCAAAATCAAAATAAAATCATCACAACACCAAACAAAAGCGGACAATTTATACACAATCCACCCCCTCGTCCCTTTAACACAACAGCAATTCCCCACAATCACTCTACTTTTCGCTCTCTAGCTGTGTTCAGTCCAGGCTTTACCCATTACCTTGCCCAAACACTATCCTTATCTCTAATTCCTCACGCCCCATGTTGGTTGCCAAAAAGGACTGTGGGCACCCACCAAGCCATTCTGTCACTGCCCTCTGCAACTGGGGAGAGGAAGTATGTAAGGAGAGGCTTGTAGGTTGAGATAAGGACATTGACCAGTTAGCACAATGTGCAAAACCAGACTTGACTTGGGGAAATTAATTCAATTCATTAGCAGTCAAATCAGAGTAGGATAGTGAGAAATAATGATATGGAGAAATAATGTGAAATGGGGATAATGGACATGGATTGTGATTGTATGTGTCTGCTTAAGGAATGTGGGTATGGTGACTGGTCATGGGTGCGGTGACAACCACAGTTTTGAGGAGACGCCTGCCCCTCTTCCTCTAACAAAGGGGAGACAGGGAGACGCCTGCCCCTCTTCCTCTAACAAAGGGGAGACGCCTGCCCTTCTTCCTCTAACAAAGGGGCTATTTAAAAGAGAATAAGAAAAGATGAGAGACATTCAAATGCTATCTAGAGGGAGGGAGTGCTAAGTCTCCTTGCTGGAAAAGATTGGGTGGTCACAATCACCTGAAGAAGATCGGGTGGTCACAGGGACATGAATCACCTGAAGAAGATCGGATGGTCACAAGAACATGAATCACCTACAAACCTGCAAGACCACCACATTCCAGGAAACGGACTGATAAGCTAATTAACATACGAAGCGGGGTTTAGGTAACGAATATGTATAGGCGTTAATTGAATATTCATTTGTTCATTGTATAAATGTGAGATGGTTCGTCACTTCGGGTATGCACGCTTGTGGAGCAGCGATCCCCCGTGCATCTGCGCGCAATAAACATACCTACTTTATAACTTTCGAGTTATAGAGTCTAATTCCGCACGTCAATAAAACCTAAATCTTACACACACACACCCCCACCCCCCCCCCCCCTCCTTCTTCCCGCGCACAACTTCACTTCCGGGCTCCTCTCCCGCCTCCCCGCCCGCGGCGGGAACGGGGCTGGGCCAGTCCCTGACGCTGCCTCTGCCGCCCCTGCCCCTCAGGGGGAGGCTCCTCACACCCTGCCCCGCTCCCGCCTGGGGTCCCTCCCACGGGACACGGTCCCCCATGGGCTTCTCCAACGGGAGCCCTGCCCAGGGGCTGCAGTTCTTCACAGACTGCCCCGGCGTGGCGCCCTGCACGGGCTGCAGGTGGGGATCTGCTCCCCCGCCACCCTCCATGGGCTGAGGGGCACAGCCTGCCTCAGCGGGGGCTGCACCACGGGCTGGGGGGGAACCTCTGCTCCGGCGCCTGGGGCACCTCCTGCCTCCTGCACTGACCTGGGGGTCTGTAGCAGTTTCTCTCAAATATTCTCACCTCTGTCTTTCACGTGCCGTATGCCAGCAGGTTTTTTTCCCCCACTTCTTAAATAAGTCGTCACAGAGGCACTCATACTGTCGCCGATTGGCTCAGTTTTGGCCAGTGGTGGGTCAATATTGGAGCCAGTTGGCATCGGCTTTGCCACACATAGGAGAAGCTTCTAACAGTTCCTCACAGAACCCCCCCAAAAGCCTCCCCCACCACACCACACCCCCAAAAAACCCAACCCAACTTTGCCATATAATCCCAATGCACTAACATATTTTTTTAACAGATTTGTACAATTATTCTACCTGGGAATTTGTGTCTTGAGATCTCCCAGAATGCTGGAGTAGAAATACCAGAAATCCACTGCAAAGGTGTAAAACATTTTTCTTATATTTGGTCAATATTTTATCCTGGAATTTTTATTTAGAAGCAAACATACATAAAGAATAGAGAAATTATCTGGAAGGATATTAAATCTTCCTTGAGAAAACACAAAACATACTCTTTGAACAAAAACAATGATTTCTTTATATATAGAAATGTGTTAGATGGACCAGTAACCAGAAGGAGCCAGATGCAGGCATGAGATTGGGATACAGTTGCCTAAAGAAAGGCACCTAGAGACTTATGTAATGTATTTGATTTTATTGCCCTGGCTTTATTGCTATGTCTTATCTTAGACTGCTATTCTGTATCGAAATAAATTTTAAGTTGTAAATATCTGTTTTAACTCCACAGACTATGTTGATATCTCTGTTTAACTGGCTCAGACATACATTTATGGAAGATTGTATACCAAGTACATCAATATAAGAAAAGTTGAGATTAGTATACTGGTTATTCACTCACTAACTTGCTGCACACAGCATCCTCTAACTTTTAGTGAAAAAGTGTTCTCATTTAACAATGTATAGAAAAGCTGGAGGTGGAGAAAAGGAGACACTAAGTCTCTTGTTAAATTTCAAATTAAATTTTACTTTTAATTAAGAAATCAACAATTTTTATCCAAGACACAGAAGGCATTTCAACAACTTCAAACTTTATTCTACAATATATAAAAAAAACCCAACCCTGAAATATTTTAAACAACAACAAAAACAACTTATTTAAGTTTATTGTAGAGGATTCATTGAAAAAAAGTCCTTAAGAGCCTTAGCTATAAATACATATATTTTTAGGAGAAGCTTTAAAATTTCTTTATCCTGATTTATCCTGAAGAAGTTCTTCATTAAGAAGTCCCTTCCTTAAGTGAAGGGGAAAGAACCTGAATAAATCAAAGAACATCTGAACAAAACCAAAACTTAAAAGAAATTATGTAAATGTTACGCTGTATTCCATTAATTCATCTTTGTTACTTTTAGATTTTTTGAAGGAATATTGCATTGTATTATAGACATTTTAGAATAGCTATAATAAAATTTCATGCTATTTCTATAGAGTCCTGATGGTTTAGCCCCTGTTAAATTGTACAAGACCTTTTTGTGACTGGTCAAAGCAGTAGGTAGGTGAGATATTCTTAGGGGGAGTCATTTGAACAGAGAAGTGAAGTGGTAACAAGGCAGAGAAGAAAGAGGTGATTGCAGCTGTCAAAAGCTGTTAGAGTGAGTCCAGAGGAGGACCACGAAGATGATCAGAGGGCTGGAGCACCTCTCCTATGAAGAGAGGCTGGGAGAGCTGGGGTTGTTCAGCCTGGGGGAGAGAAGCTCTGGGGAGACCTTATAGCAGCCTTTCAATATTTAAAGGGGGCATATAAGAAAGATGGGTACAGACTTTTTAGTAGGGCCTGTAGCAATAGGACAAGGGGGGATGGCTTTAAACTAAAAGAGGGTAGATTTACATTAGATATAAGGAAGAAATTTACTATGAGGGTGGGGAGGCACTGGAGCAGGTTGCCCAGAGAAACTGTGGATGCCCCATCCCTGGAAGTGTTGAAGGGCTGAGTGGGGCCTTGAGCAGCCTGGCCTAGTGGAAGGTGTCCCTGCCCATGGCAAGGGTGTTGGAACCAGATAAATATTTAATGTCCTTTCTAATCCAAACTAGACTCTGTGATTCTAAGATGACCGATGATCATTAGGTCCTAATATTAGGGTTTGGAAGGAAAACAAAGCAAGAGCTCTCAATTTCTTTACCTTAATGGATAGCTGAGGAAATGCTCTTATGTGCAGAGGTTTTATTCAGAAATTAGCTCACAAATGTGTCACTAAAGATGAATTGCATAAATGTAAAATACAGGAGAATAGGTACTGAAATGTATCACAGTTACTAAAAATGAAGCCTGGAAATAAATCTTAAAACATTTAATTATGAATTAACATAGTAGACTACAATTTATATTCTAAAATGAAGTAAATAATTTTGATAGATATATTAAGTATAAATCTCATATTTAAAATTATTTTAAATTTTCCCAATATAAAGAAATCTGGCAATGTTTAGACACATGTAATGAATCTGCCCTCTTACTTTGCTGTTAACCAATAATGTAGCCTAGAGCCAATGCCAATTATTTTCTTGATGGTTAGAACATCTGAGGTTAAATTCTCAAAAACAAATCCTTTCTCTTGAAAATGTCCAGCTCAGGGATCTATCTACCTTTTTTTCTACAACTATACAGTAACTTTCAATCCATCAGAATTTGATTAATTTAAAAGAGCAACTTAAAAAGAATAAGTTGAGCAATCCCTTCTTAATAAAAAATTATTTTTCTATGTTTTATTTGAGGAAAGGAGAAAATAAGGTGATTATTATGTTCCTCTTCCCCATTTCTCTCTGGCTTCTTCATCTTCCATTTAAGTACTATGAATCAGGCCAATGAAGAGATAAATTGGTATACACAAAGCACTGCTGAAGAGTTCATAGTTTCTATCAGATTTCTTTTTTGTCTCTTAGATACCTCTGGTGCTGATATGACATCCCCTTAGTACTTACATAGCACAACATCCTGTTTTTCGCTACTCCTAACAATAATACTCACAGCACTTTGGGAATAATTCTGCTCAAAATCAAAACTCAAAGTACCTGTAGAGCTGTTCAGAGACTATGCACTTTGAAGATATAGCAGAATTTGTATGACTTTGAAATTTTTGCTAATGTAATTTTAAAGAGCTGTTTTTTAAACTGGAAAGAAAAATTCATGCTATGCATCCATATTATATTTATGCATATTTATATATATATATATAATTCAGTAAAATTTACTAGATTTTTTTTTTTTTAAAAAAACTTTATATTTGATCTGTGCTTATTTTACAGATTCATAGCAACCCTAAGAGGATCAAGAATTTATCACTCTATAAGGTATATAAATTCTTCGGCAGGAGCATTTCCTGTCTCAGTAGTTCATAGCTGAGTTTAATGAAGAGGGATGGTTTCATTTTCAAGTGAAGATTAATCTAATATTTTAAGACTAAGATTGTTTATACAGAAAGGCCAGGTTATATTTCTGAGTGACCCTGAATTTTTAACAGAACAGATTGTTTGTTTCTATGAGAACAAATGCAGCGCTTGATATCCGAGTGTCTTAGTTTAACCCCAGCTGGTAGCTAAGTACCACACAACTGCTAACTCACTTCCCCCCACCTCTCTCCAAGTGGGACGGGGAGAACTGGAAAAAGGTAAAACCTGTGGATTGAGATAAGAACAGTTTAAGAATTGAAATAAAGTAAAATCTTTGCTGCTACTACTACTACTACTAAGGAAAAAGGAAAAAGGAAAAAGGAAAAGGGAAAGGGAAAAGGAAAAAGAAAAAACAAAAAAGAAAAAGAAAAAGAAAAAGAAAAAGAAAAAGGAAAAAGAGAGACAGGAATAAAACTCAAGACAAACAATTGAACCACAATACAATCACTCACCACCCACTGACCAGTGCCAAATCAGTCTCCAGTCAACTGCTTCCAGTTTATATGCTAAGTATGATGTTCTATGGTATGGAATATCCCTGTGGCTAGTTTGGGTCAGCTGTCCTGGCTGTGCTCCCTCTTGACATCTTGTGCACCTCCTCAGTGGTAGAGCATGAGAAACTGAAAAGTCCTTGACTTAGAGTAAGCACAATTTAGCAACAAATAAAACATCAGTGTGTTATTGACATTATTGTCATGCTAAATCCCAAACACTGTACCAGCTACTAGAAAGAAAATTACCTGTATCCCAGCTGAAACCAGGATACTGAGTAATGAAGGTGCAAAGTGTATTAAAAATGTGTGCTGAGAAAAATAACAAGAATATGAAATACGGTTTCATTATCAACAGTTTTTTAAATTTGTTTAAATTCTGAAGTTTTCTGTCAGTTTTCACCTAATATCCAATTATGAAGATCCACAATCCCTTTGCATAGACTTAATCTAAACCCCAATGCGGAGGGATTTCCAGTGTAACAGTAGTACCTCTAACAAATGGGATCCTGCATTTTATGCCACTGTGTTCCCCCAGTACTTCAAAAAGGCCTCTGAGTTTGTCTCAAAAAACCCTGCCATCAGGAAACTAAACTCTTTTAGAACTGCAAGATAAATGAAAATATGTATATACTCAGTTCAAATTCCTGTAAAGATCTTCTTGCCTTACAGGTTACTCCATCACACATTGGATTAAACTCTTCTTATATATTCCTATACTAATTAGAGCACTCATTCAGAAAATCATAGAGCTGAACGCTGCAACTTTGTTAACCAATGAAAGCGTAGACTTACTATTGCATAGCTCATGGCTCCTAGGAGCCAGGTAAAGACATGTAGAACCTTAAATACAACAGGTAATTTCCAGTGGAATTTGACAGAACACTGTTTTGGCTAACATTCATGAAAACAAAGTTAAATGGAAAATACCAATTTAGGCTCGCATTTGCCAGACATACCAGGCTTAGATTATTATATAATATATCACAGTGACCATGCCCATCTAAAGATTACGGTAGTTACAGTGTGTTATGTCTTTACAAGGAGAAGCATGGCAAACTCACTGGTTTCTGTGAACAGAGAAGTCAAAGTAATCACTCACTGGCAGAGGACAGCAACTGAGAGGAAGTGATGCAAAATAAAATGGATGGTGGGAAAAGATCTTTAAGGAGGGAAAACAGCAAATTCAATTGGAACAATGTGGAAAGAAGCAAGTATTCAGAAGTAAAATATGGATTAAATCATATAAAAGGTGACAGAAAATGGAAGTCATCTCTATCTTAACAGAAAAAAAGTTGTCTGATTTTCCATCTGATATGGTAAGGCATTCATTTTGTATGACTTAAAGCAACCAAGAGTTAAGAATCTAGTCTAAGACAGTCTTGCCAGCTCATTCTGACACACTGAAGATAAATAAGCACTTTTACCTTTTTTTGTTTAACCTTGTAATGGTTTAACCCCAGCCAGCAACTAAGCCCCACACAACCAGTCGCTCACTCCCCTGCACAGTGGGATAGGGAAGAAAATTGGAAAAGTGAGAAAATTCATGGGATGAGATAAATACTGTTTAATAGGTAAATAGAAAGCCATGCACACAAGCAAAGCAAAATAAGGAATTCATTCACTACTTTCCAGCAGCAGGCAAGTGTTCAGCCATTGCTAGGACAGCAGGGCTCCATCACCCATAATGGTTACTTAGGAAGACAAACACCATCACTCTGAATGTGTCCCCACCCCCCTTCCTTCTTCTTCCCCCAGCTTTATATGCTGAGTATGATGTCATATGGTATGGATTGTCCCTTTGGTCAGTTCAGGTCACTTGTCGTGGCTGTGTCTCCTCTTAGCCTTTTGTGCATGCCCAGCTTCCTGGATGGTGGGGTGGTGTGAGGAGTAGAAAAGACCTTGAGTCTATGTAAGCACTGTGCAGCAGTGACTAAAACATCCTGTATTATCAGCACTGTTTGTAGCATAAATCCAAAACATAGTCCATACTAGCTATTATGAAGGAAATTAACTCTATCCCAGCCAAAATCAGCACAAACTGTAAGACTTGTATTTAAGAAAATAGCATGAATCATCTTCTGCAGCTGTTATCAAGTATGGGAAGGAAAAACACAAAGTAGCAGACCTTTTCCTTTAAGTTAGTTTAAGTTAGGTGAGAGGACTCCCACTCATGATAATCACCTCAGTCATATAACTGAATATTCATAATTTACATAAAAAGAATAGAATAACTTGATTCTTTCTAATATCCGTTTCAAAGTGAGCCATTTAATTTGATTTCTTAGCACAATTGTTAAACAGTATTTGAAATGCATATACTTGCTTGATGTCTTCCAAAATGCAGTAACTTGGCAAAACTTTTGGAGTATCTGTTAACCTGAAGCTTTATCTATGAATGTTTTAACCAAGTGACACAACTTGGTTTCATCTAAAGGACAACAAATAAAATATTACCATCAAGCCTGTAAAGACTGTATTTATGAATAACATCAAAATAAAGTAAAAGACAAAGTGGGAAGGAAGTCTAGGGCTTTCAAACTGCAGATAAAGTTCCAGATTCATGGTCTGTATTTCCAAATTCTGTAACAATACATTACATCTCTTGTCACCAGACCATTACAGCACTCTGTCAGCTTTTCAAAATGTTAGCCCCGAAACAGATTGTCAAGGCTAGATTTTTCTTGCAAGGATAAAAAGCCTTAGGTATTTTACACCTAGATTTACATCTTTATCAAAATTATATTTGTGATGAAATTTCTCAGTTTAATTAACATTTCCACCTCCCCCAAAAAAACTTAGTTCAAAGGTAACTTAGATAACCCATATAAATAATACATTGGCTTGACTTAACTATAATGGGATGGAGGCAGGATGGACTTACTTTTAACTTCATGTCTCTTCAGCGTAAAGAGGGTTTTATACTAAGAAGAAGTAAGGAAATAGTAAATTTTGGAGTGTGGGAAGGGGAAAATGGTTTACCCAGAAAACTTGTTAGTTTTCTTGTCATTTTGATTAACATGATGCATGTGATCATGTGAGTCAAAACAATGTTTTATTGAAAGCCCTATGGAAACTCTTCAGGATGTGCAAAAACCCTTTATCTCATAGTCATCCTTATCTGTGTGTGAATATCTGGAGTCTCTTTCCATATGTATCAGTGAAGAGTGCAGGAACATAAAAAAAATTACTATTATTTAATTGAGAATCTCAAACCTATCCATGGGGTTTTGTTGGGTTTTGGGCCTTTTTAAAATTTTTGTTGTCGGTGGTGGTTTTGTTTGTTTGTTCTTGGTGGTTTTTTAGGTATTTTCTCTACCTTCCTCACTTCTGTTGTCCATACCTTTCTCCCATTACCACCCTACATGCACTCTGTCTCAGGTCTTGCAATCCAGCTTTCTCCCTCCAGCACCCTTCTGCCCAAGTCTGACTGCATTTCATGCAATTTTTTCAAGCCCAGCCTTCCACAAATCTGGGCATTATTTTATCCAGACTAAAGGCCCATCTTACCCAAATCTAGCTTCCATTGGAGATTTCTAACAAACCTTCACAGCTGAGTTACTTTCTTGCAATTACAGTCCAAGTTGTGATCACAGGTCCCTTCACTTTATAACACCTCCCTTATGTCTGTTGTCCTTATTCCACAGGCAGCCTCTGCTTCTTATTTAATTAATTGCTTTTAGCATTAAAAGTGTGCCTCAGCCTCACTTGCAGCTTTTGGCCCCATTTTGTATCCTTGATTAGTGCCTCCTTTGGCTAAAAAGATGTGTTATGCTCCAGCAGTTACTGGAGGTAGGAGGGGAAATGAAAGAAAATGAGGAAGGGAGACACTAAAGCTTGACAGATTTTTTTCCTTGAGTTTCTTGAACTATGGCAGCTTTTTTTTTTCTCCAGTTACATTTCATACTTCCCTGCTAGTGTTTCCTGTTACAGAACCACTGATTTAAATACAAGATACCGAAGTTTTTCAATAATTTACAAAAATGCTCCTGAATCTTGGGTCTTTTCTAAAGGTGAACAGGCACCTATTCTAGTAGGAAGGTGTAAGGCATCAAAGGAATAGAAAAGCAAATTAAAACCATCAAACTTCACATAAATTCTAGTTTAAATTAGCAAATGAGTGAAAATCAATAAACCTAATTCTATATATGTGTTGCTGGGGAACAAACATGGTAATATGGGGAGTGGCAAAAAAGTACTCCTTTTTACTCTAGAAATACCTTAATGCCTGGTTTTGTGTTCATCTTCCTCCTACATTTTCTGAAGTCCTAAAATACATGCTGAAATACATATTCAAAGATATTCATTCTAATATTAGCACACATAATGTTGAGAATAAATTAGAGGTAAAATTGTAACTGCAGAGAGCCATTTTCTTAAAATAACGTTGATAACAATTAAGAAAGCAGTTTCCAGGAAAAAAAAAAATCCCCAGGTAAATAAATGATCACATTGTCATTGTTTTCTAATGACTTCAGTATTGAAAAGAGTAAGTAAATGTATTTTTTCACTCCAGCTTAGTTCTATCTTGAATAACCTCACTGTCACTCGAAATCAGCTATTACAATTGCTTTGGAAAAAAAGGAATATCAAGAGAACACTTAGAATTAATTCTCTGCAAAGACATTTTGATGTTAACATCACTTTTTACAACATTTTACAGAGGCATGAATAACAACTGTTAACTCTTATTACTAGCAAGTAGTGAAGGCTAGAGATAGTCTTTTTTTCTTCAGTCAAATAGAAAAGAGGCTGGTTTCCAAATTGCCTTAAGCTTTTCATCAGTAAAATTAAACCCAGAATCAAAATTAATGTATTAAAAACATGCAAAGGCATGTTTGCCTATGTCACACTCAGTGAAACAGTAGAGGAAAAAACACTAGGAAAAAAAAAAAGCAGGAAAAAACCAACTACTAAATACTGCCCCACTACATTTTTAGCTCTTTTAACTTATGTTCATTAGGGTTTATCAGTGACATCTTGATGCTTTCACTCACCTGACTTCCATGTTACCACTCAAACCACATTTACACATGAGGTTTTTAAAGAACTTTTTTTCTCTGCCTTGATATCATTCCTTATTGTTCATCCTAGGTATCAGATCTTGGTTCTGTCTGCATTTTGTTTCCTTGACTGACTCCTATTTCCCCTGTCTCAGGCTTAGTCCTTGACTAGCTTCTGCACAGGTCTTGTGTGTGAGTTTTGTGCTCTATATCACGTTATGGCTTAAGCTGAAGTCAAATCAATAGAAGTTAATGATAGACAAGAATGTGTTAGCTCACCAGTGCAAATCATCTGCACACAGAGGACTTTTTAGTGGAAGTATAACAGAATTTGAATCTAATGGAACTTCTAAGAATGTTGTTACCCAGGAATATTCAAAATAAATTGAGGTCTTTATAGATATTTTTTCTTTTCGTGTGCTTTAGTCATTTTGCTGCACCTTGTACACTTGACTAATATTTTACTAACTGCAATACCAAGGATCTCCTTGTCACTGCTGATAAATTGTGTCTGTGTACTCTTTTATCATGCTTTCAACTTCATAGTTTTGAACTTACCTCCTCTGTATAATTTTTTTTCACTGTGTCACACTGGACATAATTCATTTCAGATTTAAAGCACAATAGCTACATTTGGTCCGTTGGAGGGGGGAGGGGGGGAAACCACCAAACAAAAATCCCACAAACTATTTTCATCTTCTAACATTTTTAATACAAGAAATACAGAATATTCCACCTGGTATAAAATTAGGAGCAATCTTAGGAAGTAATTCATGTAATACACTGTAAAGACCTTTGTCTTCCGTGTAGTGTTTTATGCATCTTCTTCTAATGGCTGCAACTTCCCTAGACACTCAGTTTATATACCACTTTGAAGAATTTTTCTCCCAGTTTAAAAAAGTGGACTTTAAATTTATTCATATAACTTGGTATTGACAGTCACTGAAACTTCTTGTTACTTCCAGGTGGATTTTCCTGTATGTCAGTTTAAGCTTCATGAGACAATAGACTACAGCTCATCTTCCAAGGCTAGATAGCAGAGCATGGGTGAGATGTAGACAACCAATGCCACTGCTACCCTAACCACTATGTTGTATAAGTACCTACTCCATACTAAGATGGTATGATGAGGGATCACTACATTCATGGCTTTCAGGCTCCTTCTTGTTGCATTCAAGGAAGATGCAAAAATCTTACCTTGTGAGTACTGGGGTTTTTTTTAACCATTATTTCATGGCTCAGTGTCTTTTTAGCTGTCTAAATTGTTGGCTTCAATTCTCAAGCCTCAGATACCTCTGCGCAACTGAATTCTAACATGATGTTAAACATGATCATATAACCCTATAGCCTACAGTAATGCAGCATTGCCTTTGTTAGTAGTAGACCAAAGGCTTTGCCCTCAGTTTATAAGGCTTACAGGCTTGATGCCCAAATGTTTTTCACTTGAATGGACCTTTCTTTAATTATTTGGTTTTACCAGTTTTATTTCGTTTTCTTCTGTAAAGGGGGTTATGCCTGTTCTGGGTTATTTTTGCCTGTCTTTGCATGATACAACCTATATTTTTGCAAACAGTAGTAACAAGTGTTATTACCTCAAGTAGTGTCAAGATTGTCTGTACAGAAAAATATATTTATGACTCTATTAATGACACAGCGTAGAGAAATACAGACCTTGCACAATAACAGAAACCTTGAGATGTGGAGATGCAGGATTGATACAGAGGAGTACAGGTAGGGGATGACAAGGGATGGGGCACAGGCTGGGCACTGGAAGCCCCACAGCTATAACACAGCCGTGGTCATCAAAGAAATGCAGACCTGGAGCTGGACAAAATAAGGTTCTAGAGGTAAGAACGAGAATAAAGAACACAGAGAGCAAAGCTCAATAGCATAGATAAAATGCACCATAGATACAGAAATGGAGACCAGTGAAGAAAGAGCAAAATGTAAAAATGTGTCAGCATACATAAAAAATTGCCTTAGTTGAGTTAAGAGGGAAGAGATGAAAATGTAAGACAAAGGAGAGGAGGAAGGAAAAAGCACTAACATTGTCATTGTACTCTTCCCAGAGAGGAAATCACATTGCTGTACACCCATCACACTGAAATCGTTAACCAGAGAATAATATTGGGAAAGGAGACAGAAACCAGGAAAGGTGTATATGAATATTTTGGCTCCATTATTATCATGCAGGCCTCTTTTTTTATTGCCCCTCCCCCGCCGCCCCCCCCCCCCCCCCGTAGCAGCATCCACTTCTTTATAAACTTTTTCTTCCTTTTTCTCTAATATTTAGATCTGTCCTAATAATGAGTCTTGCATTTAGTGGTTTTAATTTCAATTGTACTAAATAAGTTTACACATATATACTATGTATACACATTATATATATAGGATATGTATATAGTGTATATATATACACACAGTGTGTGTTCGTGTATAGATTCACTGTATGTATGTAGAGTTAATATATAAATATTATGTATATATTCACAGAGTTAATTTTCTTCATAGTAAATCCTATGGTGTTATGATTTGGATTTATGACCAAAACAGTTCATAACACGCTGATGTTTTAGCTATTCCTGAGCAGTGCTTACACAGCAACAAGGTTGCCTCTGCCTCTCATGCTGTCCCTGCTACAGGGTAGGCTGGAGGTACACAAGAAGTTGGGAGGGCACACATATGGGACAGCTGACCCAAACTGACCAAAAGGATATTCCATACCATATGATATCTTGCTCAGCATATAAAGTGCAGGGAAAGATGAAGGATGGGCTAGGGCAACATTTGAAGTTACAGTGTTTGTCTTCCCAAGTAACCACTATACATGATGAAGCCCTACTTTCCTGGAAATGGCTAAACATCTGTCTGCTGGTTGGAAGTTATGAATTAATTCCTTATTTAGCTTTGCTTGTGCATGCAGCTTTTGCTTTACCTATTAAACTGTCTTTACCTCAACCGACAATATTTTTCACTTTTATCCTTCTGTCTCCCTCATCCCTCTGTGCGGAGAACGAGTGAGCAGCTATATGGACCTGAGCTGCCTACTGGGGTTAACTTACAATATTAATGTAATTTTAAACATGGAAATGCTGTATGAAAGGAGATATTTTTTTTTTTAAAAAAGGAGGGTTTTTTCTAATAAAATTATATGCGCTGATGAAAATCAGTGAAGCATACATAGCCAGAAGAATTCAGCAAACCTAAAATGTATATGCATAAAAATTGTGTGGTCTACAGTAAGCATAATTGCTTTCCTCTGGTACCATATGACACTACATGCAGAATACTTTGTAAGAACCAGTTCAAAACTTCATTTTAATAAAATTACTGTGCATTGGTACCTCCTGATTGCAGATACATAAACAGATATATTTATATCCATATATCTATAGATATATATCCATATATATAGATATAAATAAATGAGAATTTCAATCTGAAGATTTATAAATTATACATATGCGTAGATGCCTAGGTTGGAGCTGGTTAGGGTGTTTAAATAAAATGTGTTACGGCCCATTTAAAAAAAAATTGTGCAATGAAATCCTGGTTTTGTAAACATTTCATTTTTGTTGACTTTATGAATTGTAGCCCATCTTTATTTTACTCTAGTGCTGTGACTTCATGGTGATAGTGCAAGGAACCTGGCCTGTTTATGAGTCTCACATGGATTAGAGATGGGTATTTCTACATTGGTTCCGAATGCTGGATGAAATTCATACAATGTGGTGGTACTTAGGCAATCAGTATTTATCAGCATTTTACCTATTTTTGCTGTCAAGAAGAATTAAAACCAATAAATTCCACAATATCTTAGGAAACAAAAAATAAATAATTGAAAATAAATCATGGACACAAAGTAATCCTGTCAAGATTCTTTGTCACAACTTTATATTTGAAATACACATTGGCAAGGCCTTAGTAGGGTGGAATTCTCCATAAAACCTTTTTTAAATAGAGATGCCTCATATCATGATTTTTTAATTTTTTTTTTATTTTTTTTTAATGTGGATGTGACCATTTAAACAAAGGAAGGCTGAGGGGTCAAGTGATGTGATAAGAGAAAAATGCTGAACTTGGTCAAAGAAAGCTCATTTTGGTGGAGGAAACGAGAGAGTGGTTTCACTACATGTGACAAAAAGAGAGCAGGCTGGGATAACTGGGTGGTAAAAATAAGCGGAATGAATTCTTTTTCCACAGAAAGGATGAACTGAAATAAGAGACATTTTCTAATAATCTGCATTATTTTGTACTTTCTCTTTTCAGTGAGAAAAGCAATAATATGTTGAGAAATTTGGTACAAAGCCTATGTGTTGCTGCATGCATTTTTCTATGACTGTGAAGTGTCATCTGAAGAAACATCCAAACAAAAAAACTAGAAAGCCCATAACTTCAGTAAGGTCGAGGAAACCTGTGAGGATCCTAGTAAGTGATTTAATTTGGTAAATGCTCGGGACAGGTGACTGGACCAAAAGCTCTGTCTTGCAGGGGCACACACAATACTGCCATTATAGTAAAATCACAGAATCATAGAATAGTTTGGGTTGGAAGGGACATTTGAGGGCCATCTACTCCAACCTCCCTGCAATAAGCAGGGACCTTTTCACTCATACCCCAGTTAAACTTGACCTTAATATATCCAGGTATGGGGCATCTACCATGCCCATGATTTGGGCACTTTGTGGATGGATTCCCTTGAAGAAATCATTGGTGTTACACTATTTTCACCAGCCAGTGTCATATTCACTTATGTGAATAGATCAGCTTGTAAAATATTTTCCACCTACCTATGGGAAAAGTTATTTTCAAATACAGCAATACAGCCTGAAACTCAGCACTAAAGAGTTTTCCCTCTCAACACCTTTCACTCCAGCACATTCTAGCATGCTTTCCTGCCCCCCCCCCCCCCCCCCGCCCCTTCCGCCCCCGTTCTGTACTGTACCTCTGTTCATTGTCAGGTAAGCTTCCTTAGCAATCTTCCAGAGCCAATAACACTCTCTGAAGAGCAGTTTCTGGACTCTCCTCATGGGATACTATTTACACACCATGAATTTTATTGGCAAAGCACAAATAAACTTTCCATTTTAAATATGAAATTGTGAAACATCTTATACCTATTTCTTCATGTCTTAGCACTACTCAGAACTAGTACTCTGGAAAGTGAACCACTGGTCACACCCACCCTGTATACTGCTTAGTCTGCATCTTCCTTGTTATAAATGTAATTCTACATTGCCCCTTAAAAAAAAATAATCAACTAAACAAAAAAACTAAACAACTTCGGGTTTTTTTTGTTTTGTTTTGTAATTTTTTTCCATTTAAAACTATCTAAATGACATAGCAGTGCAGCAGTAGTTTTTTAGTTACCAAAGGGTGACTAGTAGATAGTGGAGTCCTGGTTCAACAAGGTGACCACGAACAAGCAATGTGCCCTTGCAGCAAACGTGACCAACAGTCTTCTGGGTGGCACCAGGCAGTGTTGCCAGCAGGTCAAGGAAAGCTTTCCTTCTGCTCAGCCCTGGTGAGACACATCTGAGTGCTGTATCGACTGCTGAGCTCCCCAGTACAAAACAGGCATGGATACACTGGAGTGAGTCCAGCAGGTCAAAAATATAGTTAAGGGACTGGAGCATCTTTCACAGGAGGAGGGGCTGGGAGCGCGGAGAATATTTAGCCTGTAGAAAAGAAGGCTTGGGGGATCTTATCCATGTGTATTAATACTTGATGTGGGACTCAGAGAGGGGTGTAAAGAAGAGGGAGCCAAACTCTTCTCAGTGGTGTCCAGTGACAGGACAAGAGACAACAGGGACAAGCTGAAATACAGGTAAAGTCAATTAACAATTAGGAAGATTTGTTTTTCTTTTTTTTTTTTTTTTAATTTCTTTATTTATTTATGTGAGTATGATCAGACAGGGTGTTTGTAGAGTTTCCACCTTGTAGGTATGGAAACCTGACTAGCATGTTTCTGGGCAACCTGCCCTAGCTGACCCTGCTTTGAACAGTTTAGACTAGATGACTCTTAGAGGTTTCCAACCTTAAATATTCTGTGTTTCTGTGACTGTATGTGTGGAACTATGGAAATGCAAAGCATATGGGCATAATATTAGACACAAACTTGGTAGATTTGTTTTTTTTCCTGAATTGTTCTTGGATTGAACTATCTTCCTGAAGAGTCCACTCCAAAAGTTACTTAGGACTGGTCTGCAGGCAAATGTGGAAAATCAGAGAAACAGTGGACTGGAGAAAGATATATGCAAATTAACCTGACAGTTCAAATAAGTTTTTCACCGTTTTCTTTACAATAGCTTTTCTACAAATATGAATATTCTATTTAGACTAAACTACTCCAACTCTTTCTATATTTACAGTCATGCTTACTAACTCTGACTATTAGACATGAAAGCTGCATATTTCTTAAGAATTGATTGATTTTTAGAAAAGAAAAATACGTTAAACCAGTGTGAAGAAAAAATACTCTACATAACATCACTTATCAGCACTTTGATGGACTCATTCCTATTATGCTAGTTATGCAATTTTCATATGATTTTTTTTTTTTTTTACAGTTCATTACCAACTTTCTGTTTTCATGTGACAGGGGACGCTTAGAAATTACTTCTGCAGGAAAAGCCCCCCCCCCAGCATTGTTTCTTAAAAGTTCCAAGAATTCTACTTCTTTGATACACCTTAGCAAACATTCTATTCTATATTTTCTCTTTTAAAACAAGAAAGGTTTTAGCCATAAAAATTTACATTATTATTTCTCAGTAGTAGACGAAAATTCCAATGGGAACTAAGGAAAGTATGTTCACTGAGTTAAGTGTGTTCTGGGAGTAGTCCCAGTGCAGACTTCATGATTCTGACCAAAGTTGTGCTCAATGCAGTTCAATGCAGAACTGGTGAGAAATACTCAGTGTTTCCTTCTACTGTACACTGCTATCTAATAAAGCAAATTTATATCAGCTCAGATGCTCTATTTAAAATAACAAGAGTCGAAGATTAGACCTATCTGACTTTAAAACACCTACACATTTTCCTTGAATAATTATCAGGGAATTTTTTATATAATTTTGCAAGTATGTAACTATGTTGTTAGAACTGAATGGGGAAAATAGTAACTGTCTGAAAACACTATTACCTGTGTAAATTACCATTTTTTTCTTTGCCAATACCTCATCTATTAGTTTGAGCAGAATTTCACAGTGACGTAGTTGCTGATTCTTTTTCCACACATTATTTCCCATGGTTTAAATGTGCTTATTTTTTGTATGATTAGACAAAACAACTATGGAAGAAAAGAGTGATTGCAGTTCAGGGAAAATTCCCCATAAATTCTGACATGCATTGCAACAGGTGTAGCTGAATGTCATCCTCAAAATGATGAAATAGGTATAAATAAGAGAAAAAAAACCCACAACCCTCTTCTAAAAATAATGCATATGTAACTTAAAGTAACTGAATGAAAAGACTATGAGACATAAACTGTGATCCTACATTATCAACTCAAGGTAGGTAGACACTGGAAAATGTCTAGGAACACCTACCCAATAAAACTAAGTTTCTTCAATCTGTCTCCAAACTGAAATAAATATAGACAATTCAGAAATATGAAAAAAGCCATTTGCTAACTAGCAAACATAATGTCCATAGAGTCACTATTGTAAAAAGGCAGAGTCAATTAACTTTTATCTAAAATGCTGCTTGGTCCCCAAAGATCTGAAAGTTCTCTAACTAAAATGAATCTCAAAATGCTAAGCAAACTTAACAACATAGAAACAAATTCTGATAAAATAGAAGAATTATATAGTTTCTATTTACTGCCTTCCAGGAGGACTTCCTATCTTCCAAAAAGTCCATGGAAAAGTGATTCCATATTCTCATCAACTTTTTTCAGTCATAGTACTAATATCTGAGTTTTCTTTGAAGATACATAGTTTTTCTGGCAAAACTTTTCTTCTTATTTTTTTACCATTTTTAAAAACCAAAATGAATTTGTTAGAATCTGACCTATTAAATTAAAAACTATCAACTTCTTTCTCCCTACCCCACATTTTAGTTTCTACTTGGTGAAAATCCAAAGTACCATTTTTTCTAATATAAAACTGCACTTATATGAACACACTGCCCTTATTTTGAGGATTAAGATTTGATTTTATTCAGCTGGTTTTAACGAGGGAGGAATTAAAAATTATTACTAAGTTTACATAAAATGGCTAACCAAAACTCAGTGACTATCTGGTTCTTTGAAATAGTTCCTATTGAGCCAGCTAATGCTATTAAGCCAAGTATTCACATACAAAGAATATGCCATGTCATTTTTCTCCCATCAGTTAAAAAAAAAAAAAAAAAGGCATAAAACAGTTGACTCATATCTCTGAAGCTGGTTAATGAGGTAACTAATATACCATTAGATTTTGTTCATATACAACAGGTTATGAATATATATATTCAAAGTCTACTCTTTATTGTCAGTATATTCCTGATTTATACACATCCCTGTTTTGTATGCATCTGTTTTGATTTGCAGGCATCTGTTTAGGTTGGTAGCCCCACTTTCATTTTGTGCAGATTAACCTAAGCAAGATATTGCTTTTAAACACAGGGGTCTCAATGAGTTTTAAACAAATCAATTACACCTGTGGAGGAGCTGTTCAGAGATTTACCAACGCACTAGTGTTTATAACTGACAGGCAGGCTGTGATCAAAATTTTGGGCTGGAGCATTCCCACTGATATGATCTTGCTTGACCTGCTGTAGCTCCCTTCACCCTGTATAGATTCTACTCCTCAGTGTCAAACATTGTCTGTAAAAGTACAGAGTTAATTTGCTGGAGAATCTGCAAAAATGGATGTGTGTGTTAGACTACCTAATACCAGAATGTGGAAAGAAAGGGGAGTAAGCTCTTGAAATAGCTGTTGAGATTTTGAGATTCATTCCTCAGTCTCTGAGTCTGAATGGGAAATGGGATTAGGAAGACCAGACAGATTTGAAAATCTGGCTGGATACTTACTTGTGCCTTTAAATGTGTATGCGTGCAAAGATTCTTAAAAGTATCTCTTTCAAAGCTGAGTGGATACAATATCTGTAATTATATACAATAATTGGATAGATAAAATAGTTAATACCTGTAAGCATCTGAGTCTGCAGTCCATAAAGATGCTTACAATCTTTAGCTAGTAAACCAACATTTTATCCTTAATTACACAATAGCAAATGCTTTAGGCTGTGCTTATAGATTACCTGAAGTCAGACTTACTAAAACTACCTTGAAATCATGAAAGGGATCCATCCTAGAATGTGCTTCTATGACCAGGTGGAATGTGAAACATCTTCAGCAGATCATGTCTGTTTTAATCCCAGCTGGCAACTAAGCCCCACACAGCTGTTTGCTCCCTTCTCCCCAGTGAGACAGGGAAAACAATCAGAAGAGTAAAAGTGAGAAAACTAGTGGGTTGAGATAAAGACAGGTTTATAAGTAAAGCAAAAGATGTGTGTGCAAGCAAAGCTAAACAAGGAATTCATTCACCACTTCCCATCAGCAGACGGAGGTTCAGCCATGTCAAGAAAAGCAGGGCTCCATCACTCCTAACAGTCACTTGGGAAGACAAACGCCATCACTCCAAGTGTCCCCCACTTCCTTCTTCTCCCTCCAGCTTTATATGCTGAGCATGGCATCGTATGGTATGGAATATCCCTTTTGTCAGTTCAGGTCACCTGGCTGTGTCCCCTCCCGACTTCTTGTGAGCCCCCAGCCTCCTTGCTGGTGCGGTGGCATTAGAAGCTGAAGAGACCTTGGATCTGTCTCAGTCCTGCTCAGCAATAACGAAAACATTTCTGTATTATCAACACTGTTTCCACCACAAAACCAAAATGTAGCCCCATGCTAACTACTATGAAGAGAATTAACTCCACCCCAGCAAAACCAGCACAACTGCGATTCCAACTGTTGATTCAATGGCAAAATTCATTGGAAGACTTTTTTTTTAAAAAAAATTGATACTACCGAAGCATTTGTGGAGCCTTTCAAATCACATAAAAAGTCAATAAGTTTTTACCCAGAAATTCTGATGATCTGTATATTCTATGAAAATAAGTCTGAATATGTGGCTTTTCTTTCTGAAGGAAAAAGGCAATAATTTGATTAGGTTTGACTTTAGAGATTATTGTTCTTTTATTCTCCACTCATTTTCCATTTTCATAGGCTTTATAGCAGTTAATGCTATATTTGAGAGATGCCTTTCAGTTTTGAAAAGCCAAAGCTCAACTGTCCTTTTTTGTGTCACATCAGTTATGGATAAGCACCCACTTGAAAAAAAAAAAAAAGTATTCTTGCTTCATTATCTGTTTACAACATTTGCAAACAAATTTTACTGTTCAATTAATGGGAGGCTATTTCACTGGTCTCAAAATTGTCAACAAAAATGTTGCAAGTGTAGAAAGAGAAATATTAACTAAACCAATCAAGTCTGGAGACAACCAAGTAAAATAATCACAACTTTCTATGTTCTCCAACGTTTAGCTTCTGTGTTGTTTGGGTTTATTTTTGTTTGTTTGGTTTTTTAATATATGAACAGGTTTGATTTTGGTTATTTTATTTTATTTCAGTCCTAGGGAAGAGGCTTCTCAGACACCACACACACACACAAAAGGATCATCAAATTCTGCAGACAATGGATGCTCAGTCCCTTATACTGTGGGTAGAAAATGAGAGACAAACAGGGGTTTGGTGTGTTGGAAAACACTTTCAGACTTACTGTAGTGTTCCATAGGAATTAAATCCTTTTTCTGGTCTCCCTTGTGGTTTCACACTGCCTGCTAAATTGCAGCATGTTTTGCTGAATGTCACAGAACAATAAAATAAATGAAATAAAGATGGAAAGTAAAAAAAAAAACCAAAAAACCCCACAAAACAAACAAACAAAAAAACGCAAGGCAAACCAAAACCTCCTCTACATTTGATGTGAAACTTTGATAGCATATCACAAAACAAGACAGGGAGGTGTACTATCATCCAGAAGTGTTTCCTTCAACACCTGTCCATAGAACACATCAAATCAGTTTTTGAAAAGAAGAGAAAGACTGCACAGGAGTAGATACAGTTAATGCCTTAATGCAGTTTGCTCAACTTGTTCCACAACCTTAATTTAGAAATACAAATTTATACCAAATTTAAAAATGTCACACATTTCTAGTTGGAAATATTTTACTACTTTTTTTAAAAAAGAAAATAATTTTCTGAAGCAAACTTCAGAGGACTTGTGAGAGTGTTGAAAGTCCAGTGTTAGGCTTGCTTATATTTAAGGCTAACAATACAGCTCCTTCAGCGTGATTACATTGATTTTTTTTTATTACTTTTTCAGACAAAAGTGGATTCTCTTGGAACCTTTTCTATAAAAAAATATTTTGTTATTGATTTTAAACACAGGCTGGAATAAATCTTGTACATTTGTGTAAAGATGTTAAAGCCAATTTTACAGAGACTGATTAAGAGTCACTAGGGCCTCCTAACTTCTGTTGTTGCCTCCTTGGCATAGATTGTTTAGGCTTGTACCTTTGGTTGGCTTCAGAGAGGTCATCACCAATAAAGGTCTATCAGTTCTGAAGTACCAAATGATGAAGTAAAATGTTCCTGGGATTTACCTACATGATACCTGGCTGCTGTAATGAAGCAACCTCAGTATTGCTGGATAAGATGTCTTTTTAGCCATCCAGATTTGAGATTTATTTGCGTCAAAGTGTAGTTTGAAAATATACTTTTAACATTTTAATCAGTTATTTAAATTCTGAGCCATATCTTCAGAAGTTGCTACCTTTTTTGAAAGTTAGATTTAAAGAAAAGGAAAATGTTTGAGACAGGCTAAATTAATGGTAAGGAAAGAGGAAACAGTACAGGAAAAGGAAAGAGAAATGGTAAGGAAATGGCAGTAAATGACAGGGAATAAAACCAGCATTATTTATATGTGTGTGTATATATATATATATATGGAGGAAGATTCGGCTATTAGAAGATGGAGGCAGAAGGAAGAAATGAAAAAAAGAAAATACAAATTGAGGGATAGGAGCAGAACTAAAAAATAGGAAAATATATTGAATTTTAAGTAGTCATCAGAAGATAATAAAATACAGCAGAAACAGAATTTTACTAGTAGAGTGAGACCGTTTTGGAAGCACAACTGAGTGTCAGGGGAAGTAAATATGAATGCGAAACGATACCTTAAGATGCTGAAAGAATAAGCAAGCTTTCATATTAAAGCTTGTACTTCTTGACAACATTAGTACCTGACAGGTATCACGGAAATGGTATATACAACATTTGCCTTCCCAGGGCGCATGTTGATCTTAGGCACAATTCATAGGTATTTTGATCTTGTATCCTTGGAGGTTTTTTATACCATAAGGATACAACTTACATATTAACGCTAAAGATTTTGAAGGGCTAGCCAACCATTCAGCACAACCTTTTACTGATTTTTTTTATTATAATAGCGTCTGGGGTTGGTCTCCATCAAATGTTTGCTTGTATTTTTGTACTTATGCACATGCTCAAACTGATAAAAAAACTTGACCAAACACTTTTTAGAAATCATACCCTTTTCATTCAGGTTTTCTGACAGGAAGAAAGTAGCTTTTTGATATATACTACTTAAATCTCCTGCTAACTTCATAATGAAAAAGCATAGAGTTCAATGTCTTTCTTCATTTTCTCTTCCTCTTCAGAAATTGTACCAGGCTTCCCCAATATGTTTTCAGAAATCAATTTCAAATTATTTATAAATGGCAGCAGAACACAAAAAAAATCTCCTCTGATTTTAACATGTACTGACTGTAACCATATTTTATACTATGAAGCATTCCTTTCCCTTTCCTTGAGTGGAAAGGCAAAAGCTAATTTAATGTCTATTTCTAAAGTATTTTGTTGTTTTACTTTCTAAGTGGTTCCTTGAACTTTGTTCAAGCCACTGATGAATCAAAATACAACTCCAGCTAATCTTTGAAACTTGGATGGAAAGACTGGTAATGACATCTGGATTTATGCTCTTGAATTGTAGTGGGCTATTTTCACAAATTATCTTCACGTTCCTTCCCAAAGAGACAAATATTTCAGAATCCTATCTCTTTGACAAGCAGAACGGCTCACTGACAAGATCTCATTAACCTCTTTTAAATTAAATTCTGCCATTTTTGAGGCTACTTGGAAATGCTTCTTAAAGGAGGGGAAGACCATAACCAACTTTGTGCTGTGCAAAACAGCAATTTAATGAAAAAAAGTTAGATGTCTTGAAGGCAGAAGAAAGAAGTACCACAGTGAGGTTTCGTAATAAGTAAACATAACCACTTGACTGCAACAGGAAAAGTTGAACATATTCTAAGTAACATTCATGTTTTTGCAAGATATCTAGAGAGAAGAAGAAAAAAAAAACAACCCGAACTTGTTTTCCTTAAGGTTTCTTTTGTCTTTTTTTTTTTTTCACATTTGTCAATGTGGTGTAAATGAAGATCAGGAAATGGAATATTGCAAAAATTGAATTAGAGGTTTCTAATAATTTTCATTATAGAAACCTGTGGTCCATGGTGTATTTTGCAGAGGTTGGAAAACGGATTTACTAGGAAAATATATATAGGCTTACATCTTTATTCCTTAAATGGATGGATTTTATTGGATGATAAATAAATAAATATTTACTTAGATAATGATGAGACCATGCATTTAATTTATTTTAGGCTAGGGGTTTTCTTTCAACATAAGTGACTAGAGTTCAAATTCAGCAATAATCCCATTGCAGTAATTTGTGCTGCCCTGTGCCTATAGCTACCCATATTCTTAAGTCTTTTGCTGAAGGGAGACCCAAAAGACTAATTAAAAGTCTGGGGAAGTCTTGGATCATAAACCACAGCTGGTGGCATAGCTCCATAACAGATGGATTTTCATAGAAATTGAGTTATTACCCAGCCAACCCCTACCGTACTAACAAAAATCAGGACCACAGAATTATATATAGCAAATTGCCAGTGCTAGGCTTCCTCTGTATTATGTGCACAGAAGGAAGGAAAAGTGGCTTCTGATTTCTTACTTTTCTTTCTCCTTGTTTTTTTCCTGAAACTAATTAAGAAAGTTGTCCTTGTATTAGAAACCCTGTCTTAGATCTAGCCTCATTTCACCTTGTTTCAGGCATACCAGTTAGGAACATAATTACCATAAGCACTTTTTCTAATATTTGAAGTTTTACTTTCCACAGTGTGGTACAGCCCTCACCGCCACCACATGGCTGATTGCATTTCTGAAATAGATCCTTACATGCATATGACCAAATGATGTAATTCTAAGTCTGAATGCATTTAAGCTCATTCATAATTATTTAACTTGATTTTCCATCTGTCTGCAGACCAAGTGCAATATGGTATACATTGTTGCACAAAACATAAAAATATAATATCAAATTAAGAGTATGATATACTTCCTTTACCTAGAATAGTTACATTATGGCCAATAAACACACAGACTTTCCTACACTGGTGTGCAGGGCGTGTGTGGTTTTCATTTTGAAAATATGAGAGAGAGAGTGAGAAAAGAGTCAACATTCTGAATTACTTGTTATGGAAGACCTCAATGTACTACTGAATTGCCACCCCCCCCAACATAAAAAGTAGACTTGTTTGTACCACAAGATCAATATAATTTAGAGAAAAATACCTAAAATTTAAAACTATGTGTCTGTAATATTCCTATTAAAGCTACAAAAGTGTCAACATTACTCTTTGGGAGAAAGACATACCAGGATCAGATGTCTGGCTTATTGTGGTATTATAGATTTGAACTACCATGTAGCTCACTTCTACCCTCTGAATACAAGTGTAAATCCCACAGGATAGCTCTAATATATTTTAAAGGCATCACTATGTCACAGAGAATGAATGTTGACCCCTAAAATGCATTAAATACCTAAACAAGTGATTTAAGAAAATGTAAAATGAGTTTGCATCCATTACTGCTTTATCTGATTAAGTAACATTCTATCAAGCTAAAAGATAATAATCAAATTACTTTAGAAGATAACAGTGCTTTGCATTTTTTTTAAATCAGGGTTTTTTTTAAGATTACGCTAAAAATATTACAGTCTATCTCAAAAGTAGTCTTCAATTTAGTCCCTTCTACTATGGAAAAATACTATTGAATCCAAACAGAGTTTTAACTGATTATATTTTGAAGAGCTTGGCCCAACTTGATATATCATTTTGGTCTTTCTCTTTCATTGCTAAAGCAGAAATTATTAGTGACTTCAGAACAGGACATGACATTATTTATATTTCAGTTAAGGAGCTAAAATGCAGCAATATGCAACACATACCTGTAACTGAAACTTCATTTTGCAGGTGGCTCTCATCTTCCCGATACCATCTAGAAAAAACTTTTTACATACAACCCCCAATCTGTCTTGTCATACATCTCAAATTTTTAATCAATCTTTTAAAAAGACATTTTTTGCTGGTAAAATTCTAAAGACTTTTATGAGCAAAGAAACATAAACTAAATCAGTAAAGCTAAACTCTTAGCTGATCATTCTTACTCTTCTTTGGACAGCTGATGATAACACTGATTTTTTTTTCTCACCCCACCCCCCAGGTAAAGGTGGCAGCTGAAATCAGATTCAGAATATCACCACATTCATTTATATTCAGAGTATACATAGAGGAAATGACAACAGTGAAATCAAGACTTCTTGGCTGCTATGTACTGTGAATTAACTATTTTCCTTTATGCTTTAAGCAATACACCTATTTATGGAGCCTTTATTAATTTCTACTGAATTTTCTATGAAGTGTTACTTTGCAACTACTTTAATACTGGTGCTACAAATTCTGCATCTTAGGTAGCGTACTGAAGATTTACTTGTTTGCTAAGTTTCTTTATTTTGTTCTCAGTGATACAGCAAATTCTTCTATACTTGTTAATTATCAATAGTAAAAGGATTAAAATAAATGGTGACTAAATTAAAAAAAATTATCTGTTCTTTACAGCTTTAGTGCTCTCAGTCTCAGCAGTCCACAGACTTCACTGGAATGAAGGAAGGGATAAATTTTATCTTAAACTAAAAAAAACAAACACCACAACATAAAAGCATTAAATAATAATCGGGGGGAAAAAAATCCAGCTCAGTACTAGAGCTAATAATTCAACCTGACACTTAGCCAAATATAGAAATGTTTGTTGATTTCTAGTGTGACTTGACCATGATGGACCAACAGCAAATTCTACTCTGGAATGCTGAGTCAAACCACAACAGGTTTTTATTCTACATTGTCACCATTTTTAATCTTTTTTATTCCTTTATACCTACCCTGCTTTTGTTCTTATTGCCTGTCAGTTTGATCTTAACTCACGCTGAAAATGTACATTTAGACCACTGTGGACTTCAAATGCATAGACATTTAACTGAAGAAGAGCATCTGGCATCAAATTTAAGGCTAACAATACGAAGCACTCTGTCTCCCAAACAATGAAATTGTGGATGCATTGTACAGGAAGACAGGGAGTACAAAAGCATAAATGACCTTAAAAGGGGTCAACAGAACGTACAGTGAGCACACTCTCTAGCAACTATTGCTATGATTTCAAGTTGAATTTGTGGGTTAGGATCTTTCTAAAACGCTGGTGTGTAAAGGTTTCAGCTGGATGAAATCTAGGGTTATTCTTGTGTTCTTTCCCTACATGATGTTAGGCTAGAGATGGTTATCTAGGTTTATTTCTTAAACAATTAAAAAAAAAAAATCTCCAGTTGTCTCTGGTCCTGACGTTGTGGGTCATGGCTCAGTTTAGCTGATGGCAGCTTCTTTTGCTAACTCACAGATGCACTTATATGACTCTGTATATACTTCATCATCTTTGTGCTTGGTCTTTGGCCCTTACCCCCAAGTCACTGTAATTACTCAAATCTTATTCTTCTATTCCTGAGCACATATTGTTGACTGCAGTTGGAAATAAAAAATTGCATCAAGGGACTTTTTTCTAATTATTTTTTTAGCATGGCAGTTCTAATGTAAGCAGAGAAATAAATTTATCTGTATTATCACTAATAATAGTTGCATAAAACTGATGCAGTTTTGTCCATACTCACTGCATCTTGAGGAAAGTCTAAGAGTTGCTCTACTGCATGTGAAATAGATTCCTTCAGGAGGAAATTAAACAAGAAGCTCTTCCCTGGGTGTGTTTCAGATGTCCTTGGGGATGATAAAGATCTGAAACAATGACTGGGCTTTCAGACATCTTTAGATCATGGGCACTGGGGGAATATGTGTTACAGGAAACCAGAAAAAATCTAGCCTTAACTAAACAAACTGACCTGCACATACCATGAATGGAAGAGACTTGCACAAACAGTTTTGATCTACTTCTATCAAGTCAGACTATTTGGTAATGTAGTTATTGTTCACTGAGAAAGGTGAAGGGCATAGGAGAATACCTTACACCAGAAAGCCCCGGCTGGCTTCTGGCCAGCTGGTGCTTATGAGCATTAAGGGAATCACAACCTGCCCCACTCAGTTCTGCTACTGGCAACTGTGTAGAACCAAAGCCAGGAAGGAAGTCACACAAGGCTCTGCCCTTCCTCACTGCAGCCTGGAGACCTCACAACCTGCATCACAACAGAGTGCAATACCATTTTAAATTCATCTTGCATCACAGGGTGCTGGATGTTGGGGAAGCCAGTTCTGGAGGTTTCCTGAAAAATTCATCTTCTCATGAGCACTATTACTCACATGTCCTGCTCATAGTTCTTGCTTTTAACAAGATACACCTCATGATGTAACTGATCAATGTATTAGAAAATGGATTAAATGACTAAACTAATTTAAAAACTCCAAGCTCCAAGCAAGGTTTTTCTCATACAAACTCTTCCTAAATTAAGCTGAGAGTGACATTTAACATTGAAAGGTCTCAAATTTTTTTTAGATTCTAGATTCAATGATAGTTTGTCTTTCTTATTTAAGTTTATAACTTTTTTACAAAAATAATCATGAAACAACTGTTTTATCTTTCAAAAAATTTCCCGAGCTGCAGGCAGCACGTGTGAGCTACTGTGTAAATGCTATTAAAGGATAAACAGATACATGGTTTTGATTCTCTCTCTGGGAAAACATACGGTGAAATCTAAAAGGCATTATATCTCACCAATTCAGCTTGATATTTAAAATATGAAGTTTTCAAAAGACTTGAAAATGGTGCTCTGTCTGGCAATTGCACTAACTTTTGTGATTAATTTGCAGTTCCCAGCTTTTTCACAGGACTATTCATTAGTGACATTAGCTCCTAGTTAATGTAGTTTAGCTGTGCTTAGTCCATAAGTTACATTTTTGATGTGGGGAGATGAGCTAACCGGGGTCTACGGTTGCAAAGCCAAACATGTACTCATGTCTGTCCCTTAGCTTTAACATACTTTTGCCTCTGGCACTAGAAGTTTTCCTTGTGAAGCCAAAGTACTTTGGCATTCAGAAAAGTTCTGAGTGAAAGCTGAAGAAAGCTTTGAGCATTTCTTAAATTAGCTTTTTAAAGTCAGAGCCAAAACAAAACTCACAAACTTTTAAAACAAAACAGTGTTCAGTGAGCTCATAGGATCTTATTTTGTAATGTTACTACTCAACTGTTTTAACTTTCTCCATGACTATCATTATCAAAGAGTTTACCACCAAACACATTTGCCATCAAATGGATTTGGTTCTTGTTCACATTTCAATTCTCTTCCTCTTCCAAACATCAGAGCAAAGTGATCAGATTTCTCTTGCTCTAACTAGTGTTCACCTTCCTATTTTCAATTCTTTTTATTATTTCATATATCAGGAAATCTAGAGTTAATTACATATTAGTGACAGATTTTGGAATCAGTTGGGTTTTTTTTTTATATCAGAAATTCAACAATGTTGCTCATGGATAAGATACTGTTGATATGAGTAAGTGAGTGAAATTTCTGTTTGCAGGACGAAAAATACATCCCTCCTAAAATTCAGAGCAGCTTGTCAAAATGAGTTACTGAGCATGATTTAAAGAAAAAGAGAATAAGCTCATGTACAGTTGCAACTTCCAGAGAAAATCAATGTCAATTAGGTGCTTGATTCTTAAATGTTATTAAAAAACCCACAACAATTCATAGACTAAATTTGCATGGAAACCGAAGAGAAAAAAAATGCCACCCACAAAACAAAATACCAAACACTTGGGAAGAGCTTAGTACAAGCAGAAAAATGTAAAGCAAAACATATGAGTTTTTCTTTATCTAAACACCTTCATCTCCTTTTAGGTGCAAAATGCAATTTCTCATCGATTGGCCATAACTGAAGATTTGAAATGGTCACTTACCCCAACCCACAACCAAATCCTCTATCCCTGCAGTTCCTCCCTACTGTGAACATCTAATGACTCTTTTCTTCAATGGCCTTATTAACATAATAAGCAGTAATTAAGAGCACCTGTGTCTAACTAGTATTCAGCTTGTATTTTGCCACTTCTTGTCAGATCTTGTTCATGTCTTTTAAGCTTACAGTTTAGCCTAATAAAAGCTATTACCTCTCCCTACGAAATGTTGGCATGACCTCTACCAGCCTTCTGTTCCACAGGTCAAAGAACCCAGTAGTTCAACTGCTTTTCATAAAATATATTTTCAAAGCTTCCAATGACTCATACTGTACCTCTATAAAAAAACAAAACAACAGCTGTCTCCTCATGTGTTTAGATTTGTTACCCATGCTTAAGAATTTACATACTGGGGAAAGGGCATGTATTATCATTATGTTCTATAATAAATGTCTGTTTACGTGGGGTAATTTCCAGCATAGCTACAGCAATCAATTTATTTTACTCTAGCTATGCTTATGTAACTCCCCCATGTGGACACTCAGTCACTGAGTAAATCCAGCTATCCTCAAGATTAATTACTTCTAAATAATAAAAGCACTTTTGTACCAAAATAATTTTGACAGTGGGGAGTCATATGAGAATAGTTTAAAGTGGACTAATTATTCTGCCAGTTTTATGTCTGGAATTGTCTCTATGTAGACAAACCCTTCAATTGATGCAAGCTCCTTTGCATCGTCAGTCCCACAGTGGGGGCTCAGTGTCTGTCCTTCCACTAGGGAGATCTCTTCCTGATGTGATAGGTATCTATGGAGGACATCTGTAGGAAGAACTACCAGAAAGAATAACCATAGCAGGATTATGAAACACTATGTTTTGATTTTCTGGCACTTGTTTTCTATTCTCACTCCTTCAGCAGTTTCCCTGACTGATTTTCTTTCCCTTCTTGCCGCTTTTTTTTTTTTTTGCCTTTATTTTTTTTTCTTTCAGTTTATTTTCCCAATTCACTTTAATTAAGCTTTCCCCAGGCTCACATGCTTGCAGGCTCTTATTTATTTATTTTAAAGCAAGCTGACTAACTAACTAGAATTTCCCCAAATCTCTAAGCTCTCATTAAAATCTTCTGTCAAACCCTTTCCCGTTATTTTTAGTGAGACAGAGCTAGGAATAAATTGGAACAAAAGAAGGAGATGGAGGATTAATTACTCTATATAAATAGAATAAACCTATTACTACATGGAAGTAGAAAAAATAAAATAAGTAGAAAGGTACACACATATTTTTATTTAGATTATATAAATCGGGAAGTTCTAATAAACCATTCCGTTCCCAGTCACAACCATCATGTGCTCCTTGCTTTTTTCACTTCAACTTTCCATGGACTAGAAGAGTTGACACAGGTACCCAGTATCAGTTTCTACAGAATTATTTATCCTTCTTAAATTATCCATGTTTCATGTAAAATCACTGCATTTCTCATTGCCCTTCGTATGTAAACCAGTTGTGTGACTACTGCGTTGTGGTGGGAACATTTGAGTAAGTATAAGGATTTAAGCAGAATCTATCTTAAAGAAAAATATTACTCTCATTCAAATAATTTAGAAAATTGCTAGAGACTATCTCTTACCTGCTCTTCCCCCATGACTATAAATTTTCTTGGAAAAATCAGGCATCTCTCCACAGATTATACATCCAAATTCTTTACCAACTCCTAGAAGAAAGTGCATACCTAATAATTTTCATAGAATCATAGAATACTTTGGGTTGGAAAGGACCTTTAAAAGTCATCTAGTTCACACCCTCTGCAATGATTGTCGACTAGATCAGGTTGCTCAGTGCCCCATCCAACTTGACCTTGAATGTTGCCATGAATGGGGCATCTACTACCTCTCTGGGCAACCTGGTCTGGTGTTTCACCACCCTCATCATAAAAAAAAATCTTGCTTAGATCTAGTCTGAATCTACCTTCTTTTAGTTTAAAACCATTAGCCCTTGTCCTACCTCAACAGACTGTGCTAAAAATATCTGTCTCCATCTCTCTTATAAGCTCCCTTTAATTACTGAAAAGCCACAATAAAGTCTCCCCAGGGCCTTCTTTTCTCCAGGCTGAGTAACCCCAAGTCTCTCAGACTTTCATCATAGGAGAGGTGTTCCATCCCTCTAACAACCTTTGTGGTCCTCCTTTGGACTCACAACAACAGGTCCATGTTTTTCCTGTGCTGATGACTCCAGAGCTGGACACAGTACTCATGAGAGGGTAGGATCTCATGACAGCAGAGCAGAGGGACAGAATCACCTCCCTTGATGTGCTGGCCATACTTCTTTTGATGCAGCCTAGGATATGGTTGGCCTGGGTGGCGAGTGCACATTGCTTTTCACCCACCAGTATTTCCAAGTCCTTCTTCTCAGGGCTGCTCTCAATCCCTTCATCCCCCAGCCTGTGTTGATACTGGGGGTTGCCCTGACCCAGGTGCAGGACCTTGCATTTGACCTTGTTGAACCTCATGAGGTTCACAATGGCCAACTTCTTGAGTTTGTCCAGGTCCCCCTGAATGGCACCCTATTTCTCAGGCATGTAAAAATATATTTAAGCATATTCTATTTGTATCACCACACAGTAGGTAAAAGACATGAAAACAGGGAGGACCAGGTTTTATCATTCTTATCAGAAATGTCTCAACAGCAAAACTGGAATGATTATCATGTTTCTTTGTTTATGATTCTGCAATGTTTTTTGTCAGGTTCTGTGGTAGTTTTCTTATCTAAGCCAAGTTGAATTAATTTGGGATGGTTTCACAAAGCAGCCCATCAAATTCTTCAGGAAAATCTAACTGTATTGCATCTTCTGTGTTCTCTGAAACCACTAATCCTGTAACTTTATCAAAAGCAGCAATCAGACTTGACTAGAAAGATTTAAACATCTTAATTTGATGCTTCTCATTGTTTGAATTTCAGTTATTTATGTTATGAGTTGATGTTGTATAATATATATTTACTCAGTTACTTAAGAGTATTTTGATGGATTTGAATTTTATGTGATAATTCAAGGGCCATTGCTCACCAGCACAGCTAATGGAAAGCTAAATACGGAGTTATCATAACTTATCTCCAATAATAATAACAGTAATAGTAGTGATTTTACTTTGGTTCAGTTATTTTTCACAAAGGGTATTTCATGCTACTGTATTTGTCATTTATTTTAATATTTTAAAGGTTAGCTTTTATTGATTACTTTGATAGGGCAAGTATGGAATTGTTTATTAATGAAGCAGTTACTACAAGGACTATTATATTCAGAGGAACAGTACCATAGCTCTCAGATACACCTCTCTTCTCATGATCATAAACAATAAAACTGTGTAGCTGGCCAATATTGTATCCTAATGGAAGAGCAAGGCATATCTTTAGAGCAAAGAATTCTCTATTCTTTAGAATAAAGATGAGTCCAAAACCTATCTTTAGAACTAAGCTAAGTGGTCAATCTTTTTTTAAATATAAAACATTGTACAATACAAGGAAAAAATACACTTTATATAATAAAATAAAACATATTTTAAAAATAATCTTTTTAATTGGTCAAATTTTCAGTTAGACAATCTTGAACACATGATCATTATTTATGAACACTGTTCTTATAGCTGGAAAGTTAAAGTTAAAAAAAATCCGAAGACTTTGTTGATAAAAGCCATTGGGTCTTAATATGAAGAAGCTTACATCCTACATTCTTTTAAGACAAATAAATAAAATTACAAGCAGGAAGTAAAATTAGTGGTATCTTACAAAAAGTTTGTTTCTTCCTTGCCCACAGGTGATGCCCTTTTCCTCCCATTCTTGACCATTACACATCACCAGTACTAAATGACGACCCTTGCTGTCTTTTTAGCCCATTGACCCTGTGTTTGGGTTTTTTTGTTTTTTGGGTTTTTTTTTTCAACAGCAGAAATCTACCAGGAACATGAGCATGACAATAAAGCACTTTCATTCATGAATGGAGACTGCTTAGAAATCAGTAGAAAACAGATTGGATGTCCACATTCATACCACTGAAATAGAAATACAGTTGAGAGGTTAGATGATGTTTGGTAAAGAAAGATAAAAAGACATTTGAATGAAATACACAGAGCTATGCAAGACCCCAAAGAGAAGGATCATGTGAGACGTCAGATAAAGTTCCAGAATGGATTGAGATAGTCTTAGAGTAACAAAGTAAAAGGAAATGTAGCTGCTGTCAAAACTACAGAAGATGTTCTCTCTCAAATCTCATGTCAGGAAATTACAGAGAAAGCCAGCAACCTGAGGCGATTAGAAGAATTTTATCAGCAGCTCAGTGACGAGAACACCAGCACGACAAGTATCACCTCTTCTTTCCTTTCATATAATGTCATTTTTGCTAAGACAGTGAAAAATCCTTTCAGTGCAAGTGTATTTCAACAGAGATAACAGACTGACTTTGCTTTAGATCTTCTTAAACTGGACCACCTCCATGTGGCAATAAACATACTTTTGGAACATATGAACAAATACAAGCCACTAAAGAATTGACAGTGTGCATCTATAAAAAAAAATTGCTGACAAAGTGCTGAGCACTCAACAAGCCATTCACCTGCAGAGAATAAAATTCTTATGAAAGCACTCCTGTGTCACAGAATGAAAAATATGAAAAATTTATGAGTGTAGGAAAGATGTCCATGGTGAATTCCTGTGAGACATTACAAGTAAGATGGAAAGAAAAAAAGAAGAAAATTAAATTAAAAAATGTGAATTGGGGAGAGGAAGATCTTGGAAAACATCTAATATTTATCTGTGTGTTATTCTAAGTAAATGTATGATATGTTTGTATGGTTAATCATGTATAAAATGTTCATAAATCTGCCAGAAACTATTAGCAGATGAAACAGGTATCCTGCAAATACACAGAATGCAAAAGTGCTGGGATAGGAAACCTTTTGAGTGAGGAAGAGACAGTGGCCAAAAAAGCCTGAGGAGAAATCTTGGGAAACAAGAACTGTGTTACAGTTCACAGCCCAGACATGGACAGAGAGTAAATGAATGGGTTTTAGAAATGGTATGGATTTTATGAGCCCTTCAAGGAAGCTTTTGTGTAGTAGAGTTGCTGAGGACAGAGGAGAGATTTGAGAAGCAGAAGAGTGATGACAGAAGGGATGACAATAGCAATGGATGTATAAAAGTTCCTGTCTGGATTTGGGTTAAATTTCAAGATAAGTTCTAAGACACATCTTGAGAACTTTGAACAGCAGTTGAATTTCATTGGTAAAAGTGACAAATATATTGATATTGATGATAATTCTCATTTTATAACTGGAAGAATGCTGTCGATTTTTAAAATACACTCTGAGACAAACGTTTTATTTATTTTTTTAATATCTGCATGTTGTTAATGCTGAGTATGCATTTTTGTCATAAAATTTCTGAGTGTACACAGATATAATAGATAAAAAAGCTTGACAGTGAGTTACCTTTCATTCCATCCAAACTAAAGTAATATTTTTCCAAAAAACACATTAAATGATAGATGTACCAAAACTAGATATGTTGTATAATATTTCATCAGTATATATGTCAGCCTGATATAGGAAATTATGGGGATAAATGTCTGCATGTATTTTATGTCATTCAAAGACTGATTATTTTGGCAGTAGTTTTAGACTTTAAAACATTTTCCTAAATTCTTTAGTAGTGAGTAGCAAACTCTTGCATATTTGTCATTGCTTTAGAAAACTGCTGCAGGACATTCTAGCTATTCTGTTCCTGGTCATGCCCTTTAGTGCCTAGTCTGAGGCCCATGAAATTATGCAGAAAATGCTTTCTACCTACAAAAATTGCATACAGATTCACTAAGTGGCTTAAAGTTAAATTTTAACATTTCAAAAAGGAAGAGACCAACATCATAATCTTAGAGTCAAAGATTAATGTTACCATTCCATCAGTGTGTATTTCACATGTAAGGCAGAATTGATGGAATTTGACTTCTGAGTTTAGAATCAATTGGCAAAAGAAGCAAGAAAATTTTCACAGAAATTATGTTCTGTTCATTTCCAGAATAAGCAAGCTTGTTTCCTTCTTAGAGATATTATTTTGTTTGGTGCCCTTTAGATATATGAAGAGTGAAGATGGAGATATATGTTACATTGTATTCCCTAAAGAGAGATTATATAAATGAACCTGTAGGCATTTAACCACAAAGATAGGAACTCCAGTAAGGGTCCTGTAAAAGAAAAAAGAGAGTTAGAATTTGACTTTATTCTTAGAAAACTACAGTGCATAATATATATTATTAATAACAACTATTATTTTTGTTATACTGAAACATTTCCAAAGGATAAGAGAAAAAAGGTACTGCTTATAACCAGCCATGATGCAATAGTACCTATTCTGGGTAACTGATACTTGCTGTGCAAACTGTTTCAGCAGAATATGTCTCCATTAACACAAAATGATGGGATGCCCTCCATGGCCAAGGTCATACACCTCCCTTCCACACAGATAAATATATACTTGAAATTTACTTTGACTCCAGTACTTCTCAGGATGTTTCTTCATCCAATAAATATGAAGACATCTTGTTTGGAATGACACACACTGTATTTTTCAAACAAAACCAAAGGATGACTTAGTAACATTCTACTGAATAAGAACAGAAAGGGTAAAATGGACACGAACCATGCATTGTTGAAAAGGAACTATAGGGTATAAAAGCCATATATTATGACAATTCTGTCCAAAGTAGGCTGGCCTATTGCCTCACCATTGCATTTCTATTAAGTATTTGAAAGTGCTGTGCACAGTTAAAGCTGTCCTCTGAAAGAGCAATAAAATCAGCAAACTATGGCTGTTCAGACCTTGATAGGTGCTTATGGGACTTGTTTGTCCTGAATAATGAATCGAAAACTGTTCCCAGTGTTTTGACAGACATGGTGTGCGTGACAAAGATGAAAAGAAATTGGGTAAGGATATTTTCTTGTAACACTCCACTAGTCAGGCTGAATTATCTAGACTGTTATCCATCTGTGCACACAGTGCTTTTACAAGTATTGTAAAAGACTGACAATTATTACTACTTCTAAGTAATTCTACATTAGTGGAAGAAGAAAATATAATGTTTCAGCTTAAGGTGTCAAACACTTTCTTCAAATCCACAAAAGATACAAAGAAGCACGAACTGTTCATATAGAATTCTCATACCTTAACAGAGGGCAGAAGTTTGGCAAGTGCAGCGACAGAAATAAATAACTTGCCATTATTAAGATAATAATAATGCATGACTTATGACAATCTTTTGTAAAACAGAGCAGTGCTGAAGACAATAATGTCTACAATTACCTGTATGAAGTTGATGTTGTTCTCTTCTGGCATAGAGATGATGAATTAAATTCAGGTTAGGAAAAAAATATACGTAGTCTTGCACTTTTGAATAATGAAATAGCTAATAGATTTTGTGTCTTCACAGTGCCCAACATTGTGGCAAGAATATATTAATTAGTATTAAGTATTATCACAATATCACTAGCATCAAGGTTCAGCTATTGGGAGCTTCTTCACAGCATATTTTGTACACTGCATCTATCAATGTATGTAAACATGAATGCGTACATTGTATGTGTCATGTCTGGAAATAAATAGAGGCAATGTACAAGACTGTTTCCTTCCAATTAACTCTGTGAAGGTCAGTAACTTTCCTTTCTTACCTCAGCAGAATAATGTTACTCTTCCAATTACATAGAGCTTATCATATCTCTCATTACTTGCAGGCATAATATTTATAGGGAAAAGCTGGTGCTCGTTTCATCCAGTCCTCAGGGACGTTAAATGAATCACTGTGCATGCTTATCTAACTCTTTACGAAGTACTTTATCCATTACTGCAGAGGGATCTAATGCTTAGACTTGATTTTATAGCTTTTGAATGGATAAATATAAATAAAATTAATCCTTCTATAAACGTATTGCTATTTTAAATAATCCTAATTTCTAGTAATCAACATACTGCTCACTAGACATTTCTGTTTAGTAAACCAAAATTCATTACCCATATTAAATTAATTACATAGAAATTTTATCTACAAAGGTCTGAATACAATGCAATTATTCTCAAGCTGAACAAACCCATAAAAAGTCACGTTTGTACTTTGCATTACACAGGTACTGTGAATTATGAAGATTATAGTCTTTAAACAGAAGACAGTAATGCACAAAAGGAAAAATCAGTAACAGACAAATAATTTGATATCTTTGGCCACTGGTAGTGCTATTTTGTTGTGCTTTCAGAGAAAACAGTATTTCATAATGCTTTCAAAAAAAAAAAAAAGAGGACATTTAGAATCCTCTCAAATGATGTTATAAAGGTAATAGAAACTAAAAGCACGGTCAGAGTATCTAGCAGAGAAACACGATGTTAACAAAATTTCTTAAACTGTACAGCACTCTTAATATATATTAATTACATACTTAGAGCTTTTTATATGTACCTGCAAGGTCATACAAGCATTTTGCTTCCTTAGTGATTTCACTTGCTTGTCAATGTCTGGACTCTAATACCTACTATTTTTCTCAGGTTACTTTAGAAAATGTTCACACAAAGGACATTATGCCAAAATGAACATGCAGAAAAAGAGGCAATGTCTGAAGTTACAGTTCCATATCGTCTTATTCTGCAGAATTTAGTGCTAAACTAGTGCATTTTGCCAAAAGGAAAACTTTTAACCAAGTTTATCAGTTGAAGACTTAGGACAACTGCTCTAAAATACACACATCTGTAACTTGTTCCTTTAACATGAATCTGTCTTGGGAAAAAAAGGAATAATCAGACATTCGGCATTTGCTGCAATTACGTCATCATCTTTTCCCATATACTAATTCTAAACACAACTTTTACTTTAGGTGACTCTAGGTGGAGGAGACCAGTGACAAGTGATGCTCTTCAGGGGTCTGTACCAGGACCAGTGCTGTTTAACACCTTTGTCAGCAACTTGGACACTGGGATTGAGTGCATGCTCAGCAAGCCTGCTGATGACCCCAAGATGTGTGCTGCAGTAGACATGCTAGAGGGCAGGGGTGGCATCCAGAGGGACCTTGACAGGCTTGAGAGGTGAGCCCGAGCAAACCTCAGGAACTGCAACAAGGCCAAGTGCAAGGTCCTGCAAGCAGATGTGAGCAATCCCAAGCACAAATACAGGCTGGCAGAGAATGGATTGAGAGCAGCCCTAAGGAGAAGGGCTTGGGGGTGCTGGTGGACAAGAAGTTCAACATGACCTAACAATGTATATTTTTCAGCCCAGATAGCCAACTGCATCCTGGGATACATCAAAAGAAGTGTGGCCAGCAGGCGGAGGGAGGTGATTCTGCCCCACTAGTCCACTTCCATGAGACCCCACCTGGAGTACCGTGTTCAGCTCCAGGACCCACAACATAAGGACATGGACCTGTTGGAGCAAGTCCAGAGAAGGGCCACAAAGATGATCAGAGGACTGGAGCACCTCTCCTATGAAGAGAGGCTGAGAGAGTTGGTGTTTTTCAGCCTGGAGAAGAGATGGCTCCAGGGAGACCTTATAGCAGCCTGCCAGTACCTAAAGAGGGCCTACAAGAAAGATGGAGAGGGACTTTTTGCAAGATCATGTAGTAACAGGGCAAGAGGGGATGGCTTTAAACTAAAAGAGGGTAGATTTACATTACGTATAAGGAAGAAATTTACTATGAGGGTGGTGATACACTGGAGCAGGTTGCCCGGAGAAGCTGTGGATGCTCCATCCCTGGAAGTGTTCAAGGCCAGGCTGGATGGGGCTTTGAGCAGCCTGGTCTGGTGGAAGGTGTCCCTGCCCATGGCAGGGAGGTTGGAACTAGGTGATCTTTAATGTTCTTTCTGACCCAAACCATTCTGTAATTCTATGATTCCATAACTGAATCAAACATGCTAGTCAAGGCAACAAGATGTTACTGTATCCATCTTCCTAGGTTTCTTGGTTTTGTTTGTTCTCTCCGTGCAATTAAGAAATAAGTATATTTATTGATGTTAAAATGTAATAAGAAATGGAGAAATTCTTGGGAAAATCTAAGCTCTGTTTTAGCAATGAAATTCATATCTCTGAAATGTACTTGCAGGGTGAAATACCTTACTACTTAAACATTTTTAAGTCAACAAAGCTAAACTAGGAGGAATTTTGGTCCACTGTATGACCAAGTTCAACAATCTAACTGCAGGTGGACTTCAGGCTAAGTCTGTTAAATCAAACATACCAGGACTGTTTTCTGACACTGAAATCAGCTGCCATGGGCAAGGTAGAAATCATATATTAAGTTTTAGACTCTGAACTAAGGAGGTCAGATTTTCTACCTGCATGGAAGATTTCCTAGGCCACGGTGATTCCCCAGCCATGCCTGAGTTGTGGTTCACATTTGTGTCACTATGATTCTAAGAATTTAATAATACAGACAACGATTTTCAGGAACGTTCCCAGGTAAAGTTTAAGCCATTAGTAAATTCCTAGCCCTACAGAGCTTTTGCGTAGTCACAGGTATATGACTCAAGCTTTTTTCCCCCAAAAACTTTGATGTGGTTAGCCATATATAAAGTAACACTTTTTGATTTACAATTTCATGTATTTTGCTACTTCTTTTGAGAATATGGTGTGTATGTTCAGTTACTGTATTTTATACCTATACAATCTGAATTTCATCATGTTAATCCTTATGGTTTGGGGTTGGTTTTTTTCTCTGTCCTGTTAATTTCTTTACATCACAATAGTAATAGATGTTTGAATAGTGACACAAATCAGGTGAAGTTTTATATAGACAATTAGGAGACCTTAACTTGTAAACTCACCTAAAGAACTGTGATAATCGCTAGTGACACAGTTTCAGCTACTTTTTTGTGCAGTCTTTTTCATTTCCTTTTCACCTTTTCTCCTATCTACATAAAGTAAATTAGGACTGCAGGTTCAAACAGTCTGCAGCATAATTCAGTTTTCATTTGTGTGACTTTCTAAGTGACAGCCCTTTAAAAATGATCTTGACAGCTAAACAGTGAACAAAGTAACTGATGCATAATTTTGTGCACTATTGATGGACAGATTTTCCTCATAGGTTGCAAATATTTGGGAATAGCCATCAGGAAAAAGTAAGTAAGTAGTCATCAGTCACTATTTTAAAGTACATTAAGCATTCCTTACAACAGTTTTATAGGTTGTGTATCTAAGTTCAAAGCTGACACTAAAATAATGAGACTCTGGGTTCAGGTCCTCAAACTCCAAGAGATTTTACAGACAAATAGTTCTCAGAAACAGCTTCTCAGCAGCTGTGTAAGTAGTTATACATCAGAATACTTAAAGCTCTTTTAGAACTTTGATTCCAAAAATGGATAAGCTTCTATCATTTTATATTCAGTAGTCAAAAAAGGAAATGGTATGGAGAACCTTGAATGCATATTGAAGTTAATGGAAAACTCCTGCTGATTTCAGTGGTCTTTGGATCAGTCCATAAGTGTTCTGCTGTCTACTTAACATTATTTTCTGTAGCTCTGAAGTAAGCAAAGGTCCTACTGATTTTTAGTCACCAAGAAATTTTACACAACCAAATTGAGTACAAACTGTTGAAAATACTGTTTTGTTGTTGATCTGTGTGGGCAGACTGCAAACAGTATGAACTGTGTGCATCTACAGTTAAAATAAAAAAAGATAATTGTATCAATAAAGTGCAGAACTTCACACAGGTCAGTTCAGCCTGATATATCAGGTTGTATATCCCTGGACAATAATTCAAACTGAATCCTACTAGTTTTAGCGCTGGCACCACTGGCAAGTCCTATAGAACATAATTGACAGCAACAGCTTCAGAGTAGCCAGCCCATTGATCCAGTGACTTGGACGTGTTTTTCAACCTCTACGTTCTCTGTTTTTTAAGACTTTTAAAAATGTAAGAACATCTTTCCAAAGTATTTGCATTCTTGGAGTTATCAAAAATGCAGTTTGAGTTATGTATGCCTTTCTTCAAAGCAAAGTCCAAGCAAGAAAAATATATCTGACCTTGGTGTTTCCCTCCCCCTTACTGAAATGGCTAGAAAATAGAGGACACAGAGGATAGAGTATTAGGTTGAAAGCTTCCAGCAGTAAGATTTGGAAGCCAACTTTACTTTCATTTTCAATTTGATAAAATCCTCAGACTCGAGCAATTACTGATGGCTGATTGAGGCCAACTTTTTGCTTTATTTTTTTAGAGAACATGAAGAACTGTTATGATTATTTGGTGTGACCTTCTGATTTGTGTTAACAGGTAATCCTTCTATTGTACCAGCAGCATGTGGCTTGAGGCAGGCTGAAAGCATCTCCTGTTCCTTCTGTTGAAAGATTTTTACTCATACACACAGAAAATGCTTGTCTGTCTCAGCAGGAAAAGCCCTGGGCAAGAGACAGGAAGCTGAGAAAAGATAGAATAAACCATTAAAAAAAATAATTCTATAGTTTAAATATATCAAATTCAGCTATTAGCCAATGTGGATAATAAGCAATAACAGTGCAGAATGTTGCCCCTTGTTGTTCAATATATGGGTGGTCTGTTCACTTTCATACACAGCTGCTTTGTAAACAAGCTGGATTTTGGGTTTCAGCTGCTGAAACAAACGGCAGAAACTTTTTTTTGGAAAAAAAAATATTGGTACTTTCAATAGCAGTTTTCTAACCCTCTTCTCTGCCATGTGTGTCTTGATTCACCAGCTCAGTCCTCTTTAACAAGAGGCAGTGAAGCAAGGAAAAAAAAAAAAATCAACCTGTATTAGTACAGGTTATCATTTTGATCAATCATTTAAAAACCCAATGGAGATTCACACTGTATATTGTATAGACTACATACTGGTTTAGTACACCTACATCTTCAGAGAACTGTGGATCCAAGACAGACATTTATTTAATCATAATTAAATCTGAATTATGTAAATAGTTTAAAATAATCATGTGTGCTGATTCCACCTGCAGAATGCATTTTAAAGCATTATTTGCTGCCAGTGTGTTTTTCAACTCTTTAAATATTGAATTAATTTTATTTTCCTTTTATTTGATAAGTGGATATTATTAATTTATTTGCACTATAATTGTGTGTGAAGGTATTGGTCTTTCTAGCGTACTATACAATTTAGTCAGTGAGAAAAATATCTCCATCCTCTAATACTACATTTCTGCTTTTCTGATAGTAAAAAACAAAAGAGAAGATGGTATCTAGCAAACATCATAACAAATATCAATATTCTGATAGCTAGTTACATCTTTTACAAATCCCATAGTGTGCCTCTGCTTATCTTGTCTTAAGAAGTGCCCTGTCTATAGTAGCAGCCATTCAAAGCTATGGGGGAAAAAATGGTTAATGACCTCATTAGATTCAGATTTCATTTTGTCTTGGTTTTAACTGGGATAGATTCCTTTTTTTTCTCAGTACCTGGTACAGTGTTGTGTTTCGGATTTGGTATGAGAATAATGTTGGTAACATTCTGATGTTTTAGGTGTTGCTAAATAATGCTTACCCTAAATCAAGGGCTTCTGAAGTTCCCCATGCTGTGCCAGTGAGCAGGTGCACAAGAAGCCAGGAAGAAGCAGAGCCAGGACAGCTGACCCCAACTGACCAAAGGGATATTCCATACCATACGATGTCATGCTCAGCATATAAAGTGAAGGGAAAGATGAAGGGGGGGGGGGAACGAGACATTTGGAGTGATGGCATTTGTCTTCCCAAGTAACTGTTAGGTGTGATGGAGCCCTGCTCTCCTGGAGGTGGCTGAACACCTGCCTGCCCATGGGAAGTGGTGAATGAATTCCTTGCTTTGCTTGCAAATGTGGCTTTTGCTTTACCTATCAAACTGTCTTTATCTCAGCCCATGAGTTTTCTAAGTTTCTAAAAGTTTTACGTTTTCTGATTCTGTCCCCCATTCCGCTGTGGGGGAAGTGAGTGAGTGGCTGTGTTGTACTTAGTTACCAGCTGGGGTTAAACCACAACACATTTAATACTAGTATTCCTTTGAGAAATTATCTTACATATTGACATGCATAGAAGTTGAAGCAGATGCAGAGGAGCAAGCAAAGTCTTTCTACCAGCCCTGTGATGAATCTGAAGAAATTTTACTATACAATTTTCAGCTATCTAGTCCTGTTTTCAGAAATAAGTCAGTAGTCATCTTCTTAGAACAACATATATAAAGATAGAAAAGACACACAGAGCTTCAGAACATTCATTTACATCATCTGCTGTGCAAGGAGAAAGGAAAAAATCCACCTCAGCCCCTCCCACCCTCCCCACACCACAGCTCTAGAAGCTGTGCATGAAGTGTTTCTGCTCCAGGGAGAACAATGTGGCCTTATCATGGCTAGCTGGAAAACGCTGTAATAACTTCCTTCTCTCTAAGGCAATTTCCATAATCCAGCTATCAGTTATTCAAAGAAAGAAACACATATTATGCTACTGTATAGAACACTGCATGTTTACAAATCAGAGTGAATTCTTTGAAATGAGCCCTTTCGTACATTTACATTTCCCTGTAGTGTCACACTACAGTGGCACTGGAATCCCTGTAATTGCAGAAAACCATTTGATTTCAGCTTCTTTTGCTTAAATAGAAATAAAAATATGTTATTCATGGTAAGCTTTGCTATGATTAAATGCATTTCTGAAGCTGGAGATCTTGATATGATCTTGAAAGGTTAACTCATTTCCCTTGGAGTACTCTAATTTTCATATAAATTACATTACTGAGGGCATAAACCCTATCTTCAGAGATCTTGGAGACCCCATTAGCTGTATTGGTTGACAATTCAGTAGTACCTCAAAGTAGCTCAATGAATCTATGAACGTCAGTGTCTTTTAAGATGAGTCTGGCTAAATTTCCATGTTAACAGAGAACCACAAACAATAATGTCATTTGGGATAAAGTATATCAACAAATCTCTACTCAGGTTTGATTAGAAATATGTGTAGTAAAAGCCATAGATCACCATAGGTCAGCATGATAAGACTTGCTATAACTGAATGAATATCTGTTGCTTAGCTGGGTGCTTTACATGGATGGCAGAAGCAGAAGCACATTCAGATTTGGGTATGTTGTGATTAATGAAAAGCCTATGTTTGCACAAAGTTTGCAACAGAATTTGTAACCAATATAATTCACAAAGTGTCCTGAAGATCCTTTGACCACAACAGACGTTTCAGAGCTTTAAAAACACATCCTTCTTTATTGTATAATATGCTACTTCTTATGGCCTCAAATAGGGATAGCAGACCTGACTGTACTACGCAGTACACATACTAAGAATAGAAAGATTTTTCCTACCACAGAGAATTTCTGATTGACATTCATACACTAGAATTAGTTAAAAACAGAGCAGGAAACAATCTGTATTTTAAAATAAAATACAGATTTGTTGTTAGTCAAATCAAGACATCTGCTAGGCTAGATGAGCCAAAGCTATGCTCAGGGTTCCTATAAGAATCAAATGTTAACTGATACAAAGTATATGCCTGATTTATTGTATTAAAAAAATAAAAAAGAACTTCATTACAGACATTCAATCACACCACAATGCTTTATTAACCTTTCTCTTGAATGAGCATTGGTCATAGAGGTCCTTGTGCCTTGAGCTGCTAGGCTACTGCACTCTTGAGAGGAGATAAACAGAGACTATTTGTGAGCTCAGAGAGGTCAAGCAAATTTTGGTATTTTCTGGGCAATGCAAGGAGTTATGCTACTCTCATTTACTTTTGAAGAAGTAGACAGTCAAGAGTAAAAAAGGATGTAAATGAGCTTGTCTCCAGACTGTGTTTAGTATGAATCTTGATAATTTATGAAGTTACATATTCTGAGCAGAACCTACATCGAAGAATACGCACACATAACTGGTCACCACAGGCACTTGCTATGCAGTTGTTGCTGACATCTCATGCAACCAATTTGGAACAGATTCTCCAGAATGAAAGTTTATGTCCAAAATATATGCTATTACTAATCACTGCTAGTTTTAATGAGTTGTCTTACAAGATCAAACCCTCCTCATCTGGAAACTGAATACAGACACAAACTGTTCCAAAGTAATTTCCACTGCTGTGCACAAGCACACAACAATTTACAGGCTTCAGCGTCCTTTTTGTGAAAGGTAACTCTGAAATTGTCAAGCTGGGAATAAATATGCTATTTTTGCTATTATAAATTATATGAGGTATTAATGTATTCTTTAAAAATAGTTTACTCCAGTTTTATATATTGATGCATTAACTCCACAGTAGTTTATTAGACTCCAAAGTGTAACATCCAGAAACAGGGAAATATGATCCAACAAGTCTATTTTTCAGTCTCAGATTAACAGACCTGTGGGATATGGTTAGGTATTTGCTGTATTGATAACAACTTGAGACATCTGTGCTTTTTCTATGGCACCTGTCACAATAACATCCAGGAGTATTCAGGTAATTTCATTTCAAAGATTAAATAGCTCATATTGCCATACACACTTTAATATGCAGGTTTAGGACGAACTCAAACTTGGCTAAATACAATCTTGGTAAAATGAAGCTTCTGTTTTGGGGATTTTGAAATCCATCTATCAGGATTTAACTTCCTAAGCTTCTTTCATAATCAAAACCTCCAGAAGCTCATCTAGTCTTTTCAAGTTAGGTGAGGGTATAAGGATCAGATCTATTAAACATCTCCACATCTACACTGAATCCAAATCCTGTCAGCCAGCTGTCTTATGGCTGGACTGCAAGGACCATACTACAAAGCACTGTTGTGCAGTGCATATTCAACCATGCATGGTGACAATCTGATCCTTCAATTCTATTCACCTTTAAGATGATTCAAACTTCATCCCACTAAAGCATCATAAGCAGCAGGTATTCTTGGCCAGCAATTCCTTCATCCTTTCAAATCAAGGACAGAAGTTTTTTGAGAAACTAAATTTAGCTTAGTCTCTAAATAATTTGTTTAAAACTAGCAAGTAGAGCTAGAGTTCTCTAACCAGATCTGTTTCTTTGTTGATCCAATCAAAGGCTAAGTAAAATGCATACACACTCACAAGAGCTGGAATGAAAAACCCCTCATAACTGTACAGCTGGATGCCCAGTATACTAGGACACATTTGGGCTTAGTCACCTCTTCAGTTAAGTGAGAAAATAACCAGTGGGTGTAGGTATAAGGGAGATCTGGAAAATGGATGACTGCCTGGCTTACTGAGTCCAAGACAGCCTTTAGAAAAAAAACAAGGTCAGACTGTATCTCATTTCAGACCACAGAATAAGATGCCTTATAGAATTATCACAGCATTCATGTCCTCTGCTTTAAAAGTAAATATCTCAGCTTCACCTCTACTCCATCATTCATGTTTGATGAATGTCCTCTCCTTAGTATATTTATCAATCTGATCTTCTGTATTTCATCGATGATGCCTGTTAGATGTTTATTTTTACAGTGAAAATAATTCAGGCCATCCATCCTTTTTCTTCACTGTTTATCACCAAAATATGTACCTATTACTTCAGTCATTTAAGTTCAAAAAATGGCTAATCAACATTTTCTGTTCCTTTGACATGCAGAATTCCACCCTATGGTTGTTAGGGTTTTTTTGCTACCTTTTCTTCTGTAATAAAGATGTATTATAGCTTGGGCCCAATTGACCTCGGTTTGAAAAAGGAAAACAAATTATTTTATCATGTTATTGAAACCACAATGTTGTGGAAAACTATATATATTTAAAATTTATATAGGACGACTCAAACAAATATCTAATTATGATTTTGCTAGTATGATAGGGTTTTTCCTCATTGTTCTGCATAAAATTCAGGTATATCTAAATTTTAACAAGTTTGATAAGGCAGCTAGTTAAAATAATTTGTCTAGATTTGCACAGCAAAGTAAAGCTATCTTTTTCTGCAAAGCTTTCACAAGTTGAAGTGTTTGCTGAAATACATTTATCAACAGAAAACAACAAGCTGTGTATTCACACCAGCATCCATTATGTGATTGCTGTGAAAGATTAGAATCAAAAAGAAAAACGTATATAAAGTCAGAGCATGGTTGGATTACTGCAGGAGGAGGTCTGTATGGCATTTGAGAGACTCCATAGCAACTGTATTCAACTCACGGCACCTCGGCCACATGAAACCCTTCAGAGCTCTACTTTGGGTTCAAGGAAGGTGTCATATGAAGACATGTCATGTAGAGATTGTCAAAGGAAGATATGTCCACTATAAAAAAATAAAATAGTGCATAGAAGTATCTTGCAAGCCTAGCCACATAGAAATAGCAAAACCAATCTTTTTCTGGAAATAACAATGAACAATGGCAATTCCTCTCATTATTTTCCCCAGACCACAAGCACTGAAAAAACTTATTTGGTAATGTATTAGAAAAGATCCAGGAGATGCTTTTTCACTTCATCAAAACTTACAAAGTTCTACTGTTTTCCTCTTAGAAACAATAAAAAATAATCCTATTGGCATGTTTCTTGCCGAACTTTAACAGTTCATTTTATAAATATTGTATAATTTTCCTGAGTAGCAGTTACTGCAGCCACCAGTTATCACAAGTGTGGTAAGCATTATTATTTACAATATTTTACAGCAGCATATGTGTTTAAAGGCAACTTGGAGTCAATTTTATACAAATTACTTCAGCCTTCTACTGATTTTCTCATTTTTTAAAAAGGGCTTAACTTTTCCTTTGCTCATTGCAAGATGATCTTTCCTGGTTTTGACTTCTGCTTTATCCTGAATGATAAATTTTCCTAGATAATCATTGGAGCAGAAAGAAAATTATCATTTGTAAATGTAGTGAAAAAAATTGTCTAAGCAAACTACTTTTTTATAACTACTCAAATTTCTGCTTCTTACCTGCAGTAGTATTATAATTTCTTTAGTTCTCCAGTTATCAGCATCTAGATTATGCAAAATATAAAAATCATGCACAAATAATAATAAACATTGCACATTTCAGGTCAAATTTTCCTAACAGAAAGGTCAACAGAAGGCAAAAAGACTTTCTTCGCCATTAAAAAAGTTGAATAAGGTCATAACAAGTTTTTAACTGTACCAAACGCTGTCATCATTACATTAAAAATAATTATAAAAGCAATCCTAAGGCAATCAAGAGTCCAGCCAAGCACAAGTCCAGAGTGACAGCCTCCTGGACTGTAAGGAATACATCAGGAGGTCTTCTGTATTACCTATGATTAGGGAATGTAGGACACATCAAGTGTCTTAAATGTGTATCACACCTAAAACCAGCATGAACTGTAAATATAATTTACAAATGGAGACAAAACCTCAGCTTCTTCATTATGTGATTTGGATAGGCTGAGCAAGTAGGGAAGCATCATCTCTGCATTTCTTGCAGACTCATTTTTCAAAAACCATGAAATTGACTCCTCCAGCAGCCCCTGAGCCAGCTTATTTGCTATTCACATGATGTAGCCCCCAATACAGCACCTATAGTGAACAAACTCCATGCACCTCACGAGGTATGTCTTGGTTATGTCAATGTTAAGTTCCATGCAAACACTGAAAAAAAATTTTGACAGAGCGAAAGTATAGGTATTTATTCAATGTGTATTTCCTAAAAATAAGAGACACTTCTGAAAGAAAATAAACTTCAATTTAGAGGTTAGCAAGTATCAATATTACTAGTATTGGTATAAATAATTGTTTCTCAAGTTCTCTGTGATGCTGTAGCACCTTTTTCCTCTCTTAAAAAGTAAATTATTAATTTCTTGATTAAATGCAGGCTTTAGCTAAGCTTCACCGATGACATACTACCGTAAGCTCTGAGGGTGCAAAACCATTCTGTAAGAAAATGGATGAATATTACAAACATTTTATTGTTTTACTGTGGTTTCTGCGATTACCTCACTTATTGACCTGCATAATACCTAGTTATTCTCAGTGCCCAATGGAGGTTTAGGAAATGTAAAGTAAGCTCATTAATTAGTAATTATATTTTTAATATTGCTTTAGCTTGAAAACATCTACCATTTTGGAGCTGGATCCTTAATTGAACATCTTTATTTAATAGCTTTTTTTAACCATTGTGTGAAAGAATCAGACTAACCATACATGAAGAATCAATGATGTTTTCTTATCACTCATTTGGAGCCATGCAGCAATGCATAAAAAGTATTTCCAAAAATCTGCTTTTCAAATATTTTTAAACTTTACTAAATCTGGTGTTATGTTAAATTCTGTCACTGTTGACATTTTCCTTTCTTGCTGACAGATCTTACCTGCTTATTCAGAGTAAAACTGAAATATAATCAAGGGGTCTGAAAGAAGAAGCTACAAAAATGGTGTTTTCAAAGAAAATATGATGCTTGGAACTTCTTTGTTTAATTCAATTGGTTAGAGTTAGAGCTTTTACTGAACAGTGTTACAGCGAAACTCACATACCACCAACTAGTGACGCATTTAGAAAATGGGAAAGTTTGGCATTGCGACACTGTTTAACATGCAGAAGTGGAAATATTTTGTTATGTAAAGGCTGCAAGTACAAATACCCCTGTTTCTTGTCTAGCTTATTGCTATACAAAAGTGAGTGTTCTGCTGAATCCCTTTTTTTTATTTCTTTATCACCTCTTAAGGTTAACTCATGTACCTTTCACTTCTGGTTTTTTTTCAAGCACTGAAAGGCCCATCTAGATCAAAGTCTTTTAAGTATTAAGCCATATATCTTTGCATCAAGGTTCACATATGAGTGAGTGTCAACCAGGTAGCAGAAATATAGTCTGTGCTAAAATATCTGAAGGTAAAGAACAAGTCTCAATAGTTTCAAAGTCCTGATTAGGGACAAATAATTGAAACATTTATCCCTTCACCAGCTATAGCAGGAGATGCATTAACAGAATTACCAAACATTAATAGAGTTGTCATGGAAAACATTAACATTCTCACTGACAGTGTCTCATCTGAAATTTATCTTGTACATACTTTATAAATAATGCATAATCCATGTGTCAAACTTATTCTTGCATTCTTATATACTTTCTAAAGGGAAACACTGAAGTAGATCCACAGAAGGAATTCAGCTTTTTACTATTTTGAAAACAAAAATACAGATTTCTTAATCATTGCTTCGTTTCTTTCAGACCCTGGATGTCTGAAACATGTACTTATCTACATTTCTAAAATTGTTTCTAAAAATTGCTTTCTTGCATATCCACAAATGCCTCAGCCCTGACTATGCTAAGCCTAATTTGTTCCAAGTTTTTCTATTAAGTATCTCAAATGTGCAGTTGTTTCACCTCTCATTGAATATATCCATGTCAGAAAAAGTAGTGATGTTCCACTCTGATAAGGATGAAAAGATGAGGGTCATGGATGCTGGAGGCAAGGGGACAGGGCATCAGTGGGACTCTGCTAGCTGTTGAGGGAATGTGCAGAGGAAGGGGATTAGGGAGGAGCAAAGGGGGCATAAAAGGGACTGTTTACATGAAAAATGTGGACAGTTGTCACAGCACTATCAAAACTAGTCAACTGCAACAAGGCTTTTACCATCACATGCCAGGTTAGCTTCAATAAGTAGTTCCCATGCCTTGCCCCAGCCTGGTCACCAGTCTCCCACAAGGTTTCAAAAGTTCATCTACTATCTGTGCTGTTTCTTCATACTTTTCAGGCCAGTCCGCCCTGGCTCTTACCTCTGCTGCATCCAGATGCTTCCTTCTCCAGGTCCCTCTTCCAGTCAGCTGCCTCTTATCCAGGCCCCCTTCTTCTCCCAGGGTCTCTCCTACATCTGGGGCATTCTCTCTTTTCCCTCTACTTCCTCCCAGTCTCTCTTCATGTAGTAATCCTCTTCCACGCCCCTTAGAGCTATTTAACTACCTAGCAGGAACCAGCCACAGCTGCACATTATCCACATCAGCCAACAGCCCCACCCCCCCACACACACACTCACCACCCCTCACCACCACCCTCCCCTGAAGCCAGCCCACAGCTGTATATTATCAATGTTAATTAACGTGCCTTCATTCATCTGTAATTCCTCTACAGTCACTATGCCTGTCTGACCAACCCCTGCATCTGATCACCACTGTCCTATCTTCCCATCAAACTTTTCTTAGTTGTGTCTCTGCATAATCTCACCCTCTTCCCCATATGTGTGAGTGCAGATGTCTTTTTGCCAGCAACTGCCTAGCTGGACCAGGTAGATAGTAGGAGATTTGTGGGTCAATCACGAGGGCCTGGGATCCAGGCAGTAGTATTGGAGGGTTGTGTGTGTGTGCCTGCACTAGTGACCTTCTGTCTCTGCTAGCCCAAGGGGCGGAGGGGACTTGGCTGCCTGTGCTTGTGTTTTATAGGAGTCCTGTATGTAGGAGCTGCTGAAGGCAGCACCTTCCCTGTGGCAGCCTGTGTGACCAGCCGTGTCAGTGTACTGTGCATGTGTGTGTGTCTGTGGGACCCAAGCTCATCTTTGCTGCTGCTTGACCCTGAAAAATGGAAAGTAGCAGCTGTATCCCTTAGCCTGTGTCCCTGGGCACCAAGCTGAGCCCCAGCAGCTGGGCAGGAAGGTCTGGAGCTGAGGCTGATGGAGGAGACAACCATTCCTAACATCATATAGCAGAAATTGTGTGTTTAGACTTGATGGTCTTTTTGACTGTTATCCTTATATGCCTACGTTTTCCCATAAAGAAGAAATCAGGGGAGAAGTAAGTTCCTTGGGCAATTTCCTATCAAAATGTCACACATAGATCAATATTTAGGGAACTGTTTTTTCTTTGGATTCTGAAAAAAAATGTCAATTTTCATTTTGATGGTCTTTTGTGTAAATGAAATTTTTCTTCAAACTCAACTGCATGTTCTTGGCTTTTTTCCTACACTATGCAAATCTGAAAAATAATAGCATTTGTATGAAGAAGGCTCAGATGAAACTCGTCTTTGACTTGAAATGGATTCAGATAACTTATTGTAGGCATTGAGTTTTATGTGATGATGCATTTCTCATAATGTGAGAAACTGAACTAAATGAGGATTGTTACTGTTTACCTAAGAAAGAAGAAAAGTTTCATGTAGGCTTTTTACTCCTTTTCACCTTCTAAGAATTAAAACATCACTCATCATAATTTATTTCATGTATTTTTCTAATTAAAATGAACTTAGTAAGGTTGGATTTAAATAATATGAAATTCAAGTTAATTCAAAAAGGAAAGCATGTCTTTTATTGATATGCTTTCCTTAAAATTACAGATTCTGATGATGATTCACACATCCTTTTACAAAGCTAAATGACATTTTGGGCATCTTGGATGCTGTTATCTTCGGGAAGATAACACTACACTGTGAAAAATTAATGTGCACATTTTTTAGCTCAATTCAGTGCAACTCAGCTCTGTGCTTCCTCATGATATGCTGTGTCTTTTATATCAAGAATAATAGTTGAAAAAAATTCAACATAAAAATGAAAGAATATGAAAAGGAAACATAGTTTTTGTAGTTAAAATTAAGAGAGGGAGCCAGGACAAAACCAATAATTTTCATATATTAAATAGGTAACAGACATGAGTTTGGTAACAATCTATACACAACCTCACAGTAAAAAGTAGATGTCAACTGAGAATAATAAAAAGAGACAAAAGATCCATAGAGTAAAAACTGATACAAGTATTCAGGATTTGGTAGAAAATGAGCAAAGCCTAAAGATAGAAGGTGAAGACTGACAGCTGAAGACCAGGAGTTCAGAAGAATAGCTGTTGCACCTTGAGGCTTAAAATAGAGTCGTAGCCCTGCAGGCTTCACTACCACTGAAGACATCTCCAGATAAATTATGTTGATAGGAAAAGCCTATCAGCTTCTTGTCCAGCACACCAAACCCAGCTGCTGGACTCAGAGAGAGAGAGAGAGAGAGAGAGAGAGAGATGGAGAAAAGGAGAGAAAGAAACGGTTTATATTACACATAAAGGCAAAATGCCAAATATTAATAGAATAGTATAATGAAAGGAAAGCTGTACGTTACAGAGTGTGGGAAACAAAAATAAAAACTAATTTTAAAAAGGGCCAATAATTTGAGCTAGTTAAGGTTCTGGCTGATTCTGTACTAACCTGGTCTAGATCTAGAGCTGCAAGCCACCTGTCTTACCACCTAAACTCATTTCAACATTTAACCGCAAAGATTATTGCCATTCCTTTAAAAAAGAACATAATTCTTTGATTGTAAGATCTTTCTGAGGTCAGCTTATATTTATTGATGATCATCCTTAAAAAGTTTTGCAGCCTACAGGTTAGAAGAACATATACATTCATAGGGTCTGGTTTTAGTGACACGAAAAATACTTCATATGTAATTACAAGAATAACCGGATCATTGTGTGCAACACTAAGAAATTACATAGTATCATCACCATCGAACTATTCTTAAAAAGTAATTTTCGATGCATTCTGTGATGAGTTAGCATAAAATCAACCTAAAATAAACAGAAAATAGACTGGGTAAGTTTTCAATGAAAAATGCTGAGATGTTGTATGTATGTATTTGGATAATTCCAGAAATACATTATATGAATTTTAATATTTCTGACTTTCATACAGTATCATATACATATTTAAATCTTAATCAGAGGAGACAAATTCTATATATAGGTTGTATTTCTTTAGCAAAATTATAAACTGAGCGCATATCCAAATATTTTTTGCACTGAGCTATTTGTAACCACTATATGCTGATTTAACTGAGCGATTTGAAACTTTTTTACTAGAGGAGTATTTCTCAGCGTTCTCACAAACTCCTGTGAAAAAAATTTTAAGAGAATAGTAAGGTTGCAAAGTCAAGAACACCAGAAAAAGGAATTTAAATCATTAAGCTACTTCTTGAAATGTGAAGTATGTTGCATCGTTCATGCCAACCTTCATATGACGAACACAATGATAAACTTGAGACCACAGCCTGTTGAATGTCTCCAGCAGACTTAGCTGTGGGATTCTTAAGTCTTCCAGTTTTATGTTTTAACTACAAGTGACAGTGTACTGGATGAGCCAAGTCAATAAAATAAGTATTATATCATTTAAGATGTGTCAGTATGCATTATGCTGACATAGAAAAGGATCAAATTAGGAATGTACTTGTTTTTTTCAGAGCAGAGATTAGAAGAGCTGAAAGCATGATCAGAAAAAAATTAGCTTTTTTCCAGGGGTTTTAGAAACAACATGATTTTATTAAATTCTGAAATATGGTAGCTTGAAAAACTCAAAGGTTAAATACAAATGACAATTTTCTACTCATTGATCCCTTATGTTTTCCTTATAGGTTACTTTTTCAGTATTTTTTTAAAATAAACACTAAAATCTCATAAGAAAGTGTTGAAGTCACTTCTAAAAAATCTGTCCAGATACTTTTTAGAACTATTACTTGAAAATAATTTAAATAACTTGAAAATAATTTATATTTAGAAAGAAAAAAAGAACTACCAAAAAAGGATCAGATAAAATGTCACTTTTAATTTCTAAAAAAATTGTTACACATGATTAACAGTTGCTAATAAAAACATGGGCTTTTAACACAAAATCTTCATCCAAGAAAATTATGGGCATCATGGGACTTTCATTTGTTATACAATATGTAATCATACTTCAAGGTTATATGTTATAGAATCATTCATAGAATTACAATAGCACAATGGTTTGTATCTGAGACTATTTATCTCAATCTGTTTAAAACCTGACATGACTTAAAAGCAAATTAATCACTTAGCATTTTTTATGCTAGCTGTGTGATAGATGTACTAGAAGAAATTGTTCAATTTAAGAGGGTAAGAACAGGATCCTTAATGAGGGATCTTCAATAGCATAATTGTATGCTGTCTATCATTAAAGTACTTGTACTCTACCATGCACTCCTCGCTGCCCTACAGATTGAATGTTCTGGGGTGAGAGCTCTAAGTTCCTAAAGAAGGTTGCAGTTGTAAACGTGTTTGAAGAAAGAAACTGCAAAAGAAATTGAACTATAGGGTACTTCTTTTCTAGATTTCAGTTCCCACTTTAGGGCTGATTGTTTCCTAAATTCAAAGACATTAATTTCTATGGCAAAGCTTTTTAAATCTCTGTAAGAATGTCTATTGCAAGTATGGGAATAATATAAACAATTCCTGTGGTGCTCATCAGCCTTTCTGAAAATCTCATCAGTATTTCAGAAGATGTTTGTATTATCTAAATCTCCAGATTTTCTTACTGCCAGATAGCTATACTTTTCTACTGTAGGTCAGTTAGAAGACTTGAATGGTTCCTGAAGCAACTGCTAAAGAATGACAACAGTGAAGTCTGAACACTGACCCGGGAGTCTGACACTGACCTTGTCCTTTTAGACAAATTGCTATTTACTTTATACATGAATGTCATTCATGTTTCTAAACTATCTGTCCTCAAAGCATGGGCATGACTTTATGAAAACAAATATTAAACTCTTAAACCTCTCCTGTCTTCATTGGCTTCTGGCACCTTCCAGACATCTATCTGGAATCTTCCTAATCGCTTCCCCTGGGAAGTTCTATTGTAGTCCTGAAATATCATTGTTGATTCAAAAAGAATATCTTCCATGATCTTTTACTTGTTCAAAAAAAGAACTAGAGCAGTGTTAATTTGAAGAGCTTGCTTATCTCTGCTCAAACTCACTTGCAATATCACGAAAACTCCAGGATAGAGTAAGAATTTAGATTACTTTAATCATTCATTTTCAATTTCCCATGATCTTATTGGGACAACTGCTGGCAAAATCAGTGTGAAAGTTATTTATTTTTCTCTTAATGTAACCCATACAGACTTATTTTATTTATTTTCTTTTTTCTCTCTTCTGAGGATTTCTAAGCACAAGCTTTGGCTCTTTGATGGGTATCTTTTTGAAGTAGTTGATAAAAAATGCTTTTGGTGATTGGGAATCCTGCAGAATTTCTTGCTTGGAGGGAGAAGCAGCAAAAACTTCTCTGAATCTTTAGAACTTGTTTACTTTGAAGTTAAAGGTCTCAGTAAAAACTTAGTGAAAGTAGTCAGGACTTCAGGTTTTTGCGGTATCAAGCATGGCCTGACCAATGAGCTAGGCAGCTACAAAGACAATGGACTCTTAGAAAACCATTACTAGTTTGGTAGAAAGTTAAAAGTTTGAGAGTGAGTTACTGCTAAGTCAATCATGATGAGCTGTCTGTAGGCCACAAATGACTTAATTCTGTGTCTCACCCAGAACAGGCTGCGTGATGTAACACTCCACACTTCTTTTGTTGGTAGACTATGGCACACCTTCGTAAAATACAGCTTGAACTTTTGCAACACTTTCCTGATCAGATTTTCCTTTACATCTTCAGGAAAGTCACAGTAGCTGCAAGAACAGTATGTTCAGCCTTAACCTTTTGAAGGGGCAAGTGCCAGAGGTATGTGGAGTGCCTAGATTATAGCACAGGTTATACTTTTATGAAGATATTAGGATTATTAGGGAGTTGGCCTCTGCTAAAAACAGGAATGCAGTACACACAGGGAAAAGAGAAAACAATGGGGCAAGGGCATAGGTATGTTCAATTTCTGGAGACAAAAAAAAAAAAAAAAAAAAAAAAGCTTTGTGATGCTGTGAAATACCTCAGAAATCCTTAAGCTCTGATGATCATAGCACATACTCAGACAGCAGCCTGCTCCAGTGCTGCTTTATGACAAACAGCGATAAGCCCAAAAGCCATACATTTATTTACTGTGCATTGAACCTACTCATCTGAGATATCTGCCATTGTAGAATGCACAAGAGGGCAGAACAGAAGGGACTTTCAAGCAGGGAAATCTCATGTTTAATTTTCTCTCAGGGAGATTCTGTAATCCATTTTCTTTTCTTGTTTTCAGCCTAGCAATAGCATCCTGTACTACAAGTGGGTTATAGAAAATTAAATAATGCATAATTAAGGGCAAGAACAGAGACAAGTTTGCATTTCTTTCATTCAATGGGTATATGTGTTTCAGTATTGCATTTTAGTTATTTTTTCAGCATCTTAAAATGGGAGAAGCACTTCATAAACAATAACAAAGGCCTGTTTTATACCTTGAGGTAAAAATGAAAGGTAAAATGGATTACATAACTTTATGAAAGAACAAATGTAATCAATAAAAAGTCCCATTTATTATAAATGGGGTTACACTCAGTCTTCATGTAGCATGATTAGAATATGACATAACTAAGTGCCTATGTATATCTTTATAAAATAAAACAAGATAAGAGAAATATTTCAAGATGGATGAAGAAGAGGTACGGTAAGAAAGGAAAGGTCTTGGCAAAAAGAAATTTTACCTCTATACTGAAAAAAAGTCATTAAAATACTTTTCCATGCTTTCAGTGTCAATGACCTGAAAAAAAGATAACTGAAAATGAGAGAGAAATCAGCAATTTTAATGGACACCTGCTGAACAGGTTTGATCTCCTAGAATAAATCAGATATCTAACATTTTTAACACCAAAATCTTTAAGTCATCCTAGAAACAGATTCTGATTCACCATCTCCTTGGTAACAGCTTAAACCGTTTCCAGTCTGTTTGCCTAAAGTATAACTCCTACCTGACCAGAAGTATAGACCAAAATTAACAATTTTTTTCTTATTTGCAAAGTTGGAGCTCAAGGAAACATCTTTAATTTATTTTTTTTAAATAAAATTTTCTGTCATCTATAATTGGATAACAGCTTACCAGTAAGACTGTGTGGAAATTTCAAAACAAAGTCAAAAGGAGAGGGGAGAACTGCATCTGTCCTCTTACAGTGAGTGTGGCCTGGCTCAGAACTGTTCAAGATATCCATATCCTTAAAGAAATGGCACTTGGAAGCAGTAACCATCTCATTTCAGTTAACACAAAACCAAAAACAAAGTCAAATCCTCATTGTGAACCCTCAGAAAGCTATTTGGCTTATTTCAACATTTTCAGAGGTCTTTTATCAGGTAATCATTTAAATAATGAGTTTTAATTTTACATCTAAGTTTTCATGGCTGTCCATTGTAAAATATTGCAACATTCCCCCAGATATCATGACAATAAATTTCCAGCAGAGAAATACATGTATTTGCCTAATGAAAAAAATGAAGTAAAAAAAAATAAATCTGTTCAAATAACATAACTTAGATATAAAGACAAAAAAACAAGAAGAAAACCCTCCTCATTCAACTCTTATGCCTACGATTAAAGCAGACAACTTAGCTACTGGGTGTCATTTATCTGATTTTCAAAGTATGACATAAACTGCATAATTTTTCCTACAAATTACAATTTAAATGACAATTGAAAGTGCAGGTCATCTTTCCAAATGTTACAATGTTTTACATATAATTGTAACACCTACTCCTGAAGTAATAAAGTTACTTTAAAAGTTATTCTTTGATTTCAAGAAGAAAGACCTTTTAAAAATATGAAGTTCATGTCAAATGTTTCCAATCCTGTGATATGAGCTATCACATGAGTGCTACATAACGCTAGATGCTTTCACATTCTCAAAACCTGAAGCTGTTTCACGTTTTCCAAATTACATACTTGGTGGTCCTGGGTAAAGCTTGACTGCCAGTAATCAGGGCTTTTATTTGTCCTGTGGGAGGCTGAGGGTCTAGACCTTGTTCTAATTGGTATTCAATTATTTATGCAAAGTGAATCAGCTCTATCAGGAGTAGTATCTTAGGAGGAGTAACAAATACCTGGTAGTGACCTGGACATGAAAAGATGGTAAAACAGGAAACTCATTAATTTTCTTCCTCATCCTAAGTCTGTGTAAAAACGAAACCAATCTTGAGATATTTTCCTGCTTTTTCTATGTTAACTCAAATTCTGCCTCTAGGCTTAATAAATACAGTATGATATGTTCTTATTAAATGTTTCAGGTTCCACTGTATCATATACTATTATCCTTTCAAAAAAACCATACACAAAACAGTTCCCAGGAAGTACCATTTCCCACTACCACCTCTACAAAAATGCGATAATATGTCTCTACAAATAGAAAACTATTCTTTTAGACTGGAACTATGGTACTTCCAGGTTTCCCTTCTTTTCAGAAATGCTTTTGGGATAGAGTTGGAGGATTCTGTGAAACTTACCCAGGATTTACAGATATTTGGTTCCCCTTCACCCTGGCATTAATCTGCTGCAGGTCATTTAACTGCCACAGCTTTTCAAATCTCAGAAATGTTCATACTTCCTTGGCATGAAGTGGCAATTCTAATGTATCCTGGAAATATCTTTAAACTTAAAACGGATGTACACTGCATACACAGCCAGTCTGATACTCTCATAATCACAATTACTGCGCACATTTGTGTGTAACATACAGCAAACTTGTCCATAGTTCTGCCAGAAATCAGATGACAATGTTATTCTTGTCTAAGGACTATAAGATAAGGTAACACCCATACAATTTGTGCCGCTCTGACACTAACGACATTTTTAAACAGTCAATTGTTTCGTAGGAACATGTTCCTGTTTAGTTGACTTCTGATGACTGCACAACTGTCTAAGCTGTAGAGCATCCCTGAGAGACTAGTAAGACTATGGAAGAATATTTATATAATAATAAGAGGTCTGAAGTAATTAATTCTGGTGGAAAACTGCTGAACTATATTTTTTAATTGTGGAAAATATATTATTACTTTTAAACTTTTCCCAAGACTGGCCTTCAGCTATTAGACTTTGATTTATGCTTATATCCGATGCTTATTTCTTGTACAAAGAGATCAATTTTTGGTGAAAAATGATGTTATATATACTGCTTAATGTTGCTTTTGCTTTGTTATTCCCATGGTGTCCAGCTGTGCTATTCACATACAGAATATCTTTACTCAAAGCACTGTGCAGGTACATTAAGACTTTATTAGGTCATAATTTTTTAAAATTTTATATAGGAAACAGGAGAACAAGTATTGAATAGAAGGAAGCAGGAGTGCAAGGAAAACTGAGACACTAGTGGTTAATACAATAACCTATGCTCTGCATTACAGGCCAAGGAAAGGTTCATGGAAGACTTTAAACCAGAAATATTAATTACTTTGGTAGATGACCACCCAAGCTATGTCAGAGAGCATTGGTGAAGTCACAAAATTACTAGTTTGAAAATGTATTTGTTGTATTGGGTGATGGCAGTTTCTATCATGGGTTACAAGTTAATTGAGACAAGAAAACCCCAATAGCAGGTTAGATAGACCTTTCTTCTCAAATTAAAATCTTTTTTTGAGTAAAACTTACTGGTTTATACATTATCAACGTAGACATAGTTACTATAATATGATTTCTATACATCTTTTGATGGTGTCCTACCAGCTAATTCTGGTAGACTTCCAGTCAACAGTGTATGGGGAGAGGAATACCTTTCCAAACAGTAAGTCAGAGCATATGATGCAGGAGCCTACTTGCTTCATTTATTTATACAGACACCCTAAAACAGGACACCAAAGTTTGGCAATGTTATTACAGCCATCAGATTATGCTTATTTATTTTAGAACCTACATTTTAGGAGGTACATGGAGAATGATAGGCAAAATTGCTGCGTATTAAGAAAGAGCTTTAACAGCTCGATCCATATTCCCCTATAGAACCTGCTTTTTGTATGAAATGAAGTCTTTAATTTTCTGGTGTTTCATTTAGTATATTCTACAATATGTCTGTTCTTTCTTCATGACTAAAATTCAGGCATTACATTTTATAGAGCTCATTTACATAGGAAAGGAATCATTTGCCAGGTAAGACCAGATTTTCACAGTATTGGATTTTGATAATAGGTGTATTTAGAACAGCCTCTAAATTGTAATTCAAGCAACTCTCAAGTTTCACTGACAAGGATACCTCCCAAAAATTCTGAAGAAAGTTTGAAAATGGTCCCTCCTTTGGAGACCACTGGACATGCCTAAGATCTTTTCTCATTCTATTTCCTGGCCAAGTCCAGGCCTAATTTTATATTCTTGATGAGTTGGCCATCAGAATGAATGAGACTTCAAGAGAGATGGCACTTATGTTATGCAGAGAATAAGAAGCCTTCTAAATCATTGACCTAGAAGCCACATTTCCTAATATCCTGTCTGGAACTACAACTTCAACATTTGATTAAAAAGAAAGAAGGCACAAACTTCCCTCTGATCATGATTTTCCTTTGAGCTGTATTCTAAGAACAAAATAATGTAAGAAGGAACAAACTTGCTTATTTAAATATTATGCCATTTCATACTAACTATTTTAATATTTTGGCTATCATTATTCATTCATTTTTATTCTACACTTTATGATAATGTTTAAGATTATAAAACATCTGCTATGCATTTTAGAAATAATAATTCATTATATTCAAACTAGTTATGTACAGACAGTTTTGCTAACAGCAATAGTAAAAATGTTAATAAAGGAAAGAATTAATAGGTCAGTGATTGTCACGTATGCTTTTGCAGAAGTAATGCAAACATGTTCCCTTAATAAAACATTAAGATTCTAATTTAAATAAACATAAACTGGGCTTCTATTAGCATCAAAAGTTATTGACATAATTCATAAACACGTATTTAAAAATGCCTAATGTATATTATTGAATTTGTGTAGGTTAATAGTTGCTACAGGAAGATGTGGTCTGTTTAATAGCTGTAAAACGGAATTAATGATGTTGAATAGTATAGCTGCTGTTTGAGCTATTTTTATCAGAATGTGTATGTGAATAGTTTTTATTTTCAGATCCAGACAGTTATACAATGAGTTATTGGCAGAATCAGGACATGAAGTCATACAGCTTATCCTTTGCAGGAGGAATTTTCAGTGGATTTAAGCAAGCACTGCAGCTTCTAACCACATAGAAGGCATTTTAGGTGAAGGAATACAAGCTTAAGCATCCCTGTACAACATTGGTTTCAGGAAGGTCAGTGCAGCAAAGCAGTTTCATGTTAACAATTAGAACTTAACAGCAAATAACTGGAGAATCTAAACCAGCATAGGGTAGTTTAAAGGGGTAAAGTACCCCTTTCTGGGGACTTACAGATCTCTATTTGTTGAACAAGGTGAAAAAAAGTAAGAAATAAGAAAATATTATTTTTGTCATTTTAATACCGGAGGAAATAAGAAGCAATTAATAATTACCTGTCCAAAAAGATTCATGAAGTCCGTGACAGAGGATAGAATTAAATCCAGACTGATTATGTCCCAGTTTAGTGGGTTAACCAGAGTAATCTCTACAGCAGCTCCCCAAAATTATTTTCACCCTGAAAGTCTCCTTCATTTATAAATAAAAATCATCATTTAGACTGATTATTTCTTTCTTATACCAGTAAATAAAATTAATCAGAAAGATAGCAAGGCCATTGAGAAAACAAATTTCACTGCTAAATGAAGTACATAACGGTTTTCAATTCCTAGTGCAGTGTTCAGACAACTCCAAAACTCCAGCAATAGTTGCTGCTGAGAAAAAATCAATTAATTCTTTTCCAACTCAATCATCTGTTGACCACAACATTTAAAAATTAATTTCTATTGGAGGGACATGAGAATGGGTATCTTCTGGAGGGGCAGCATAGCGGGACATAAGCAATCCAGGTCAAAAGGGGAAGTGCAAAGTCCTGCTCCTTGGGCAGAACATCCCCATTCACCAGTACATGCTGGGGGTGGACTGGTTAGAGAACAGATTTACAGATAAGGACTTCAGGGTTCTGGTGGACACAAGTTAACTATGAACAAGCAATGTGCCTTTGTAGCAAAGAAGGCTAATGGTATTCTGGGATGCATTAGGAGGAGTGCTACCAGCAGATTGAGGGAGGGGGTCCTTCCCCTCTACTCAGCACTGGTGAGGCCACATCTGGAGTATCATGTCCAGTTCTGGGCTCCTCAGTACAAAAGAGACATGGACATACTGAAAAGAGTCCAGCCATGGAGGGCCACAAAGGGCCACAAAGATGGTTAAAGGATCAGAGCATCTCACATATGAGGATAGGTTGAAAGCTGGGACAATTTAGCCTGGAGAAGAGGAGGCTCAAGAGGGAAATTCATCAAAGTATAAAGACATCTGAAGGGACGGTGCAAAGAAGAGAGAGACATGCTTTTTTCAGTGGTGTCCAGTGACAGAACAAGAAGCAATGGACACAAATTGAAACATAGGAGGTTCCCTCTGAACATCAGGAAACACTTTTTTACTGTAAGGGTGACTAAGCTGTGGTACAGGTTGCCCAGAGATGTTGTAGAGTCTCCATCACTGGAGATATTTAAAAGCCATCTGGACATAGTCCTGGGCAGCCTGCTGTAGTACCCCTGTTTGAGCAAGGACACTGGACCAGATGACTTCCAGAGGTCCCTTTCCAACCTCAACCAGTCTGTGATTCTGTGATTTTGGCTAACTTACATCTTTTACTGGAACTAAGGTGAAAAAAGTAAAAACATATGAGTCCTGTATTTTATTTATATGGCAAAATACAGTTTACAGCAATGAATAGCTATATAAACACTAATGATCAAATTGATTCCTCAGAAACAGACTAAACAAGAGTCACACCCTCACCTTATTTTTTTTGTGTGTGCGAAGGATGCTGGAACAGAAACTAATTTTTTATATTTTCAGAAGTTCTACGAAACTGCTATTTTCTATAAACTCAAGGGAGAGATTAAGATACAGCAAGGTCATTCTGATGTTTCTACCAGCAGGTTTGCTACTGCTGCAACCAGCACTCCTCAGAAACAATCCATGGGAGAGTCTTGCTACAATACATCAATGTCCATTTTTATTTTATTTTATTTTTGGCAGGTTCAGATTTCCCTTGACTTTGGAGAGCTCTATGCTCAGCTGGGATCATAGTTGCTTCAGAAGCTTAGGTACTAAGTTGGCTCCAGACTCCTAAATACATCCAGATTTCACCCCAGATACATACATGTTTCACTCCAAATACTCTTTAAGCTAAACTCATAATTATTGTCCAGTTTCCTTATGAGATTCTTTTGCCAGAGATTTCATGACAAAAATTCATTGATTGTTCCAAGGAACCATTTTTATCATAATAAATGTATGTAGGTTAACCTGTAGTATCTCATTCCACGTAATGCTTTTCAGAAAGAACTGACCTTACTCAAGAGTTTAGGTAGTTATTTATTTGTCTATCAGGAAATATTTTGTCCATTTAATCTGGGAGTCGATTTTATCATGATAACTACAGGAACAACATCTAAAATAAGCCCTTAGCCTTACTCTAAATCTGATATTCTCTTATAACTACTTTCATGCACATATAGTTTTCCTACACAGAAAAAGGCCAATGAAAAAATATATGGATGTCAATATGTCTTGAATGTAGACATCTGTGCAGCTGACAGTATTCTTGAAAATGGTTTAAATCAACCTGAAGAACAAGGCAGGGTGTGTACCAAAGAACTGCAGAATCATAGAACCATTTCCAAAGGGGAAGGGAATGAAACCAGGCTCACTAGAGATGAGCCTGGGGGCAGCATGCCAGTGTTGGAGGCAAGACCGATAGCATAACTGAAGTGCATCTATGACAATGTGTGCAGCATGGCCAAGAAACAGGAGGAGTTTGGAGCCATTGTGCAGCCAGAAGACTATAACAGCCACCATCAAGGAAATATTGTGGGATAACTCACATGAATAGAGTTCTGCAATGGATGGCTACAAATTCTTCAGAAGGGATAGGCAAGAAAGGTGCGGTGGCAGGGTAGATCTGTTTGTTAGGGAGTGTTTTGATTACTTAGAGCTTAATGATGGTAATGACAAGGTTGAATGTTTAAGGATCAGGGGAAGGTCAACAAGGCAGATATCATGGTGAGAGTCTGTTATAGACCACCCAACCAAAATGAAGAGGCAGATGAAATATTCTACAAGCAGCTGGGCAAAGTTTCATGATCACTAGGTCTTATTTTCATGGGGGACTTCAGCTTACTGGATGTCCATTGGAAATACAACACAGCAGAGAGGAAAAAGTCTAGAAATTCCTGAAGTGTGTGGAAGATAACCTGGTTTGAGTGAGCAAACCAGGGGAGATGCCTCAATGGACCTGTTGTTTACAAACAGAGAAGGACTGGTGGGTGATGTGGTGGTCAGAGGATGTCTTGGGTGTAGCGATCACGAGATGATAGCTTTCAGTTCTTGGAGAAGTAAAGAAGGCAGTCAGCATAACCGTTATCTTGCACTTCCAGAGGGCAGGCTTTGGCCTGTTTAGGAGCCTGGGTGACAGAGTCCCTTAGGAGATAGTTCGGAAAGGCCAAGGGTTCCGGGAAGGCTGGACATTCTTTAAGAAGGCAGTCTTAAATATGCAGGAGCAGGTCATCCCCATGTGCCAAAAGAGGAGCTGGTGGGGGAGAAGACCAGCCTGCCTAGACAGAGAGCTTTGGCTGGAACTCAGGGAAAGAAAAGAGAATTTACCACCTTGGAAGAAGGGGCAGGCAGCTCTGGAGGACTATAAGGATCTTGTGTGGTTATGCAGGGCAAAGATTAGAAAGGTGAAAGCCGAGCTAGAATTTAGGCTGGCCAACGCTGTAAAAGATAACAAAAAATGCTTTTACAAATACCTTAGAAACAAAAGAAGGGCCAAGGACAATCTGTATCTCTTACTGGGTGCAATGGGGAACATTGTCACAAAGGATGAGGAAAAGGCTGTGGTACTTAATGCCTTCTTTGCCTCAGTCTTTAATAGTAAAACCAGTTATGCTCAGGGTACTCAGACCCCTGAGCTGGAAGATGGGGACAAGGAGCAGAATGAAGTCCCCACATTCCAGGAAGAAACGGTTCGTGAAGTGACCTGCTGCTCCATTTAGACATGCACTAGCCAATGGGGCGGGATGAGATCCACCCAAGGGTACTATAGGAGTTGGTTGAAGAGCTAACCAAGCCTCTCTCCGTCATTTATCAACAGTCCTGGCACACTGGGGAGGTCCCAGAAGACTGGAGGTTGGCCATCTACAAGGGCAGGAAGGGGATTCAGGGGACTACAGGCCTGTCAGCCTAACCTTGGTGCTGTGGAAGGTTATGGGGCAGATCATCCTGAGTGCCACGACATGACACATGCAGGACAACCAAGCCCAGCCAGTATGGGTTTATGAAAGGCAGGTCCTGCTTGACTAATCTGATCTCCTTACTTGATAAGATAGCACACTTTGTGGATGAGGAAAAAGCTGTGGTTGTTTACCTGGACCTTAGCGAGGCCTTTGACACCACTTCCCACAGTATTCTCCTGCAGAAACTGGTTGCTTCTTGCTTGGATGGGTGTATTCTATGCTGGGTTAAAAGGTGGCTGGACAGACTGAGCGCAAAGAGTGGTTTGAAATGGAGATACATCCAGCTGGTGGCCGGTCACAAGTGATGTTCCCCAGGGCTCAGTGTTGGGGCCAGTCCTGATTAATACCTTTATCAATGATCTGGACAAGGGGATTGAGTGCACCCTCAGTAACTTTGGAGATGACACCAAGCTGGGGGAGGGAATGTTGATCTGCTGGAGGGTAGGAAGGCTCTACAGAGGGATCTGACCAGGGTGGATCGGTGGGCAGAGGCCAACTGCATGAAGTTCAAGAAAGAAAAGTGGCAGGTCCTGCGCTTGGGACACAGCAGTCTCACACAGTGCTACAGGCTTGGGGCAGAGTGGCTGGAAAGAAAAAAGTGCCTGGCAGAAAAGGACCTGGAGGTGTTGGTTGATGGCTGGCTGAACATGAGCCGGCAGTGTGCCCAGGTGGCCAAGGTGGCCAACAGCATCCTGGTTTGTATCTGAAACTGTGTGGCCAGCAGGACTAGGGAAACGATTGTCTCCCTGTTCTTAGCACTGATGAGGCCGCACCTCAGATATTGTGTTCAGTGCTGGGCCCCTCCCTTCAAGAGAGTGTACAGGTGCTGTAGTGCGTCTGGAGAAGGGCAATGAAACTGGTGAAGAGGCTGGAATGCAACTCTTCTGAGAAGAGGCTGAGGGAACTGGGATTTTTTAGCTTGAAGAAAAAGAGGCTGAGGGTGGACCTTATTGCTCTACAACTACTTGAATTGCAGTGAGGGTGTTGTCAGTCTCTTCACCCAAGTAACAAGGGATAGGAAAAGAGTCAATGGTCTCAAGTTGCACCAGGGGAAGTGTAGATTGGATATTAGAAAAAATTTCTTCACTGCAAGGGTGGTCAAGCACTGTGACGGGCTGCCCAGGGAAGGAGGTGATGGAATCACCATCCCTGGAGGTGTTTAAAAATGCCTAGATGAGGTGCTATGCGAGATGGTTTAATGGTGAACTTGCCAGCCCTGTGTTAATGGTTGGACTTGATGATCTTACAGGTCTTTTCCAACCTATGTGATTCTATGATTCTGTGATTCTATGATTTAAAGTGGAAACGACCTTTAAGATCATCAAATGCAACAGTTAATCCAGGCTTGGCAAGTCCTATATTTGTGGCAACAACTGGGATCTTAACAGTATTTTTAAAAAACATTTTGGAAGCAAATTTAGCCTGATGACAGACATGAGAAGAATGAAGAAGAAGGTCATAATGAAGAAATCCTATTCTATCTACCTCTGACAAAGATATTATAGATGCATTATATATATATAGGATTTAGCCCTTGATGAAACCACATAATTTAAAGAAGCAAGACTGTTGCAAGAGAAATAGATTGTTCTATTGCTTTTCAGCTCGGTTTTATAGAGTATGCCTTGTTAAAAAAGTCACTGAAGTTTGTTTTTTTATCTCTGACCCTCCACATTCGTGTTCAAATCTGTCAAGGAACACAAAACACTTGTTATTTTTTATTGCTCCTGGTGCTTCGAAACCATAGTTGTATATGAACAAACTGTTATAACCTACCATGGTCACTGCAAACACAAATGCTAAATAAGGAGTTTAATATACTGTACCAAAAAAAATTCCCTGCATTCAGAGAAAGCTGGAACTCTATATACCTCTTTCAGAGGGTATTTTTTAGGTTTCCAGGCACATAGCAAGGACATCTCCTTAGGTTAAGCGACTTTCTTTTTTTTCCACTTGTACTCTGTGAACTAACATAGAAGTAAATCTAGCATGCAAACAAATAGGAAAGAAAAGCAGGAAATCCTCTGATGTTATTACCACCCCATGTACAAAGCCCACTATGAAAACCATACATCACTTAAAATTCATTCTTCATATAGCACCTCAGAGAGATTTGTTCCTGTCCTTACAAATGCTGCCCTTACAGTTTTGTCTGCCTCATGCCTGAGATACCCATGTAACGAAGGTGAGAATAAAGGATAGTGCCACACTAAAACCAGCTTTTCTGTGTTAGATGAGAGTGATTTCTTCCTTGCTGTATCACACAGGTGATTTTCTCAGTGTAATCCATAAGAGAATTTATACTTCAGATGAATGCCTGAACTGCTGCATTGCTGAATCCTTGGCATTACCTGTCAATTGCTGCTTGGATTTATAGGGCAGATATTTCTTTGTGGACATGCAATGGTAGCAGCTGAAGCATATTTTTCATGACTGAGCACCATATATAATAATTTACACAGAATGAAAATGGCTAGTAATTACTGCCAAACATATGTGCCCATTTCAAGCTCCCTTTTCAGTGTAAAAGACAACAAAGCAGTGGAGTAGTAGCAGAATTGCTATCCTATGTACATGAGTTTTCAGGTTTTTTTGGGTTTTGAGTTTTGGGATTTTTTTTAATTAATGTGTATTTTGACCCTAAACCATGGAATCATTAGTAAAGAAAATCTTAAAAGCACAAGTCGGCTTATCCTAACAATGAACACATTTTTTATCTGAAACAGCAGTAAAGAGAAGACTAAGCTGTATGTCTCTCTGATCCCTGCTGGTTTACGAGTTTTAGAGCTTTACTAATGTAGCAAAAATTCATACAATTGCTTTAATTGTCTGAATAGTAACCACTGAGCAGTTCCTTTTGCTAAAACCTCCTCATTGTATTCTAGTCAGTATTTAACAAAAGCAAAGATCATGACTAATGGCTGTATAGTCACAGATCTCTTTGTTTTAAACTGTTTTTTTTTTCCTGAATACAATTAACCTTTAATTTTCATCTCTAGATAAAATTAAAAACCTCTCTTCTAGACCTTTCCAAGTAAAGTATTTTTCTAGTTTACAAAAATAATTAGTATAATAATCTTCTGTATCTACGTAGCATCTTTAACCTCAGTGTCTCCAAACGTTTAAAGAATATTCCTTAGATTTTAGAAGACCCTTGTAAAGGAGGTGATTTCTGGGTCAAATCTGCCTGTGCAGCTACACAGCTTATGGGAGTTCATTCATCTTCCCAGGCTGTGCGATCACAGAAGCTGTAATTGGAGAGGCTGTGTCTAACTCACAGAAACAGGAGGCAGTTCTAGGCAACCCCTGCACTTGATAATAACTAAGAAAAAAACCAAAACCAAAAGTCCAACCAACCAAACAAACAAAAAAAACTCCAAACCCCGTAGCATTTTACATTCCCCTGAATCTTAAAGTTAAAGAGGATTGCCTGATTCAACAAGTGGGTCTAGAATCTACAAAAATTTCTGAACATTTAATTATTTTTCTTATGTATGGCATGGAATTCATACAGGAATCTTTACAAATCTGGGCATTAATCTCACAAAAAACTGTAAGGAGAATGCAAAGTAAATGTTTCTGAAAGTTATAAGTCACAAAGTGAACAGATGATACAAAAACCCTTTACTGCTATTGCCAGGAAAAATCACTCTCTGTAATATTTAGCATTTTCATTCTTACAGATGTGCTCAGCCTGGTAAAAGGACAACCCTGTGCACTGTCACTATACCATCTTTGCGCTTCTTTAGTTCTTGCAGGCTGTGTTAATCTCATGTGAATAGGACAGTTGCAAACAGTTTAGGGGAAACGTTCATGGAGTTTGATGATGAGTCATGAAGAGAAATTAAAAGGAATATTGTAACATATTCTATAATATGGTATATGTTCCGCATTACCTGTTATTATATACATGATATATCATGTCACATATCACATATATATTACGGAAAGATAAAATCATAGAATCACATAGGTTGGAAAAGACCTTTAAGATCATCAAATCCAACCATTAACACAGGGCTGGCAAGTTCACCGTTAAACCATCTCGTTCAGCACCTCATCTAGGCATTTTTAAACACCTCCAGGGATGGTGATTCCATCACCTCCTTCCCTGGGCAGCCCGTCACAGTGCTTGACCACCCTTGCAGTGAAGAAATTTTTTCCTAATATCCAATCTAAACTTCCCCTGGTGCAACTTGAGGCCATTTCCTCTTGTCCTATCACTTGTTATCTGGGAGAAGAGATCAACCCCCACCTGGCTACAGCCTCCTGTCAGGGAGTTGTAGAGAGCTATAAGGTCTCACCTGAGTGTCCTTTTCTTCAACCCCAAGTTCCCTCAACTGATCCTCATCAGACTTGTTCTCTAGACCCATCTCCAGCTCTGTTGCCCTTCTCTGGACACACTCTAGCCCCTCCATGTCCCTCTTGAAGGGAGGGGCCCAACACTGAATACAGGATTCAAGGTGTGGCCTCATCAGTGCCAAGAACAGGGAGACAATCGCTTTCCTTATCCTGCTGGCCATACTGTTTCAGATACAAACCAGGATGCTGTTGGCCACCTTGGCCACCTGGGCACACTGCCGTCTCGTGTTCAGCCAGCCATCAACCAACACCTCCAGGTCCTCTTCTGCCAGGCAGCTTTCCAGCCACTCTGCCCCAAGCCTATGAAGATATCGTGGTCCATCAAAAAAAAAATGCTTTAGCTGTATGAAAATTGGAAAGATAGGTTATACATTACTCCATAATCAACTTTCCAGTCCTCCAAAGCATATTCAGTCACAGCGCAGTTGGAAAGCATTTCTTCTGGCAACGTAGGCTAAAGACTCAGAGCAGTGAGTGTCAAGTGCCAATGAACAAACATAAAAGCAGCAGCTACAACAGCCCAGAGCAGCGATTCTGCTTCTGGATGAACTCCAAGTGCCTTGCTGAGTGAAGCATCAGCAGTGCAGCATTTAGTGTTTTTCAAGCCAGACTTGCCTTCAGGCCATGGGGAAAGTTTTACATTTAAATTCCTTGAAATTCAGACCCATTAACTTTTCACAAGTTTTAATACTTTCTCTACCTGCTTTGTTAATTATCAGGGTTTTGTTCTTCCTCACACACCCACATGATTCTTCTTCATGATCCTGCAATGAATTCATCATGTTGACATTTTGACAGTTCACTTATTTCCAAGCAGTAGACTACTATGTTATAAACATAGTGTTATGATTTTGCTAAAGAACAAAGAATAAGGTTTAAGTGGAAAGAGAAAGATCATTTTTATTCAAACCCAAATGTCAGCAATAGTGGCTGAGGGAATGTAGAACATTTCTGGCACAGAAAATTACTTGCAGAACCATTTTTTTTTCTTCTTAACTTTTTATATATCTTTTCACAGATACAAATACATATGTACAAATATGAGCATCTGCACAAATAGTGTAATCCCTTTATCACCATGTTCTCTTATTCTTGCTAACTTGCTAATAGTTACTCAAAAGACTAAGATTTTTCAAAAAGTGCTTATTTTATAAAAAACACTCTCAAATCTTCTCACATATTTAACATTTTAGTATAAAGTCTAAGCCCAAACAGTAAAAAAAAAAAAAGTATTCTCTTACCTTCACATCATGGCATAGTTTCCAAATTGCTTCTGTGACTATGAAGAACCCCATAGCCTTCATCCTTCCAACCCTAATAGATTTGTTAATATTAAGGTATATTTCATAGATCAGAAAAGTATGAAATTCATATTTCCTGCACAAAAAGTTTCTGAAATGAGTTGTTGAAAACATTTTTAGCCATAAGAAGTAAGATTAATCAGTTCGCATTTTAAAGAGAAAGAAACACACATCACCTACTTGTATATTTCTTCCTCTATGGGTGTCCAAAAAGCAGTAAAAATTATAGACTACTGTTACAGATTATTTTTTCTTATTAGAAGTGAGTGAATTTTGAGTCATTATTCACTCTGGGTTCTTTTCTTTTTTCTGTCTTCGTGTTTTGTCAGATATTTTTATAATTTTTTCTTAAATGTTATGATATCTAGTACAGCCATTTCTTCTTATAGATACTTAATTCAAGATATGCAGTATCAGCATTCTGGCTGCCACTGAGCATGGATGATTATAGTGGAATACGAACTGCACTTGATGCCAGCACATTTTAACTCAGCTGGATTGTCGACTTCTTGGACTTCGGACCAACACCCTGGAGGGCTGGTGTGTAGAATTCAGTTCAGTCTAATGTCTAATTTTTAATAAATTTCTGTGAATCTCTCAAATCTTCAACCTCATTATAAAAAAATAATAAAAATTTTCCAGATTCCTTCCAGCTTTTGAAGTTACGGGTATAATACCTCTGTGATATAAACCAGTATCCATACAAAATTTAAGTGCATTTTTCCATTAAACGTGAAATGGAAGGTGTTTCCCCCCTTCAAATCTCTCTTCTGTTTATTTTCAAAGGGTATCTCTTTTTCTGGGTCTAACCAACACCTTTCCTTCAGTGGCAGACTTTTTATGTAAGATCTGCTGCTTCTAAACCCATGTTTATGAGAAAAAATCATAAACATCAAATGCAGACATTCTTTTAAAAACTGTGAATAAGATTCTGACTGAAGTATAGAAACTGAGAAAAGAACTGTAAAGGATTTTCAGAGATTTGAAAATCTGAGATATCTGGTAAATCTTTATCCTCCTGTACCTTTATACCCTTACCAGTTTTGCATTCAAAGTATCCCATTCTGGAATTTACTTTACCAGACATTTTATCCAATATATCATAGTTCCGCTGTCCAAGGGAGTTTAATTTGATCTGGAAAATGTCTTTCTTATTGAGTGACAAGGTCTATTTTAGATTTGAGACATCTGATTTGTTCCATTTAAATCAAATATTCAATTTGGTCTGTTTGTGAGAAGTCATTCTTAACTTTGAAATGTTACAACATTGCTTTGTTGTAACTTTTTTTTTTTTTTTTGGTAGGATTTTGAACTTTGGATTTCTTAGGTCATATGAATTCTTTTAATTAAACTTATTAAACTTTACCAGAATGTAAAAGACTACCATCATGCTAACTGCAATGCTTAGCTGATGTGAAAAGCATGCTGTATTTGTTTAGTTTTCTAATCTGCATTTCAAGAAAATCTTATTTGTTCAGAGTGCCAGATTAAATTGGTAGAGTTTGCTAGACTTTTAATCTATGTAAACCTGAGTAGACTGTTTACTCTCAACAAATTAAAAAAAATATATTTTGGAGGAATTCAATGCATCTAAAAACCAGATTCTTAAGATCTTATGCATATTCAATTTCAGTAATCATATGAACAATAATTATGTCCCTGGTTGAGAATGTAGCAAATACCATCTAAATGTGCAAAACCCCTGTTTGAGAATGATCCAGATCCTTTCTCAAAAAGAAATAGCATGTTTTCAACCTGATTTCCCAAGGCAGTGACACACGTCCAAAGATTTGTGAACCTCAGCTGGGGAAGAAAGAAAAAAATGAAACAGCAACAACAACAAAACCCCCACAACTTTGATCCAATAAACGTTAATCTAAAAGTGGTTTCAGGGTATGATCAGAAGCTTGACTCCAGTGAAATATGTGTGTATCATATTTGAAGGGAGTATGAGTAGGAGGACATAGTAGCTTTCTTATGATAGAACAGCTGAACCTGATTATCTGAATAGCATGTGCCTCTACAAAAATACATGCAGACTTCACAGTGAAATCAACACAGATGGAATAATACAATCAAGATATTTTTAATGTCTTGAGTCAGTTTGGTTTTCATTTCTGTCACCTAGTTTCAAGGCTTCTTTTTATCTTTTGGATTGAATCCCAGAATCTCTCTACCTTATAGCACTACAAAAAGAAAACAAAGCAAAGCAAACAAAAACAAAACAACAAAACAAAAATAAAAGCCTCTCTCCCATCCACTAAGCTACTCTCTCATATTGAACTTCTGTCATATGATGCAGCACAGGTCTGTTATAACCCATTCTGAAAATATTCTTTGGAGTTAATTGGAACTTAACACACATTATTTTATATAGCTTCATACTCTACAGTGAAAATGTTCCATCAGTTTAAAGCCAGGACATTTAAAAACTGTTCATAATTTTATAATGTCCTGCTGATAACTATCAACCCTCCAAGAAATGTAACAACAGGCTAGGAATAGATGCTGAATGTTCAACTTAGATTTCCATGCAAGGGGTGTGACAAGTTAAAACTCTTAGAAAAAACAAAAGATCTTTTAGAAATCTGAGTCACTAAAATCCAAAGTACAGTGAATGGCTTTGGAGTAGAGAATATTATTTTGATCTTTTTACCTACAATACCCTGCACAGTGAGGTTTTGGCCCAAGAATGGTACTTCTACTTGCATGTCAATAATCCTGCAAAATAACAATTATTTTTCTTTACAAAACATTTAAGGAGGAATATGTTTTCCCTGATAAATCCCGGTTGTTAATAGGTTTAATAGATCCATGAAAAAGTCGGGATTCTTCAAATATCATCAAAATAAAATTGGTATGCCTGAAAATTTTACAGCATTTAACATCAAAGCTTTTTTTCTGAGTAAAGACACCTATCGAACTTTAAGTTATAAAAAAGACATATATCATTCTAGTCAAAGTACATCAATACAGAGCAGCTGTCTTATCAGCTTATAGGAAAACTTAGGTTTAAAATTACATAAAAATTTTAATTAATATACCCACCTATCACCCTTAAAAATTGTCATTATCCTTATGTCAGTTACATTTTCCTATTAATTATCTTCTAAGGTATTGCTAAACATCCTCGATAATGCTTTTTCATTTTTCAAAAATCACTTTGTTAATGTAAGAATAGAAATCATTCAGAAACATGGGATAAGGCAATTCCTTGTCTTTATTAATCCCTGTATGTATACAAGCTTACTCCTATCATAGGCAAACAAATGAATGAACAGTTCTTGGAGGGACACAGGGCCAGCTACAGGAACAAGTGAAGGAACTATTCTCCATATAACTCAAGAATAAAACTCCCAATGAACCAAGATAGTCAGAAATTTCACCCACACTGAAGAGTGAAGTTCAGATTCAGAGTCTAGGTTCTGACATGCCACTGTTTGGCTTGAATACCTTACTAGGAATGGCTTTTCCTAGCTTGAGATTTGCCTCAGAAAGGATTTTGTACATTTTAGAAGGGATTTGGTGGTTATGGCACAAGCTGACTGTTACAGTTTAGGCGCTGGCTGTAGCACAAGCTCTGTCTCCATATTGCCATGATTTCTCAGGCTGATGGTGAACAAATATTCTTTGATCAACCAGCTGTATGCAAGGCAGTTCACATTTTGACTCCAGTTTGGACTTTGTGAACTTACTCCAGGGAAAGAAATGCAGGCCTAAGCATTTCGGTTCGTGATTAAGATCTTCCCTTATAACTGGGGACGCAAGTAGCTTGAACTGCATACCTTTGCAGCCTTGAGTTTAGCAGCTTAGCCTCAAACACAGCTACCACATGCAGTGCTGATGTTGCCTTGTGATCTGGGGTGGTCAGCTTCTTTGTGTTTCAATTCAATGTGTTACTGTGCAGAATACCATCACTTCTACAGTTTAGAGGAGTGATGCTAGAATCCCACAATATCACAAGCCTTTCTATGCTAAAATATTATGCTAGAGAGAGCCATGCATAAAAAATACCTTAGCAAGAATGAGAATCCTAGGAGTCATGAACACTGCCATTAGAGTGGATATTGGAGATCAGTGATAAATAATTTCCAGTTCTCTGGCTATTCTTAGGGATAGGAATTATGTAAGTAGTGTGGCAAAGAACTTTCTTTGAATCAGCAAGTGGGAGTCTACTTCCTGAGATACAATGAAACAAAAATAAAAGAGTAGAAAAATAAGGAAAAATAGCATTTTATATTCAAAATGCTGATTTTCATTTTGTTCACTATAACTGTCTTGTCTGCTAGGATAGTAAATTACAAAAGTATGTAGAACAAGTTCAAACCACAGGTACATAGTAGTTTACTAAATGATCAGGCAATGCAAATATGTAAAAAAAAAAAAAAAAAAAAAAAAAAGTACTCAGCAAAAAGTATGTAAATTCCAACACCAGTTTTGAATATGTTAAGTCTTGTCATGACCATACAAATTTGTTTTCAAACTCTGCTTTGCCATCATTAGCCCCAAATGCTTGCTAATAACTAGAATTGAGGTTGAAAAATTTAGTATTTAGCAAACTGATCTGTACCATTAAGTAATTCATTTGCAATCTAGGCATTATATAATTTGACTTATTAAACTAATGAGGTTTGTGTGAATGTCTTAAGTCTGAATATATTTTTTTTAATCTCCAGTTTTCAAATAACTACTAAAATACAGATTAAGCTCAAATTGTAAATTACTCAAATACCTCTGAATAAAGAATGTGCCTGAAATGTGTGTGAATTACTTTCAGAAAATCTAGGAATATACCATTTTGAGATTTGTTTGCTCAGGTCAACTTAAAACCTACACATGATGTTTACCTTTTAGTGCATCTTTTGGACACTTGTTCTTGGTTTACCTGATGCCCCAGAAGTTCATAGAGAAATCACCAAAGACATGACAGAAAATATCAAAAATAAAGATTTCATTGCTGAAAAAAGGTTCTTTAAAGAAGCAAAACCACTACTTGGTCACACCCCCTAAGATGCCTGAGACAGATAATTTCAACCCCTTCATTTTTTAATTTAAGGCACTTACGTGGGAGGTTTTATAGCTCATAGTTAAATCATCTATACTGAAAGTAAAAGTTGAAGGAAGACTAGCAAAACTTTAATGAAAATCATGGCTTCATCATTAAATATGACTTTAAAAACAACTTACAAGTTTTCTTTTTGCATTCGTAGTTTCATGTATATGTTGAGCACACACCTCCATGTTTCAGCAAAAAGCATATATACAATGCTTGAAAGCAAAAGTGGTACAACTAAACAGACAGATCAATCAGAAATCTTCTATGCATGCAGTTTGAAGAGCTTTTCCATAGAGTCTGGTCTTATTACCTTTCTCTAAGATGACAACTAAACTATTTCTGAAACATTTATCCTGTTTCCAGAAAACCTTTAGTAACAGGAATTCTTCCAACTCCCTAACTAAACGGTTCCAGAGCTCTACAGAGATCTTCCTGGCTATCCCAGGAAAGTAGGAAAGTATCATCAGCCCTATAGGCTGCATGAGATCCAGCACTGTGAGTCCACAGGGGCAGCTCTTTGGGGCACCAAACAGACAGAGAGACCCTTATCTGGAGGATGGAACTCACTATGGAATGCCAAGAAAGAGCATTCTGGGTTTGTGCAAAACTTCTTGTGGGACGTTTAGGGGAGAAGCCAAGGGTGAGAAAGGAAGGAATTAAGGTGGTTGGAAGAGCTGGAAAATATAGGGATAAGGAGATAAAATGGACTGGTCTTGTGTAAGAAAAGGATCTGCATGCTTGTCAGGCTATGCTCTGTTCCTGGTCAACATAGTCAGTTCTGTGTTCCCATTAAGCTGCGTTTCTGTCTGCTTTCTTGAGTGAGAGGACTCTATTGGCATGTATGTGTAGAGGTAGAGGGCTGAGTGGAGCAGCTGGAGTGGGACCATTGGTCAGAGGGTCTTTGTATCTGGGATGCCAGCAACAGAAGAGACTGGAGTATGTTCACACTGTACAGGGGTGTGCATGTAGATGCATGTAATTTGCTAGAGTACATCAGGCTGGACTAGACAATGAATGGAATAAGAGGGATGGGAACCAGGTATCAGTTTTATTCAACTACTGGAGAGATCAGAGAGTATGAGACTGACTACTGGAGAGACAGGTGGTCCAATCTGGCTACTGAGAGATAAGGGGATCTGAGGAAGGGCTGCCAGTAAGGTCACAGGTCTAAACCACCTACTGGGGAGATCCATTCATGCATGTGTGCATGTCAGTGCAGGAGGGAAATGGGGCCAGGCAGGGACCCATGGACCAGTTACTAGTTAGAGAGTGTCTAAGGTTTGTTACTGGAGGGAATTAGGGGCTGTGTTTCTCTGCATACATGGGTGTGGGGTTTTGTCCTTATGTCTGGGTATCAGCAGCTGGGGCTGTGAGCATCAGGGTGTCCATTTGTGTGTCCATGTGTTAGCCATGGGGGAGTGTGAGGATCCAGGGCCAGCTACCGTACATACATATATAATTTCCACTGGTATTTTCATCTTGATCAGCCAAGGGAGGAACAGGATCAGGCCATTTGTGCTTGTTATATTTAAATGAGTATGGTATGCTTTGTGTCTGTATTGATTTGTATGGTCAACCATGCAAATATATACATACAGAGAGAGAGAAAAAAAGTACATGTATACCTATTTGGAATACGTGCCAAGCCTCACTACTGGCTGGACCTGTGGCCATGAAGCTGCAGCATCCTCTGCTGGGCTACCAGACTTGGTATGTCCTGAAAGATTCACCTTTAGGCAGTGAGGTAATCAGGTGTTGTAATCAGCGCAGACAAAATACAAAGTCAACTTCATTGGTCCAAACGGATATTCATTGTTTGTTGCAGGTGCTGACCAAACACAGTATAAACTGATACAAATAATTTTTATTTAAGATTTTCAGTCTTGAAAATGTAGAATTCTTAGCTGGACATGTTGCAGTGACAAATCTTGAATGAAGTACTGAGCTCCACAGAATACTGTTTTGGACTATTGTCTTTGCTATTGGCTAATTGTCTGGCTGTGTGTTGGGCTGACATTTTCTGGAATACCTCAGCTTTCAGCTATGTAACAAGTACAAGAATTAGAAAAGCAAAAGCTTTTAAAACAGGCAATTTTTTTACTGTTAGTTATTTTTAGAGACATGCTGGTTCACTGATCAAGGCAATCAGTGATTTCTTTCTATCTGAAACTTCAGATACAATTGCACTTTCACATCTAGATTTCCAGCCTGGGACTTAAAAAAACAACCAAAACCAACCAAACAAAACAAAACAAAAAAAAACAAAAAACCCTTATATAGAAATATATAGGGCTATATAGAAACTTCCATACAAAGATGCCTCAAAATACTGGACAGGTGTAGAAACCAGATCAAAAGTAAGTTGCAAAATGATCAAAATATGGAAGTCATGGGGATTAAACTACACACTCAAGAAACTAATTATTTAACTGTAAGAACATAAAGACAAAAGTCAGTCCAGATTTGTGAAAAAGGTCATGAACCATTGAAATTAACTTCTGATTGACTCAAATTAAGCTTTTGAAAAACTGTGTCCTCCCAGGGGTATAGTGAAAGAGGATTGCATTGGCTTTAGATGTTCTGTACTTGCTGTCAGCAGGGATTCAGTAATGTCTGAGGAGTTGTGCTTTCAATTTTCTCATTTGATAACATGCTTCCAAAGGAATGACAGGAAGTCTGTTTTTCCCTTTCATAAAGATTTATCAGAATCCCTGGTAAAGCTTGGGTAATTGATATTAAAAGGTTGAATCTTCAAGAGGTTACCATAGATAAACCTTTAGCATCACTAACTCCAGCATTTGGCTACTTCTTTCTGAAATAGCACAATGACAAAGCCAGTGTAACAATCAAAACAGCAAAAGCCCATACTCTTTAGACATAAAAAACCGCATTACATTATTTAAAAAGAAGCTGGAATGGTAGGTACCTGAGAAGAATCTTCAAACAAATGGAAACCCAAGGTATCCACTTTAATCAGAATTTGGAGCATCCTTATATAGATAAGGAGGTTAAGCCTGTCTTCTAGCTTGGATAAAATAGTTCTATGTATAACAGACAGTATGTGCAAAATTCTGCAAGGCTTAGACTTTATAACAACAGAACAATATAGAAAATGGCAGTTATCTTCAGCTCATACATTTGTACAGAATCTACAGCTGGAGCGACTCCTCAAAAAGTTGGTAGAAATGCAAATACCAATACTTGGAAGAGGGACAGTTCAAATCAAATGGAAGTAGGAGGAGGTGATTTCAGCTGCCTCTAATTATGGGGTGGGGGTGGGGGGTGGGGAAGAAAAGAAAAAAAAAAATCTGGAAGTTCATCAATTATAGATTGCCACTAATTATATTGTATTATTAATTCCTTAACATTTGAAAAGAAAACTGGAAACTTATTCCAAATCTGGAAAAAAACCCCAAACCTTGACATATAACAATAATTCAAACTTGAGATATGTTTTAGGTATATGTCTGAGTTTCATCTGCAGTACATCAGCTGTCATATTATGGAAAGTTCACTAGAAGCAAAGCCAAGAATGTAACAATTCACTCAGCCAAGCTGAATGTCAACTGTTTTCCTAAGTGGGAAACCTGATAAAATTATTTCAGTACTTGCTAGGAACCAATGCTGTGAGTGAGCATAGCTGTATTCCTATGTGACGTTTTAGAACTTTGGTTTAATCCACAATGGGGAAATTAAAACTCATTTAGTTATGACATTTTTTCACTTAAAACTTACAGATGGCTCAGAAAGTTCCATTCCAAGAAACCCCAGACATAGATTATTATTTGGGAAGTTTCCAGATTTATGTATTTTTTTTGATTTTACTTTTTGAAATAATCAAATTAAATATATTTTTTCCCTATTGCTAAATTCATCACCTTAAAAGAAGACAAATGGTCATTTGTTCTGGATCAATTATTCATTTTTCAAGACAATGTTTTTTATCTTGGAGGACGAAAGTTTTTCTCCCTTGATAAGTGATTGTCTAAAACCATAAATCTGAAAAAAAAAAAAAGAAAAAGAAGCCTAATAAAAAATGCTGTAAGATATACAGTAACACACGATGATTTTTTAGCTAGTCATGAGCCAGCAATTCTACTATAGTGCTAACTTTTACAAACCCTGCTTTAAATTGCATTTATCAATGCAATATGATAATAATTAAAATTTTAGCCGTAATTTCATCATACCATCATCTATCAAGGATAGTACATATAATAAAATTAAGCAGTCAGTGGAGAATATGGAAAACTTTTAACTTTAAAACTACATTATCATTTCTCATACATACCTTGGTGTGACCTACTAATGTATAGTTTTGTTCAAGAAGATATTTACAAAGTGTTATTAGATACTGCTACTACCTCCTACTTTTTGATTTCCATGGTACACTCAGTATTTAAAGAATGAAATTATTTTACTGTAGATAATTGTCCCATTCTTCTCTCTCCTTTCCATGAGCCTTTACTTGAGAAAAATCTTTCTGAGATCAGTGATCACAGTATCTCCTGCATGTAAAGAAGCAAATGAAGTGCATCATGTGTTACGCCTAGAAGAGTAGTTTGTGCATACCACATTTGCGTGCATTGAAAATAATGTTCATTTCATTACCACCATGGCAAAATTAGTGGCTAAACAATAGCAGAAAGGGAAGTATTAACACTGAACAGTTAACCTTCAGAACAGTTAACCTTCAGAACTGAAGAAAAAGCAGAAACTATAGTGGCAAGTGAAAGGACCAAAACAGTGATCAAAAGTGAAAAGCTCACAGGAAATAAGTTTGAAGAATATATTTGAAATGCAAAAAGACAAGAATGAAATGTGAAAGTAGATCCTATATGGAGAAGAGTCCCTTTAAGAGGTATGGGCAAAAATGTATTGCACCATTCTGATTTTGTTCTGTCTGTTGGAGCCCAGGTGACATACAGAATTTATCACGTATATCTCTTCTGGTCTTTACATATTCTGTCTCCCAGTAGTATTTTTTAATATTAAAAACTTCATAGTTATAAACTCAAATATTCCAATACCATACAATCACTACCTAGTTTCATCACCACCTAAGGACACTACAGAAACAGTAACAGAAACAGGACAGACATGGAAAGAAGAGAACTAATATGAGACTGCAGGAAGAAGATAAGTAAAAAGCCTCAATATTTAATTTAAAAAAAGTATAAACACATAAATTCATTCAGTGTGCTTCTCTTACAGTGGGTGGTACCAAAAGCATTCTGGACACTTACCAACTTTTCACAATCTCTTGTTTTATTAACTTATATTTTCAAGGTAAGGGTGAAGTATCAGCTGAATTTAAAGGGTGCTAAAATGGTAATGTTGACATGCAAAAACGCTATACTGCAAATCATGCAGACTATTTTGCTGTATTTTATGACATATCCACACAGCAACAGTCATATTACTGGGGTATTATTTTAAGTCAGATAAGAATGTTTTATCATGATGACAATTAGCATGTAATCATCACTGTAATTAAACTAATATTAAGCTAGAGATGTTCAGTTTATATGGGTACAACACATATATCCTGGAATATTTTTCTTCTTTATAATACTTACACATGCATGGATATACTGTGGTAGAAACTGGGGAAAAAAGTAATTACATGATATGCAAAAAAAATCCTATGCAACCTACGCAGAGAAATGATAAAAAGCCAGGCACTGAAGCACTAAAAAGTGCCATGTCAGCATATCAGTGCACACCAGCCCACCTGAACAACTGCATACTTTATGCACTTGTGGTGGATTTTATACTGAATCACTGTGGTTGCTGTGCTGTATACATACACCACAGAATTGTCTAGAAACCTTGCTCTGAGGAGGGACCTTACAGGAAAGCTGGTGAAGTCTGAGATGAGCTAGACCTGCTCAGACCAGATTACTGGTGTGGACAGCACCTCTGAATCTGGTTTGGATCTTCTAAGACTAAACCTATATTGTCCTTTACACTGTATGCCATGTAATGGAGCAGAGAATTCTTCTCATATATAGTATAGCGTAGATGCTGATTAAACCACATCATGTGTGAATGGTGGTGGAGGTGATTACACTGAGAGATAATTGTGTCTGAGTTTTGAGGGGGGGGGTTTATTACTTTTGTTATAGAAGAGTCACTATCTTCAGAAAGTGTCTTCTGGGGTCATTGTATTTGCTTCAGCACTGGAGTGTAAACTGCTGAAGTATAAAACAGTTCCATGAATTCAAACATTTATGATCTTTCTGGAAAGTTTCATGTGTTTTCTTTGTAGATCTTCTGGAAAATTCTTTGGAATGAACTGGAGATTTTTAATTAGTGGTCTTCTGCATCGTTTCAAGGGTTGTCAGCAGTGTTTAAACCATTTGTCCGTTCACATTCGCAATGAGTGTGCATATAGCACAAGGCAGGAAAATGTATTTCCCATTTTTGTTTTAGAAAGAGTTCTAGAAATGTATTAAGTGACAATTGTGTTACCTCATTCCTTATTCAGGAGTGTATGTTTTCTCACTTTTCTTCTGTGTCCAGGTGTCTGGTTCCATTCCTTAAGGCTTCTTTAACATGTCACAACTACGTATACTTAAAAAATATTACAGAAGTTTCAGATGTTAAATTAGTTAAGCAGTAGACTAAAACCACAGAAATTTGGAACCTTTCCTTTTCTCCTTTATGCATAGAAAGTTGTGGCAGTGTGCTCTCCATGCCCACCCCACCTCGTTCCCTGCCCACCCACCCCACCCCACCCCAGTGACAACCAAGCACCAGTGGTGGTCCTAATGGATGTGTCTGATTGTGATCTGACTCAAAGTGGATTTGGGGGAGACTAATAACACCACAATAGCCAAGGGCTAATTTGAACAATGTGTCTACCTTACCACAGTGCTGGTCAAGGTCTGACTCAAGCCATGTTTGAAAGAAACTAACTTCTGTAGTCAGTATGCAAATATGACTACAAGCAGGCAGCCCAGGGCCCACGGAGTCCTCCTGCATGACGAGTTGCACACCAGGATCTCCACTTGAGTCAAGATGCCTCTCAAAATTTCTCCTTGAGGCTAAGAGTTTCCTTGCCACAACAGATTCTCGGTAATCGATTAATAGCATGCTAAACTTTGAAATCTTAGATTAAAGAATGATTGCTCATCTTCAAACCTTTAGATATAAACTGTTGACCAAGTCTGGGACTAATTCTCGATCTAGCTGCACCTAAACTCCTCTATGAGAAGGAGTTTAGAACACAAGGGGCTCTTGTCTGAACCTCACAGTTCAATTGGAGGGGTCTGCCTGAACGCTTTGTCTGACCCTGTCTTCTATGCAATAAATAACCAAGTGTTCCTTGCCATCAGAACTTGTAAAACAACTGTCGCATTTATTATCAAAATTGGTTAAATTGCTATTTTATATCAATAAAAACATTGCCGCCTTTCTTTTACAAGTGAAATGTGAACTCCATCTGCAAAAAAATCCTTGGAGAGACAATTTTGTGAGTCAGTAACTGGCAGTAGTGCCTGATCCCAGACTATGAGAGGACCACATTTGTCTTAGTTTTTCATCTGTGCGCTGAACGGCAGCATTTCAGTGTATCAGTATTTGAAACCATCCTTAGAGCACACCTTGGTTCTACTGCCGTCTCCTGTAAGTAAGTTCAGCTCTGAAATTACTGAACCTCTTTTTCTTTCTTGTCCTCTTAGAGGTTATTTTTCTCTTGTTCATTTTACATTATCTGAAGGTGCCAAAAAGCAGGACACTAAGGCTGTATATTACATGTGTGTCACAAAATGTAATGGAGCAATTTAAGTGAAATTATCTTATTGGAACGTGGAGAAGAAAAGACAACAACATTTAGAAACTGATTTTAAATTTAAATATAGAATTAAGTATTTTGTTGTTAACTATGGTCCTGAATGAAAAAAAAAGATAAGAGGGATCATCCTATGAATGTAAAAGGTATTTAGTTCAACAATTAAGTTTCATAAAACCCAAGTATTTTGGGATCATCTTTCATTTTTTTTAACTCAAATTTTAAAGATTATTATACTGAAGTTTAAAAATATTTTGGAAATATATTTCCTCTGCTGTCATCCTCCTTACTATTTCTCTCCAAAAATTCAACAAGATAAAAGTAACGTTATCTTTATGCCTTAGAGTTTTCTAATTATGATTAAACAAAATAGTGCCAAAGAAGATGCATGAAAATAGCTTGTTTATATAACCAGTGTTACCAGCTATATACAATCATTTAAAAAAAAAATCTGCAAAGTTCTCGTTCATTAACTGCTTACTGAATTTCAAAAAGTAGACAATAATCTGATGAACATGAGATGGCTGTGTTGGCAATAATAGTTAAGCAAATAGGTCTTGGGAAGGAAGTACTTTTATGTAATTTTATTGTCAGAATGCTCAAAAATAAAGTTAATTTGAAGACAAAATTTTCACAGGAAAGATAAGGAGAGTCACAAACACGATCTGACAGGCTTGGTTTTGGCTTGTTGCCCTCACTTTCTTTAACATCTTAAATCAGCCTCCAGTTTTTCCTTCTGACTCAAAGTTTCAGGGTTGTTGTTGTTGGTTGTTTTAGGGTTTTTTTATTTCCTTTTCGGAAACTAGTTATTCATGAGCCTTTTTAAAGCTTTAATTTGAATATAGGCAGATACTCTCTTTCTTCAGGCAAGAACCCTAATTAAGATTAGGTTTGCAGCATATGTAATCTCAGTTCCACCAGTAACTTACTTAGAACTCAATACTACAGAGGACTTCGATACCCAAAATAGAATGTAGGTGGAATTGAGTTGCCTATATTTAAACTTGCTATCTTAAGAGCATGGCAACCTGCACCTTAGCCTACTCAAGGTGAAGGAATGAGGTGTACTTTTGTTTAACTTCACTGTGGGGGCTGAACTGCTCCTCTGCACATCAGTAACTTGACAAGCTCCAAATGGAACGACAGCCTTTTTTAGCAATATGGTGCTGGTGCTACCACCTTCCTTTTAAATAATTACCTTGTGTCTAAAGCAAGTTTTAAAATCAGACATTGAGGATCAGCATCCTTCTCAGTTTAATGAGCTGTATTGAAAGGACTGGAGATTAATCTATTTTCTGTAAGACTCATCTACTCGCCAGGTATTTTTAAGTGTGTGGAGCACTCAATTCCTAACAAAACTAAGCAGCGAAGAAACCAAATGATGTAAAATGGATCAAGCCCTTTACATTGTCAGAGGCATAACTCCTGGGATGTTTAACTCTGGAGATCATGATTACTGATCCAAACCTGTTTGTGGATGTACACCACAGAAGCAATTCCTAAGCGAGGGCTGGAGCCCAGAATATTTCCCTTTTCATAAGTGCAGAAGCCACTAAGCTGAAGAATCATATAGCCTTTAGCATAGAGAAGAAAATATGAATTCTTTATTAAAAAATATTTGGATACTTTATTGCACAGTAAAAAATCTACAACAGAGGGAAGAGAGCTGTCCTTACTCCTGATAACACAGTTTGAACATACTCATAAATATCAGCAGATCTGGGTTTCAGTGTTCACCTTAGACATCTCAATTATAACCTTGCTTTCAGCCCAGCTTCATTCTGACTCTAATTCTTAACCATGTACCTAACTTAATGCAGAAAAGTGCTGCCGTTTAGTCTCAGCTATGATGCCAGTTTAAGAAGTAAAGCAAAGTGAACCACAAGTTAACTGGCTGCAGGCTGACCATTCCCTGCACAACTTTTTCTTTTTAAACCTTTCAGGTCTTTTAAAACATAATAGAGGCATCAAATGAGAATTACAAATGTGGCAGATTTTTCACACTCAGGTAAAAGCTGTCTTTATTTCAAAAAAAAAACAATATTAGAAAGTCTACCGACATGCAATGCAGTGTTAGACACGGCCATTTGAAATGAAAACACATACACAGTATTTTAATTGCTATTAACCAGAAAGTTTAGAAAGAAGTGAAAAGTAATGATTGAACTTTTGTTATCTTATGTTAATTTCTACAGTGCTTCATCACTACAGACTTTTATCTTTACTGTGAGCACTCTGACAATTATTTTCTTTATAGATACTTATTTTTTACAGTTATTCCCTTGGTTTATGATGATGTGAAATAGGAATAGTCACCCATTTGTGAGAATTGTTTAGCGAATGCCTCTTGAACATGAATTTTTTATTATAGGTACTATTTGTCATAAAGTACATGTTTGTTTGTACTTGCCATCACCCATCTTATTTTAAAGAGACATCTAAATGTAGGTCATAGATACAAGTTTTCTTTCAAATTAATTTTAAAGGACCCGATATAGCATTCACCTTGTAACAAATAAATTATTTCTAAATGCACTAGTGACTATTTGGAAACACATGTGACTTCAATTACCTTAAAATATATCTGTTTGCTTTGAGGAACTAGAGCTGTTCTCTGTGATGTAGTGTTGAGGATAAAGATGTATTTATTACCCAACAGAAAATCTCTTCTACTGAGAAGTAAATTGCAGTTGAAAACTGTATTTATTCCCTTGCCAGAGGAACTGAACTTTTGAACACCATATTCAGTCTAAAGTTCCTTTAGAAGTTGTTTTCTATGTGCATCTGTGCATACTTTTCAGCATATATAGGTGGTAGCTCTCTAACCTGGTTAATGCCTTCCTTTGTATTGTTCCAACTGCAGTGTATAGCTCTGCTTGTAGAAAAGCTGTTTGTAAAATCTATTTTATCTTTCTGTGAGGACTACACTCCTAGTTTTGCTGTTTGTCTCTGTTGAAATGGAATTATGGCAGCAGCAGTAGAAAGTGAATAAAAGGCCAAGCACTGAAAGGTGAATAACTATAAAAGGATGATCACTGCCATTATGGGGATGATGAAATTCATAGTGGTAATGAAATGACAATAATTAGGAAAGCAGCACATAACCTGATGTATTTTTCACTTTGTCATACATATATTTTGAACATCTTTTCATGATCATTCTACTTTCAAGAAATAATATATCTGTGAGGTAAAAATATTTTCTATGGAAAATTCTACCATGCATTTACAAAATATTAAACAATGTGCATATGCTTGCACACGAGAGATGAAAGAGGAGGTAGACAGATAATGTGAATGGCTCCCAGTTCTATTGTTTATCAAATGTAATGTATGAGATGAGACAGAAAAAACTAGTGACCACATTTATTGTTGCTATTGTTTTTCAGCTAATTTGAGGATGGGGGTGGGTGGGGGGTGATGACACTTGATCTCACTAATTCCATTGAATTGAAACTCACCTCTGAGCAGTCAGCTGGGTTATGCTCCTCTACCATAGTCCAATTTTACATTTCATGGAAGGAAAGACTAATGTTTCCATAACCAAAACTATGCTGACAGTCACTGAAGTGACCACACAAAAGGGATGTTTTGCTCTGAATTACTCTTCTCTCTGTAAGTGGAAATAACACTAAACCATGAACACAGAGCCACAAATATAGTAGAGATAGTATTACACTGTGCTTTAAATATGGTTTTGGGTTGGGTTTTTGTTTGTTTGCTTGTTTTCTTTTGTGCTAAAGCAGAATCAAGGTTTTCAATGACAAAATTTAGAGTTTATTTTATAATAAACTCTTAATATATGTTTTTCTTTCTGTGCTAGTTGGAGAGAGAAGTTACTTTTTGACTGTTACTTTCATCTCTACTGATGTTCATTAAGCTCTCATGAGCCTGAGTTGTTCTGAAGTTCTCATTCAGTAGTATTTAATAGTTTACAGGTAAGATTTGAGAATATATTTGATATGAACATATGATAACACATATCTCTTCAACTTTATTTGTGTAAATAAGTAAAATGTGAATGATAAAACATGAAAAATATGTATTGGTGTGTTTTACATACACTGTTTACTTTTAATATGAAAGCTTTGGGGTGTAAGGAAGTATAAACTAATTTGCTTCAAAAATTCCCTCTAGCTAGAGAGTATTTTCTTATATCAGGTATAGTGCTATTTCATTGTCATTGAAATAAAAGTTCACTTTTCATTGCCCAGGCAGTTGAAAAATCTATTGCAACCCCAGGTACTCAGAGTTATGCAAGCTGACATTTCCATTTGCCATATCTTGGTTAATAAATTTCAGATTCTGACTTTCCTGACATTTTCTCATACAAAGTTACTTTCCTTACTCTATGAGTTTAGCAGGTGTGCATTCAAGCCTGAGAAACTGTAGGTGTCGAGCTTGGGGGGAGGAAAAAAAAGACAGTGTGCAAGACTGGGAAAGAAAACTTATTGTCAGAGATATTATATTTGAAGAAATGGACTTACCTTTGAGCTTGTTTAAGAAAAAAAAATAAATATAAAAGCCAGAAAAAAAACCCCTCTTGGCCATTTTGTTTGACAAAAAAAATTGTATGTCCACTGATGAGATTTAAATCTTGTGTTATTTGCATTAATGTAATCAAAAGCAGCCTAAGTCAAATTATGTGCTATATAGCCTAACAAAGAATGTTCAAAGGCACTTCTGAAGTTATTGTTAGTACAGGGTCTAACTTTGGTTGTCATATCGATTATGCTCCTACTACAAAATATACCCACAAGCAACTGTATGTGTTTTAGCTGATGATTCACTTTTTAAGCATGTGCTTTGTTGCATATTCACTTTACTGTTTTGATCTCGCTTGATTCATTTTCTGTCTTGTTGAAACAAGCATGCATTTCAAACTCTGGAAACCATCTCTTTTGAGGGTCTTAGAGCAACAAGAAACTGCGTGACCACATTTAGTTTGCCAACATGCATTGTAAGATGCATAAAGTGCAGACAAGAGTCTTTCCAAGTTCATTTGAATTCCATATTAAATTAGTACTTACCAAAATTTTAAGTAAAAAATGTGTTTGCTTTTATATGCAACAGCTTATTCACTTCTAGTTACAATTTAAGAATTCCTTTGTATATGAATGTTAAAAAATAGGATCTGATTCTGTTCTGACTTACATATGCATGATGCTTTAATGTAAGCGTACCTAAGTATTGATCGATACTGGTGGTTATGAAAATAAAATCAAGTCTGATATACTGGGCTATTTTCCTGACAACATTAGTTACTGGTAAACCAAAGGTTTAATTTTTAGCATGCTCTTTACTTTCGTTTAAAGAAATTTTCTCTAGGTACAATTCTGTAGCCATACCAATGCTAACAGGTACTTATAAATCTCATGTGTTGAACGTGAGCTTTCACGGTCATATTCCAAAAATGTATGGTTGTCATATTGTGCTACAAACTTTAATGCTCTTTAAACATCTTGCAAGCAACTTTAGAAATATCTGTGCAATGTCAGCTTCTTCTGAAGAAACTTACTGCTGCTCATACCAGATTTCCTGCCATCATCACCTGTTACCTTTGTCTACCTGAGTTTTTGACATTTCCACTGCAGCCTGCAATCAATTTTCAAGGTCATGTGGCTCTGTAATGGAATATTAACTCCCTGCGAGCAAGAGGTGTGTCAGAGCAATTTGACAAACAGTGCTTTGAAGGACTATAACCTTGGAAGCCTCTAGCAGGGCAATCTATGAATTTGGAGTAGCTGTCAGATTGAATTGTAAAAGGATGTATATTAATACACAAGATTATAAATGAAGACCCATTCATAAACACAGACATCCTGCCAAAGAATGGATTGCACAAATGTTTAGTAGGATATCTATTCTCTTATTATGAACACATAAAAAGCAAAAATTATCTTTCTGCATCCTTGGAACACCACAAATTGTACCATAATTTCAATTCCTTATTTTTTACAATTAAACATCTACCTAATAACATGCCAAATCTGCCCCAACTGTATACTGGCATAGGTCCCACTGATTTTAGCAGAAGTAGACCTGCCTCCAAAAGACAGTTATAATGATGCTCATGTTAAAATTGCAAACCACAGCACGATCTTTTAGGCCACAGCTAAGCACCTGAAATTAGATTTTTTTAAATCCATAATTTCTACATAAATTTGGCCTGCTTTTCAAAGACAGTCAGTGGCCATGAATCAACTGAAAAGAGCTAGAGGAATGAAAGTTAGGTCATATTTATCTATGAGCCTTGATACGGATATAAAGACTTAACTGCAGACATCCAGGTTTGGAAATGTTGGCCTGTGGTTGCAGCCCAAACATCCCCAGTGTTTTCTGGGAATGATCAGACAATTATGCAGTAAAGACCATGTGCAGTACTGTTGACTATGGCATAATTAAAGAGAGACAATAAAGCACTGAGGGCTCAGCTTAGAAAATATTGTAAAATTACAAAATGATGATTGTTTTTTGGTTTTGTTGAAAAAAGCCTTCTTCAAGAACTGAAACTACAGAAATAAAATATAAATTACAATTGCACAGCCTAAATATATATTTGTGAACAACTATTGCCAGTAATTTTGTGTTTATGAACATAATTTAAAAGGCAGATTCACACCGAAGTGAATTCTCAGTTACAAAAAGAAGCTTCCCTTTTGCAAATAGACATGCACTGCTGTTGAGACAGAAGTACTTATGTTCTTCATGTTCAATATTACGATTTGCCTCCTTATTAAGTGTTCAGAAAAATTGTAAAGGCTAATCCTACCAGCTTGCACAGTTACTCAGTGCAGCATAGAAAGAACTTGAGCGAGTATTGTCTACAAAAAATCAGAACCATCTAATGTGCACTACTGACATAAAGAGAGATCTCCTTTTAGCTGGTTGCCCAGTTCAGTGCAAAATGGTCTGACAGCACATGCAAGTTACACAATTCTGAAGCCCTGCTTGTATCCACAGAATAAAACCATAACCATCCTAAGCCTGAACCGAGCCCAGCTGAAATGAAAAGGAAACATCTCAGTGCTTTCAGTGGCTTCTGGATCATGCAATCCTTGACAAATTTACCCTCCACTACACCTTGACATAATCCTCCTATCACACAAGGCAGTTGGACACAAAAAGCACAAAGATATCAGCAGGCATAAAATTTATTTCCTCAGGCAAGTTAGTGAATGATATTTTTTGCATGTCAAGTTTGGGTCCCAGCTAAATGTTTATACGTTGCTTATTACTTCTCATATGTTCACTTTTAGTACAACAACAACAACAAAATAAAATTCCTTTTGAAGTAGAATGTTAACTCCACTAATATTATTAATGGTTTTTAAAATATTTTTTTTCCCTCCAGAGTTCATTTCATGCAGTTCTGTAAATGCTGGTGCACAACCACATAGGAGCAGAAGCAGGCAGTGCCAGATCACTCAACCTCTACAGTTCTCCACTAGCAATATAAAATTGTTTTTCTTGACTGTATTTTTTTCAACTCAGTCTCTCTCTCTTTAAATTCATATGATATAAACAGAACAGTTATAATTTATGATTAACTCATCTGTGAAGTCATGGTTCTATTTACTGACATGAAGGCTCTGCTATTACCCTGAGCTTTTCAAAACAATGATGAGCTATATAGACAGTTCTGGGCTACCATTAGAACATCATTGCTCATAATTTCAAAAAGCAGAGCCAAGGTACTTTCTCCTGCCACTGTACCAATTTTTATTCTTATAAACTGTACGCAGTTGAAGCTATATTTTATTAGATTATAATTCAATAGGTGGCACCCTACAGTCGGTGAAGAACAGCTTTCTAAAATAAATATTTTTTAATAATGAGTATAAAATAAAGAACACTTTAACTGTTTCATTTGTAGGCATATAGTCAGATAAACCACATCACCTTGAAAAACGGTGGAACAAGTGCAAAAAAAAAAGAAAATATGTTGCATCATTCAGTGGTCTTAAGTCACATGTTCTGCAACACATTTATACTTGACTGTACCTCTACTTCCTTGTGCTGGAGGTTTACTTGAAATTAAAGCCAAAGATAACTCAAGTACAAATTGGAAGCAGAATTATAGTGAGAGGAGCTATTGAAACAAGAGGGAACAGAAGGTTGTGGGGGATAAAGGACAATAAGGTGACAGGGAGGAGTGTGGAGGAGGCTGCATATTTTCCATCACGCTAGCTGAAAATTCAGGTAGTTGGCACCAATCATTATGAACTGTAGCCATGTTTTTATGCCTAAAAACATTTAATCTGCAGATTATAAGCATGGAAATTCAGTACCTGGGGACTATTTTTTGAGATAGAGCTGGGACTTTACTCCCTGCTTGCAATCATAATTTCAAGCTATATTATAAAACTATTAATAATAATAAAAAAGAAAAAGAAAAAAGAAAAATAGGATATTTTTTTTTTCTTTCCACAGTTTTGCTGGGACTTATCACCTATAACGCGGCAGTGTTGACTATTTGAAAGCTGAATATATTGAAATTTTAATATTAATTTTTATCTGGCGAATTTTGAAACAGGCTCTCTCCAGGCACACTGTAAGTCTCTTGATACCACTACATGTAATGGGCAGCTCCACTAGAGCTTTTGTTAAAATCAAAAAGCCTCTTCCAATGTCTAGCTTAAATGCATTCTTTGTAATAACGTTGTAATTTATATTATATATCTTTTCTCTCTTACTGTTTATTAGTTCTCGTTTCTGTCCCCTTGGTATGGAGAACAACCTGATACACTTCTATGATTAAATGACTGGCTTGCTAGGACAGAGGGGACCGCAGTCGATATTGTCTGTAGTCAGTAAGGGTTTCACCACTGTCTCCCGTAAGATCCTCATAGACAAGCTGATGAGGTATGGCCTGGATGAGCAGACAGTGAGATGGATTGAAAACTGGCTGATAGGCTGGACCCAGAGTGTGGTGATCAGCAGCACACAATGTAGCGGCAGGCCTGTCACCAGTGTACACCAGGGTCAGTACTGAGTCTGTTCCTCTTTGTCGTCTTCATTACTGATTTGGATGATGAGGCAGAGTGTATCCTCAGCAAGTCTGATGATCATGCCAAACTGATACCCCAGAGGGTCATGCTGCAATCCAGAGGGACCTTAACAGGCTGGAGAAATGAACTGATAGGAACATCATTAAATTCAACAAGGGGAAGATCAAAGTCCTATACCTAGGGAGGAACAAAATCTCATTCCCCAATATATGTCGGGGGCAACCCAGCTGGAAAGCATCTTTGCAGGAAAGGCCCTCAGGGTCCTGGTGGACTGCAAGTTAGCCATGAACAATCAATGTGCCATTGCCACAAAGAACGTTAATGGTATCCTTGGGATTCATTAGAAATGTTGCCAGCAGGTTGAGAAAGGGGATCCTTCCCCTCTACTCAGCACTAGTGAAGCCACATCTGGAGTACCATGTCCAGTTCTGGGCTCCTCAGTACAAAAGAGACAGGGACATGCTGAAAAGAGTCCAGCCATGAAGGGTCAAAAAGATGATTAACAGATTTGAGCATCTCTCATATGTGAATAACCTGAGAAAGCTGGGACCACTTAGCTTGGAGAAGACTCAAGGTAAAATCTTATCAATGTATATAAATATCTGAAGAGATGGTGCAATGAAGACAGAGCCACGTTCTTTTCAGTGGTGTCCAGATCAAGAAGCAATGGACACAAATTGAAGCATAAGAGATTCCCTCTGAACATCAGGAAACACTTTTTTATACATGTTCCCAAGATATGTTGTGGAGTCTCCATCACTGGAGATATTCAAAAGCCATCTGGACATGGGCTTGGGCAGCCTGCTGTAGGAGCAGGGATGTTGTACCAGATGACCTTCAGAGGTCCCTTCCAACCTCAAATATTCTGTGATTCCATAAGTAACTTTCATCTAATTTTCAGAGTTTAAACAGCCAAAAGTTAATCTATACCAGCATTTTAATTCAGATGTAGCTTTGAAATGAATCTCCTCATTAATTCCCACTTTTTAGTTCCCTTTGCAGAATAGTCTCAAAGTGTTTGAAATGGACACTTCCTAAACTAGAGTGCAAGCCACCTGACACATCTTCAACAGCTATTTTTCTTTGAGGACAAGCTAGAGCAACCTTGAAGTAAAACTCCTCAAACATCTGTAGTGTGGACGTTGGTCCCTCAGCACAATGTTATTTTATAGATCCACTCTTGTTGGGTTGTGCTACTTGCTAACACTTAGTTTTCCATCATCAGATGAAAATTCTTGCTCGTTCTCTCTCTCACGCCCCAGAAATATATACATTTTTTTTCAGTTTATTTTTCTTGGTTTTTTTTTTTATTATTATTTATTTAAGTAGCATTTTCTTGAGTCTCTCTCAGCATGTGATGGTGAAGGAAGTCTCCTGCTAACTAGCAAATGGTGGGTCTGGACAATCCTGGGCCATGGAGTAATTTTCATTTCATGTTTAGAATACTTTCTCAATAAGGTACCATACAGCATCAGACATAACTCCCTCTACTTCTGAACTAAAACGATCCTTTCATTTGTATATTGGACTAATTTCAATGCCACTGATGTTTTAATGTGAGGCATCAAAGAGCTATTGTTCCCTCAGGAAAGTAGGTGCCTTCCCCTCCCACTGCTGAAGCATGTGTGACTGATCTGGCCAAAGAAAGAGAGACTGAGCTGTTCAAACTGGCAGGCTTCCTGTGAACAATGAGTTGTATTTCTGCACAAAATAATGTTGTAGTAAGACAGAGCCAATGGAATAATTCTCTCAGATTTAACGTAAGGTCTAGCATCTCTAACACTGTCACTTGCCTTTGTTCATTACTCTTGGGGATATGCACCATTCAGATGACTATGGGCATCTCTGCAATGTGTGCTGATGCCTGTTCAAGTTCAAGATGCCCGAGTTACTAATTTTTCCTGGGTTGTCACATATACTTCTTGACATGGCAATGCCTCAGTTACTCCAAAACTGCTAATCAAAAGGTTATTGAAATCCCACTCTCCTTTAAGTGGTATGAAATATGCATGCATTCTTCTTTGATCATGAGTCTATTTGTATGTCCACAGGGGACAGTCTAACCTTATGACATACATTTACTATCAGTAGCCTTTGGGCAATGATACATACTGTGATATTGTCTCAGTCTGAAGCCAAAAATATCTACCAAATGCAGAGATATATTCTTTTTGCCCTCTCTTCTATCTTTTCTTCAGTATATTTTTGTCACCGGTCACATGTTCCTTAAATAAATTAGGATACAGTCCTTCCATCTTAACACCTACCTCCTGCGAACCTGTCAAGGTCAGCATCGGTTTTGCTCAGTAAAGCCCACCAGGGGCTACTGCAGAAGTTCTAGTCCTAAGAATACAAATGGAAGAAGGCAAATTCCCTTCCAGTTATCTGCAACTTAATGATTAATTTATTGTAAAATCCAAATTCCAAACGCTTGCATAAAGAGATGTGTACTTCTGTTATTTAGTACCATGCTGCACATACAGCCCAATGCTTTAAGTAATGCACTACAACAATTTCCAAGTCATATCCAAGGCTGTCTCATGGTAGGTCTCACTGATAACTTGTATAAAACAGCAAGGTCATGCTGACACCCTGCTTTGTCACTGTAGCATAACTTGTCTGCCACAGGAAATATGCACAAAGCATCAGGATCGTATAAATCTCAGACAGACTCTGCTTATTTGTATGTTCCATGAGGACAAGAAAAGCTTATTTCCTGAGTAACGGAAGTGTCTTATGAGAATCAGAAACATATAAAGAGAGACAAAACAACTATTTTTTTTTAAGTAATAGTGTTATGTTCCTAGATGAAGTTTATACTGAAAAATCTATTAAGGAAAGAAAATAATCCCTTGTGTATAATCAGATGGTATTACCTGTCTAATTGTTAGAATTGCTGAAGTACATCCTATTTCTACCAAATGCAATTGTGACAGACCAGTTGTGATAACAGACATTATAAATTTCCTATGGCAAATATATTAACCATTTTTCAACATTTATAAGGCACACATTACCACAAAAGTATGAGCATAACAGTGCTATAAATGTCTAAAATAATTATATTTTTCAAATATGAAGTTTCAATGTCCTTTCATGTTAGATAACACAACTAAAGCATGTTTTTCTCTTATACCTGGTGTGTACGCAGGAGCTTTGTGGGAAGTGAGGTGAAGTGGTGTGGAGCCTTAAGAAAACGTGTCAGTCTGCTGCACTACAAGTGAGAGTCTGCTTCTTGGTCCTGAATTTGGGCTTCTTTCTTTTTCTTAAGTATATTTGCAAACTTCAAATATTTTGGCTACTTTAGTAAAGTGCTCAGCAGTGTCACAGGTTTGGGGTTTTTTTAATATTTTTTTTTAAATTTATTTTTATTTGATTTACCATTTAAGGCCACACTGTTCCATAAAAATTGAAGTGGCTAGATAGAATAGTTTATGATTAAGCAACCTTTCCTTTGCCTCCCAGTACATACACACAGATCTCTAAAGCACAGACGGGCTTTTATGAGTAGACTGGGTACTCAGTCTGTTAGCTATTTTCCTTCCTCCTCTTCTTTCAGGAATCCCTTCACATGTTTCCCAGATAATGCATCTTAGACTTTTTCTCTTTCAGTTCAGCATGTATATACCTTGAATGGCACTTCACACAATAAATTAGGTCTGATCCTGATGAAGCCAGTAAGAGTTGTGCAGAGGGTTTACTGGAGTCAATTAATGTTCTGAAGCTGCTTAAAAACCCAACCAAACAAAAAACTCTTTTTTTTTCTTTTTTCAGTTTCAGTGGGATAGCCTAGTACATAAGGGCAGAAAAGAGAGACTCACAATACTGTTTTCCTTAGCACCCCTGTGGTTAGATAGAAGTATTCCATGTCCCCTGCAGTTAAGGAAATACACTTTCATAAATATGCACAAATAATTTTTCTTTATAGGGGAAGACTTTGTGATTGAATCAAAGATTGCTGTGCTTTCTGAGATCTAATAAGACAGTGTTGTCCCCTCAGTTTCAGTGTGAACACTTTATGTCAGGGATCCTCAAACTTTTTAAACAGGGGGGCGGCGCATGGATGAAGTGGCAGGCAGTCATCTGCGGCTGCTTGGTTCCCCCCCCAACCCCTGGCGGAGAGGGACAGGGGGGTTCTGTAAATACCGGGGGCAGATTGAGGACCCTGGGGGGCCATATCCAGCCCTCAGGCCGTAGTTTGAAGACCCCTGCTTTACATTCTGTCTTTGGGCTCATCATATAAACAGTCATTAAAATTGTCATCAACCATCTATCCTTTGAGTCCATTCATGTTAAATGACTGCAGCACCAAGGTACATTACACAAACTCTGTTTCTTTATCTTCACATGACCACTGATTAAGAATACAAGAAGAAAAGTCTTGGGAAACCAGGTCATGTGGTCTTACAGCATGATGTTGAAAGAGGCTTACAACTGCTCCAAAAAGAAACGATCATGGGGTTGTCTGTGGTACAATTGCTTTGCCTTTCTCTGGCTGATGACCTTTTGCAACAAGAGGCAAAGTCAAATTAGATATGAATGCTCTTAGTTTCCCAGCACCCTCCGACTGTCACCTAATGATGATGCTTTTTGTTGTTGTCATTGTTGTTGGTGGGTGGGGTGTGTGTGTGTGTGTGTGTGTTGAAAAAGAAACAGGGAAGCTGAATGTGGCATGAGGAATATTTTTTTAAGAACGATCTAAAACCAGTTTACTCTGTTTTAAGTAAATGTCTGGTAATCAGTTTAGATGCAAAAAGCAACACAAAGTCTGTGAGAATCAACCTAATTTTTAGAACTTTCTAAAGTTTAATATCTAACAGACCATATAAAAGCAGAAATGGCATGATGTTGCAGGCCTCATCATCACCATTAGGTGATGAAGTAACACAAGTTTGGCATGAAGTTTCAAGCTTCATGGTGATTAGGGCTGCCTTAGGCCAGCCATGATGTTGCCCATTGTGTAGGCTGGATATGGTACGAGTAATGTGGCTTCCTTTATGCTGAGGAACTTAGAAGCTGTGACAGATGTAGTGCTTCAGAAAAATTCCCTTAATGTAAGGGAATCTTCTACCTTCTGCTACTGGAAGAACTACCAAAGAAGACAAGGACTAGGAAGTCTATACAATTGGATATACTCAGTGTAAGTCAGGTGAGAGCTTCATCTTAAATTTCATCTAAGGCAAATGTAACTTCATTGTGGTCATAAGCATTTTGTCAGGTTCAAGTAGAGACAGAATATAGCCCAAACCACAGTTTGCCAACTGAAATATTAGAAAGTAATGAATGGAAAGTATGATTTTAAGAACCATTGAGAAAATAGTTTAAAGATGTGCTTTTGTTTTTTGGTTATCCCTTTGATGAACATAATGGTTTCCATCAAAGTAAGTTCTGTAATGAGTGCATTCATGCCAATTTCTTATTAATCAATACCTTCCTCTTCTGGTTAGATTCACTCATTAAATCCCTTTTGTTGACAGCACTGAGGAGAGGCAGGTGAGTGAAATCAAGCTTTACTTAACTGTGGCTGTGTTTCTGGCACTGCTATCACAGTTCAAAATGAGAGAAGTATGAGAGTACAGAAATGAAATGTCTCAAATAACTGAGTTTTTTTGTTGTATAAAAGTCTTAAAGAAAGGACTGCAGTGTTTCTTGGTAAAAAAAGAAAAAAAGCTATAGTTTTGATTTAGGCCATTTTCAATAACTGTTGCCCATGACCTTACTATTTTAAAATATAAGAAACCTATCTCTAAAAACAAATTAAAAAAATTAGAGAATGGATTATTTTGCCTTCAGTAGATACCATGTGCCTCATCCCTCTCAACAGCATAACTGTAAAACACTGCTTTTATACTTTCCCACAACTACATATAAAAGCCTGAACCAAATTCCATTTCAAGCTCTGATTTTTAAAGATCCGGTTGCAATAGAACAATACATAATCTGGAAGTCATTAGCCCAAATATTTGTGGGAAATAAAAGAAACAAACAATGGAAATTTGTGAAGATTTTATGTTTTTGCTTGTTTTCTTGAAAACAGACATAAAGTTGTGGATTTTAGGACATGGAGGGCAGAGGGAAGGAATCATTTAATTTTTTCCTTTGTTTCCTCAGTGATGCCTTCTTTTCTAGCTCAAATTTGAGGACTTCAAATTGGAATTTAACATGACTAAATGGAGTGCTTATATAAAATATTTATATATAGAAGTGGTAAGTCTACTTTCATTATTTGTTTTCACAAATGTTACAGGTCACAAACCACTGAGCAACATCTGCCACATATTAATGTTGAATACACATCTTTCATTTTGTTACTAATTTGATTTCAAAGAAGTCTTCAAGAGAAAGATATATAGTTACATTACATAGGCTCTGTAGGAACTATTAGGCTGATAACGCCACTAACCTATATCTTAATTACATCCATGCTCTACATTGATGGCAGTGTAACAGCTGCCAGGGAGATGTTATGATCTCAGTGCAATTAAACTGAGATTTTCTTGGCTCATCATTTTAAAGTGAAGTATACTTGCTAGGCAAAACCCTGTCAAGAAAAATATTGCCCATCCTTGCATCATTCTCTTTAGATAGGAATAGGGCAAGAATAACATACCTGAGACCTTTAAGGAGTCAAAATGAGTTACTAAGAAATATGTCTAGGCAAACTACAAAATGGATCCTTTGGCAACAGATAGTACCATATTTGAAGAAGCTACCATTCCCACAGAAGGTTTAATTTGGTTTATGATTTCTGATGAGTGCGAAATTTTTTGTATGCTCTCATTTGCAACATTGTCTACAATGCAAGACTTTTTACTCATGATGTATATTCATGTGTGTATATATATATGATGTAGACAGTCTTATTTATTGCTGTTAAATACTTTTCTACATACCAGTACAGAATTCTAGTTTCTCTGGGATTCTAGTTCTCTAATAATCTGTTGTACCTTCAGGAACAATTGAAACAGTTTTATTTATAAGCTCACCAAAGCATAACTGCAATCTTATATTCAATCTGTTTTATTTCCAACGCATCCTGTTAGCAGTTATAAAGTTTTTCCAGCCCTCTGTCTTACTACTTTGATTCCAGTTTTTCCTTCTAACAAATTATCCAAAGAAGAAATTTTGGATTTAAACTTTTGGTCAATTTTGTGTGATGTCTGTCTTTGAATATGGGGCCAGATTAAATACACCTGAGGGTAATGAAAGAGTTGGCGTAGGAGCTCACAAAGCCACTCACCATCATTTATCAACAGTCCTGGCACACTGGGGAGGTCCCAGAAGACTGGAGGTTGCCTAATGTGACTCACATCCACAAGGGAAGGAAGGTTGATTCATGAGAACTACAGGCCTGTCAGCCTGAACTTGATGCTAGGGAAGGTTACGGAGCAGATCATCCTGAGTGCCACCACATGGCATGTGCAGGACAACCAGGGAATCAGGCCCAACCAGTATGGGTTTATGAAAGGCAGGTCCTGCTTGACTAACCTGATCTCCTTCTACAACAAGATTACATGCCTAGAGGATGAGGGAAAGGCTGTGGATGTTGTCTACCTGGATCTTAGCGAGGCCTTTGACACCACTTCCCACAGCATTCTCCTGCAGAAACTGATTGCTTCTTGCTTGGATGGGTGTATTCTATGCTGGGTTAAAAGGTGGCTGGACAGACTGAGTGCAAAGAGTGGTTTGAAATGGAGATACATCCAGCTGGTGGCCGGTCACAAGTGATGTTCCCCAGGGCTCAGTGTTGGGGCCAGTCCTGATTAATACCTTTATCAATGATCTGGACAAGGGGATTGAGTGCACCCTCAGTAACTTTGGAGATGACACCAAGCTGGGGGAGGGAATGTTGATCTGCTGGAGGGTAGGAAGGCTCTACAGAGGGATCTGACCAGGGTGGATCGGTGGGCAGAGGCCAACTGCATGAAGTTCAAGAAAGAAAAGTGGCAGGTCCTGCGCTTGGGACACAGCAGTCTCACACAGTGCTACAGGCTTGGGGCAGAGTGGCTGGAAAGAAAAAAGTGCCTGGCAGAAAAGGACCTGGAGGTGTTGGTTGATGGCTGGCTGAACATGAGCCGGCAGTGTGCCCAGGTGGCCAAGGTGGCCAACAGCATCCTGGTTTGTATCTGAAACTGTGTGGCCAGCAGGACTAGGGAAACGATTGTCTCCCTGTTCTTAGCACTGATGAGGCCGCACCTCAGATATTGTGTTCAGTGCTGGGCCCCTCCCTTCAAGAGAGTGTACAGGTGCTGTAGTGCGTCTGGAGAAGGGCAATGAAACCGGTGAAGAGGCTGGAATGCAACTCTTCTGAGAAGAGGCTGAGGGAACTGGAGTTGTTTAGTCTGGAGAATAGGAGGCTGAGGAGGCTGAGGGGTGACCTTATCACTGTGTACAACTCCCTGACAGGAGGCTGTAGCCAGGTGGAGATCAATCTCTTCTCCCAGATAACAAGCAACAAGGCAAGAGGAAATGGCCTCAAGTTGCACCAGAAGAGGTTTGGATTGGATATTAGAAAAAAACTCTACACCGAAAGGGTGGTCAAGCACTGGGACAGGCTGCCCAGGGAAGGAGGTGATGGAATCACCATCCCTGGAAGTGTTTAAAAATGCCTAGATGAGGTGCTATGCGAGATGGTTTAATGGTGAACTTGCCAGCCCTGTGTTAATGGTTGGACTTGATGATCTTAAAGGACTTTTCCAACCTAAATGATTTTGTGATGACATAAATCTATGATTTAATAAAATGAATAAATAAATACAGCACAGAACATACAAGTAAGCTAAGATCTGAATAAGAGTTTGTTTGTAATTCCCAGTAGACAATAAAGCCTGATCTGTTTATTCTTCTCCCACCACCATACAGAACACTATCATAATTTGTTATATACACGTTGGTGGATACATCATAGAATTAAACAGGAGCTTCCCGTAGAAGCCATTGGAAAAGTGAGAAAAGACTAATGTCTGAAACAGGTTCAATTGATTAATGATGTTGAGTTCTTCTCTCTGATGAGATCACTGTGATTAAATGGTGCTGTCCATGGTCAACTTGAAATATAGTGTATCACCTGACTAGTCTAACAATGAAACATTTTAGACTTGAAAAACTTAATTCAAACAAAGATGGTGAATTGTATCCAAATGATTTGGACTTTTTTCTACTACTTTAATCATGAAATCTTTAAAATTAAGTGGTCAGAAATATTCAGCAAACCCACTAATTGAACTGTTTGTATATGCTATAATTCTGTGAAAAAAACAGATAAGCAACTTTATGCAGAGAGTCAGTGAGCTTTGATTTTAGGCCTTGGTCTTGTTACTAAGTTTGCAGTGCATTTACTTCAGCAGAATCCTCAGTATCTTTGTTATTAACATATAAAAAGAGATTACTTTTACAAATGACAGTGTCAACGTTATAAATAGCCTCACTATATTATGATTTTCCCATGGCTATCCTCACTATTGAAGATATTGACCTTACACAGGATGGTAAGTCATTCATGACTGGGAACTTTAAACTACAGATAGTGGAATAAATTTTGGAATCACTCAGTTCCTAACTACACACTCTGTTAAGCTTCACCATAACCATAAATATGCTGTGCAAAGTATCTACCTGAGATCCTAATCCAATCAGTCTCCTGGTCAAATCTGTATTTCATATATCCTGATAAACTATGCTTCCATAAATGCACTTGAAGTGTGGAAAAAGTACTAGCAAAAGAGATGTTCAGAAGTGTAATCTTTGCTATGTGGGATTACACGGTATTTATAAAAGCATCTTCAGAATTTTTAGTAATCAACTTGAAGTTCATGGAAAGATCATATTCCAGTAACAGCTTAGTTACCCAATAGCTAAAAAATAAGCATAGCTTACTTAGGTGGACTTCAGGGGAACAACTGTAATTGAGAAAGTGGCTCACTCTCCGAACTCCTTCAGTTGTCTGTCTGTCTGATGAAACTTCCCGCATGAACACTAGTTACACGGAGGCTTTGTGACGTGCGCTTCGCTTGAAAATCCTGGTCTTGACAAGGACTTAAGCTGCTAACAGGCTTTGGGTCAGTACCAGTCTGAGGATTGACTGTAGTGATGTCATTGAGCTCTTCCTAGACCTCAGAGTCTAAACATCATCTTGCTCAATGTGCCTTTCTGAGTATTCAGATGTAGAACTGATGTTGCTTAATGAGAAAGAGGAATATGAAAAGATGAGAGATTTTCAGCAATATCTATGTACACAAAATCCTCAGCTCCCCCTATCCCCTCAACATAACAGAACTAAATCACTAGCAAATGAGGCCACCGCATATGATCATCCACAAGTAATTCACTCTTTAGGCTCTTCTAGGTAAGATATTTTTAAAATACGCATAGGGATAGAACTGTCAGTTGTAAAATATATCAGAATTTTACTGAATATGGCCCTATAAGCAGCCTATATTAATCCAAACTATCCTGAAGTGCTTGGTAGAATGCTTAGTGTCCTGGTTTCAGCTGGGATAGTTAATTTTCTTCTATAGTGGCTGGTGCAGTGCTCTGTTTTAGATTTGGTGTGAGAATAATTTTGTTAATATACTGATGGTTTCTGGTTGTTGCTACGTAATGTTTATACGTTAGTCAAGAACTTCTCAGTTCCTTGGGCCCTGCCAGTGAGAGGCCTGGAGGGGCACAGGAAACTGGGAGGGGACACGGCCGGGACAGCTGACTCGAACTAGCCGAAGAGTTATTCCATACCATATGATGTCTTGCTGAGTATATAAGCTGGGGGAAGGAGGGGGAGATGTTCAGAGTGATGGCGTTTGTCTTCCCATGTAACCATTACGCGTGATGGAGCCCTGCTTTCCTGGCAGTGGCTGAACACCTGCCTAGTGATGGGAGGTGGCAAATTAATTCCTTGTTTTGCTTTGTTTGCATGTGCAGCTTTTGCTTTAACTACTAAACTGTCTTTACCTTAACCCATGAGTTTTCTCAATTTCACTCTTCCGATCCTCTCCCTCATCCCACGCACTGTGGGGGTAGTGAGCAAGCCGCTGTGTGGTGCTTGGTTGCTGGCTGGGGTTAAACCAGGACACTTAGAAGGGAAATGAGGTTTCACCTCCTACCTCTTTTGTTTGAAGAACTGCAGTTATTTTGCTAGACATTACTGACTGTGGAAATACGACAATGTTGGTGAAACTGCTCTGTGCTGAAGGCCTCTTTTCCTTTTTACACAGGACTGAAAATGACAAAAACAAAGCTCTGTCCAGAATAAAATGCAGCCACTTGATACACAGCTGGGAATACTTTACACCACACCTCAAGGCTGGTTTAATACTTTTCATTGGTATCAGCAGAACTGTATTTTTCTGCCCCACATATGAAGAATAGAGTGGAGGAGGACAGATTGAAGTAAAGAATCAAACTCAAAATAAGTGGGGTGAAAGAGAATATATTGCTGGAGATTCTTCTGCTGAGGAGATGGATGTGGGGAAAGGACTTTCCCATCAAGCAGGAATTACCCCTCTGACATGACTACCTCCCTCAAAACAACCTCTACAACTAGTTCATACAAGCCTTTCCAGACCAGGCTGATAGGTTGACTGCAGCATCCTCCACTCAATTGCTTTATGCTAAAAGAACCATCAGAATAGTACTGTTAAAAGCATTCTCTGTTTATGTCATTCTGCTCTGGAATATCAAGCACAGACTGAACAAGGACTGTATTTAGCCCATGCCATACCAACATTTTTGCTTGTCCCTTATCTCAAAACAACCCATATAAACCAGATGGAAGAGTGATAACTTCTGTAGCAGAATTCTTGACTGGACTTTATCCAAACTGCCAGAACTATCTGAGTTTGATATCAAGTCCACTCTAAACAAGTTTTAGTGACAGTTTCTGCTGTGATAGGTAATGAGGGCTTCTCAAGCAAGGTGAAAAGGTGAATGGATGAATGGATGGATAAAGAGAAAAGTAAATATTGAGAGTCAGTAAACAGGGGTGGTAAATTTCAGAGTTGCTCAAGAACTACGTCATTTCTGCTTGCAGGTAGAGTCTGGATACATGACAATGTGGACATTATAGGAAGGTTATTGTCTGTTTTCCTATATTCAAAACTTTTTCTCAATGTAAGGAGGGATATAGTCACTGCAGTAAAATGATCATATTCTTCCCCATACTTTAACTTCTCTAATTTCAGGTCTTATTATTTCTGTGGTCACAGAGGCTCCCATCTTCTCTTAATATGCACCAGAAATCTCCCTCTTCCCCTGAATTTAATCCAAAACTTCTGTTTATATCTGTTTTGGAGCACCATCTGCAGTGGAGTTGAGAAGAAAAAAGGGGTCTGGATTCCAGAGTTGCCAGTACGAGCATCCAGATCTAACAGCTTGTCTTCATCTCATTTGGAAAAAGAGATGAGATGAAGCTTCTCCAAACCTGGTTTGTGCAACATTGATTCAGTTGAATTCAAAGCCTCAGGGCAAGGACATCTCTTCTGTGCAGGCTGTTAAAATGTTCAAAGGAGGTTCCGTTCTCTCTTTCTTCAGGAAGAAGGGACTGAGAAAAGGGGAGTGAGGAACCATCACAGGAAACCTTGAAGTTAGTGCTTTAGAGGCAGATAACTTTCTCCTGGAGAAGTCTTGGAAGAGTGGAGGAAGCAATCAGAAGCAAAACTCTGACCATCAGCATCTGCTGATGCTACAGGGAGTTTGAATGTCTGCAGTATGCCATTACCACCTGTTCAGAGTTGTTTTCATCACTTCACTCAGATCTTAAAGGTATGCACCCCACACTGATCACTATAATAATGTAGATAACGCACCACTAATCTTGATACCATGCTCTTGGCAATCCTTAAAAGGTGGAGGTTTATGCATTTTTTTCCCATGTCTTAAGAGGACTCTTTCCCTGTGTACAAGATGTTGTCTGCCTCAAAAAAGGGAAAAGAGAGACAGGATAGCCTGCATGCCTCTTATCCCTGCAGTCTTCCATTGCAAAAGTGGCCAGAATTTTGACCATAATGTTTGAAATCAACAGCATACTAATGGCTCCTGAGAGACTACTATATTACCTGCACCAGATGAAGTACAAAGTTACTCTGTGGAAAGTAATTTAAATCAATACAAAATACCTCAGAATGCTCTGGGAGACTTTACCTTCCAGCCTGCTCTCTACTTTATTGATATTCTACTAAACCAAAGTAAGTAGTTCATCAATACACAGTTTTAATTAGGATACTGGGGCCTGAGGAGATGTCTGAGATTTTTTGGTTGGAAAAGAAATTATCAAGTCTAGCAAAGGAAAAAAAAAAAAAAAAGAGCTAAAGGACAAATCAGTGTCAAGGGAATAACAAAAAAGCTAACAAAATCATCAGAGCTTGAACAGAGCAATAGAAGATAGTGCAGGTGAAGCTCAACGTCTAGAAGCAAACATAAAGGAGAAAACAGACTGGTGGTATTGACAACAACAAAACTTTATGTTTCCAGTTACTTGCTAGGTTTGCTGACATTTTTATAACACAGATGTAAACTTAAAAAGAAGGAGAAAATTGTTAGTTGGGAGAATAGAGGGTCTTTCCCCTTGAACCTGGATGGCAAGTTTTCTCCTGTGAATTGTATCTGAAATCATTACTTACATTTGCATTGTAGATTCTTCTGCTTGAGATAAAGATGACTGGGGCAAACAGGGGAGAGAAAGAAAAGTAAATAAATCTCAAAGTAGTTAACTAGTGGTATAACCCAAGCTAGTTACTAAATTATCATTAAGACTTCCAAACTATGTTTACCGACAATAAAAGGGACCAAGGTTTATTCATGTGTGATCACAAGCATGCCATGGACATTACCACTGTTATGTTGTTATATGAAATGGTATTCCAAAAGAAATAAATACATTGCATTTTTTTAGGAATAAGTAGAAGAGGCAGTCTTAATACACTACTAACCACTGTATAATGGGTGCATGTATATATTTAAAAATGGACAGTGTTTCCATAGGTTACCTTGTCTTTTCAGCAATAAAAAGTTATCTAAATATTTTTTTTTAAATATTTTATTTTTAGATTAACAGAAACTAATATAGAACAGCAAAATGCTAATTAAAGAAATATACAAGGAGACAAATTCACCACTAATGCAGTTTCAGTGATTTAAAAGCAGTTTTACTTCACTCAGCATGAATGCTATGATTATGTCATTGAAAAAGCTTTCAGTTTTAGAAAAGTATGGAAAAGGTACATTTTTATTTTGCTTTTACAACAATTCTGTAACAAAAAGATTAATTTCCTTGTGTTTTGTTCTAAGACTGGTAAAATTCCTGCAACTCCTACCTTATTACTCTTAGCCTGATGACATACAAATAGACTGAAAGGCATTTTATTCCTGTAATTATTATATAATGAAGGCAATAGTAATTTAATATTTTAATGAAGATGCAATTCCTAAGCCTTTTTCTTGAGGAAAACAAAAATAACAATAAGTAAAAACAGCAAGGAATCAACATTTTAAATTCATTCTGTATTGTCAAAGTACAAGGTCTGTCTTTATTCTTAACTAATTCAGAAGTACAGTAATTTTGTGTTACATGTCTAATGTTTAAATCAGGATTTCATAACATTCCAGAAAAGCTGTGAAATTATTAAATATTTTGAATTCCTGAACAAATATATGACAGGTATATAAGGATAAATAAATACCTTGAGAGTCTGTAAAGAAACAGGACAGCAAGCAGAAAATACTTTAATTGTGAATGTATGAAGGAAATACAGTTTAAAATATCAAGATGGTGGTTTGTGACACTCTCAGGTATGAAAGAACTCTACAGCAAGATAAATAATTTCATGTAATTATCACCTTGGAATTATGACTTTTCATTCTTTGTTGACCATTAAAGCAAGCTACCTTTCTTGGAAATGGCAAGCTTACCATTTCACTAGGAAAATGTGTCTTTCCAAATATTGACAATTTCCTTACATACAGTGTAGAAACTCTGTAAAAATAATTTTTATCTCCTGTCTGTGAATTTATGTCATGAAGATCTTGAAATTATGGTGGTGTTTTGTTTTTAAAAATTATTTACCTTTGTTTGTTTGTTTGTTTGGGTTTTTAATCAACATTATGTTTTAGTATTTTTTCTGACCAGGGTCACTGTAGCTTTGATAAAAGCTATCAGTGAAATTTTCAAAAATATTCATCACTTGCCCAATTCTATTCCAATAAAAGTACGTAATAAGACTTTGGCTTCAGAAGGAGCATCAGGGTAAAGTTTTACCTATTCTTTTAAAAGTCTTCCTTGTGGCTTCTGCATTTTCTTTGCCAGTAAATGAAGGAAAAGCAGTAGAAGCAGAAAAAGCAGAAGTAGAATCATAAAAAATACAGATATTTTATTCATTCTAAGATTCTCACTATCACTCTTTAGTAAATCTACAGTAATTGCAGAAATGAATAGATTTTTTGTTAGACAATGAATGACATAACCTCAAGAGATCTGTCTCTCCAAGCCAGGATGGCTTTCCTATGTAATTTTGGACAGCTTGTTAAATGTTCTGCCTCCATCCTCTATTAGAAATCAAAACAAAACAAGCAAACAAACAAAAATAAAACCAAAACCCCAAAAAATCAAAACCTCACAAGAATTATTATAATGTGTATTAAAAAGGAGCAGTGCTAATAACATTCATTAGTGTCTTTGATAAGCTCAGATACTGTTGCCATAGAGAAAATACAGCACAGTACACAAGATTTTTACAAAAGAAACCATGGAGGATGCCTTGACGTTCCAGAATTCTGTTCAAGAATTGATTGCTTGGTTAATGATTTGATGACTAACTGCTCTTAGGTGTGGTCACAATTTGCTGCACCAACAATTGGTTAAACTGAAGATAGATCTAATGATTTTCTAACATTCGGTTTAATAGAGTTATAAGATTCAAGAACACAGTTACCAACATAATCAAATAATTTTAATTTCCCATTAAATACCCAGCCAATCCAAGTCTACAGCTGCAGATGGTCTGTGTTTAATAATTGATGAGATCTGTATGCAACACCTAATCAGTGGGAGAAAAGGAGAAAGAAATACTACCTATATGTGGGTGGTAATTTTTTTTTTTTTGGAAGCTGATTTACAATCTGAATTCTTTGCATTAATCTCTGTCACTATCTAAATGCCCCTTCACAGTCTTATTTATAAGGTGTTCTTAATTTCTAAACATATGGCTGTATAAATTTGAACTAAGGCAAAAAAATCCATTCTTTTCTCGTTCAGTTTCATTTTGTGAATTATTGTCTTAATTGTTTGATTTGGGGTTTTTTATTAAGTTAAATACTTTCCTTGCAGAAAAGACTGTATCCTGCATTGTTATTAGACTTCTGCTCAGAACAAGGCATAATAAGCGTACCAGTTTGGAGGATGAGGAATCCAGTGAGAAAGCTAGAAGAGGGGAAAAATGTGCTCCAAAATAGTTAAAATGTATAGAAGAATAATAGCTATATATATGGTTCTCTTTTAAGTAACATTGAACAAAAATATTGCCTTAGTTGCAACAGCAGCTAAGGAAAGAATACCACCTCTTTAAAGTTTATTCCATTGAGCAAAGCTTAAGAATAATTACAAAAAAAGAAAAAACTTAAAGGACTTAATATACTCAAATAGCAAGCAAAACCACAATCATTTACATTTTCTTTTACGTTGACATTTACAGAAATGCTGGAATCTGCATCAAATCATTCAGGCAATGAAAATCTTATGCTAGGTTGTATTCAGATTTTGTACATATCCACTCATGTTTCCCTAGAACATGTTTTATATATTCAACAGGTTGTACAGGTTTTGGGGTAGAGTAGCAGAAAATCCTTAGCTTAGAGAAAGCATTATTTTCTGTTGCTTCTTGGTACTTCCTCTTCTCTCCTGCTTTACTGACACTTCTATAAGGCTGCTTTTTATATCCTGCTTTTCTACTGTTTACAGAATTACAGGATGGTCAGGGTTAGAAGGGATCTCTGGACATCATCTAGTCCACCCCCTGCTAAAGCATGTTGTGCAGAGTCACGTCCAGGTGGGTATTGAATGTCTCCAGAGAAGGAGACTCCACAGCCTCTCTGGGCAGCCTGTTCCTGTGCTCTGTCACCTACAAAGTAAAGAAGTTCTTCCTCATACTCAGATGGAACTTCCTGTGTTGCAGTTTGTGCCCATTGCCCCTTGTCCTGTCGCTAGGCACTGCTGAAAAGAGCCTGGCCCAATCCTCTTGACTCTCACCCTCAAGATGTTTGTAGACCTGTATAAGATCTCTTCTTAGTCTTTTCTCCTCCAGGCTAAAGAGGCCTTTCCTCATAAGGAAAATGCACCAGCCCCCTCATCGTATTTGCAGCCCTCTGCTGGACCAGGTCCAGTAGTTCTCTCTCCCTTTTGGACTGGGGTGCCCAGAACTGGACACAGCACTCCAGATGCAACCTCACCAGGGCAGAGCAGAAGGGGGAGGATCACCTCCCTCGACCTGCTGGCCACGCTTCTGCGAGTGCAGCCCAGGATCCCCTTGGCCTTCTTGGCCCCAAGGGCACCCTGCTGGCTCATGGGCACCTTGGTGTCCACTAGGAATCCCAGGTCCTTCTCCGCAGAGCTGCCTTCCAGCAGCTCAGGCCCTAACCTGTGCTGGTGCATGTGGTTGTTCCTCCCTGGGTGCAGGACCATTCATTCACCATTGTTGAACTTCATGAAGTTCCTCTCTGCCCAACTCTCTAGCCAGTCCAGGTCATATTAGCCAGCTCTTTTGGACCCGCTAACTTTCTAGAATCCTAACCCGTGGGATTCTGCCAAAGAGGTCCCTGAAGACGCAAAAGTTAACTTTCCTGAAGCCCAGGGTTACAATCCTTATTGCCCTTCTTCCTCCACACAGGATCCTGAACTCCACCATCTCATGGTCACTGCAGCCAAGGCTGCCCTTAACCTTCACATCCCCAACCCATCCTTTGTTTCTGAATAGAAGGTCTACCAGAACAACTCACCCCACTGGCTCCTCTGCCATCTCTGTCAAAAAGTTATCATCAGTGCTCTGCAGGAACCTCCTGCACCCTGTGTGCCTAGCTGAGTTGTCTTTCCAGCAGATACCAGGGAGGTTGAAGTCCCCCATGAGAACCAGGGCCTGCGGTCATCAGGTTACCTCCAGCTGTCTGTAGAAGGCCTCTTTGACTTTCTCTTCCTGATCAGGCAGCCTGTAGCATCACCCACAACAGTGTCACACATGGTGACCTGCCCCTTAACCTTTACCCATAAGCTCTCAACTTGTTCTGCATCCACCCCAAAGGAGAGCTTGATACATCCCCATTGCTCCCTCACATAAAGAGCAACTCACCACTTCTCCCTGTTGACCTGTCTTTCCTAAAAAGTACGTAGCCATCCACGACAGCATTCCTGTCATGCAGGCTCTCCCACCATGTCTCTGTAACTGCCATGAGGTCATGGCCCTGCACCACACACAGATCTCTCATTCTTCCCGTTTATTCCCCATGCTGTGTGCACTGGCGTACAGGCATTTCAGAGAGCTAGTTCATCCCGCACGCAGGTTTCCCAGGAGGGCTGCAAGAACACCCACCATAGTCATGCATACCCTTGAGGTGGCTGGCCTTGTGGTACTCTTCTTGGTAAGCAGCTAAGGAACATGTATCACTGCTCTGATTGGCCTAGCTTATTCCGCAGCTGGATGTGATGGCACGAGCATTGCCACATTGGACCGCTCCCCCCAAGCTCTTCAGTTTAAAGCCTGCCTCACCAAGCTGGCCAGCCTGCTGCCAAAGGTTCCCTTGCCTCTTCTAGGCAGATGGATCCCATCCCTCCCTAACAGGCTCTTGCCAAAAAATGCCACAAAAGTTCTCCTTCAACACAGTTAACAATTAAAGCTGAACTGTCTGACAGGGTGACCACCTAAGGAAGAGTTATTTACAGGTAACCTCAAATTATTTTCCTCATAGTGTCTTAGAATTTCTTAGAATAGGAAAAAAATAATTTGTAAATTAATTGGCAACAATAACACAAGGCCTTCTTTGCTGTGGCTGATCAAGAGACCAAAAGATACCTCCACCTCGTAACATTTCTCTTAGCATCAAATTATCCTTCCTTTTGTGGCATTCTTATTGCAAGTAATTATTATATCTTGGTGACAGGGAAATTATATTACTTTCAGTAGTAGCTATTCTCTGGACCTGGACTGTCTGCATTTTGATAGCTTGTATACCTACATACAAAATTGGGAAGTTGAATAACACAATAGTTTTGCATTTAAGCAAATGAGTCTTCAGATGCCTAATAATTTTGTCTTTTCCAACTCTTTTCCAGGTGCATCAGAAACAACAGCAGGTATTTATCACACACATAGCAACAATCTTTTTATGTCTGTCAGTGGCAGAAAGCATGGGTATGTGGAATTTTATTAAGAGGAAATCCAGTATTTAAAGTGAGTTTCCTAAGAAATAATTTTTCCTGGCTTTTTAAAATAAAAAAATGTCATATTTATTAACAAACAAAAAGGAATTAATTTAGTGCGACAACGATTTAAAGAATTGAGCTACTTTAGCTGGAAAAAATACTGTTGTAAAGCACTGTCATCTCAATGACAAACAAGTTTTACCACTGTGAATTCTGTTGCTGTGAATGACAAGTAAAAACTGAAACCCGAGTTGTAATTGCATTTCATCATAACAGCAAAACACAGTGAAATGAACCATTGCTGTTTTGCCTGTTTGTTTTTCATTTCAGAAAGTGTCAGAAACATTAATAATTCTCAGGTCTCTGATGTGGAAAGTTATGAGCCAGGTCTGGGATCCCATCAGGAGCCAAGCTGGGGGCAAAAGAAGAAGGAGCCAGGAGAGGACCTACAGTCTAAGGCCAAGAGGTCCATACAGGGGACAGGGATGGAAACTGGCACTTCTACGGTGTTGATGAGGCAGGGTTGGGGGAGACCCTACATGGGGCTGGGCAGGGCCAGGAAGGGTTGTTTGTGTTCTCAGGGCCCTAAGAAATTTGACCAGTGTGCACCTGTTGTCTTGTTGCAGAATCAGTCCTATTATCCTTTCAGTTATAAATATGATAAAAATGCTGTTTACATGGAAGGTGCCTTTTCCTCAAAACTATGGAGTTTTTCATTGGAACACTATTAAAACAATCCCTAACAGATGTTTAAAGTCAGGGCATACTGGCTATAGTTTGTGCTCTCAGTTCCCTTGCTAGCTAATACATTTGTATTCAATTAAAGATAAGCTACCAGGGGGAAGGAAAAAAAGAAAAAAAAAAAACCCAAAAGCAAAACAAACCAAGCTAAAAAGCAGCACAGTGTTTCAGGTTTTAATGAACTCTTGAAAAATACTGTAATAAAATTCTCATGTATTTAAGATCATTTGCTTCTTAAAAGAATTAATATAGGGAATTTCTTACTGCAGTGTCTTAGCTGTTTATCCTCTGAAAAAGCAGAGGTTCTATCAGTTACCTTATTGTTTCATAAGTATAAAAGGCTGACTCCAGTTTGCTGCTCCATTGGCCTAAAACACCAGTTTTCAGGCTTGACCACATAACATGCCTTTTTACTGCAGTAAGTAAATCACTAAATTAATGGTTAAAATTATATTTATGTGATTAAATAAGGATTTATGTCCAAAATTTTTATACTTGACTGCCTGATATTAGGAAAGGTAAATAAATCCCTAGTTAAGAGACCATTACACAAGCAGAAGTGAATCGATCTTCAAAGCTGGGAAAAAATCAGTGAATGTCCCTGAAATGGTTCAGATATGCATGTACTTTGTGGGATTAGGTGCTCAAAAATTAAAATTTTTGTTCTACTGCCTACATTTGGCTCCTAATCTTATCTTCCCTCAGTCATTTTTTTTTTTAACAGTAGCACGTAAGATATAAATGCTGAAAAAGGGAAATAATATGTAGTTGCTATAATGAAGTTATTTTAATTATTTTCTCATGACATGGGAAAGATATAAGAATTCAGATTCACCTGTCGGTGGGATTCATGCCACTCAAACTAAGTACCAATAAAGTAGGTGCCTTCATTTGGAATTAGTTGTCTGGTTTCCCATTACAGATAACAGAGGTTGATATATTCACTGGAGTTTAGGTTTAAGTCTTTTAGCCAGATGTAGAGGTTTAATTTAGAATGTGGTGAATTGTGCCTTAGCATTCATACTGATCAGGTCTTTGCCAGCAGTGAGGGACCTCAGGTGATTTTAACATTGCAGTCATCACCATTTAGTTAGATTAACCCAGTCAAATCATGATATTTAAAACTTAATGAAGTTATCCCTCAGTGACAATGGTATGAGAAAGGAAATTATAGTTCTTTGTCAATGTGCAATGTAATACTGGATCTTTTCCCCTTATTTTATAACAGCTTCTTCAAAATCACCTGAAATGAAGTCCTTAAAGAAATCAACTTGTAAATTTCATTTTTTTCTTTTTGATGTAAGTGTACTCTCAACAAGTGCTGAGCACATTTGATTTTAAGAGGAACATGAAAATAATAAATTTGTTCAGATGTTTTTCCATTTTTAACAGCTTTGTGATGTGGTCAGCATACTAGACACACATCATTTTCTATTAATCTCTGCACAGTTGTCTGACCATTAGAACTTACCCTGGCAGGAATTTACTACAAGATTCAGACATGAAAATTGCATTTCTTTGCCCTGTATCCAATACTATAACAGAAAAATTGTGTGTTGTAGGGCAGTGATGAATGATATCTATGAGGATAGGGAAGCTAACAGTAATTTTTGCCTTGGCATTTGATTTACAGAGAGAAGAACAGGTGATCTCTGGAGAGCATTTATGCCATCTGGCATTAGTTTACAAGTTAGATAACTTAATCTTGTAAAAATGAATGTTTTTCTATGGTTCAGTCTTCATTCTAGGAATATGAGCTATGTCTTCTGGTTGGACTGTACATGTCATGTTGATGTACTGCATATTTTATTTTATTTTTTTTAAATAAAATGTCTTGATTTCTTTACACTTCATAAGACATGGGGCAGTGGCATACTTTCAGTCCTTTGTGTCCATGATAAGCTCAGAGCTTCCTTTCCTGCGCTACAATGGCAATATTCCAGCAGGATAAATGCTGGTGAGTAAGATTTTCTGCTTCAGGAAATACATTTTGTTCAGTAGTTGTCAAAGAGCTTTCTGAAGGCAATGTACAGAAGAAAGGCACTGTGAGGAGCCTTGTTAATAAACTGAGGTCTTATCTTTTTAACTGGAAAAGTGTTTATGATATCCTATGTTAACAACAGTTGCTGGAAGGATGTATTTTTTCATATTGAGGTTTGCAGCCTGCTTGTGGCAATACATTCAATATTTGGTTCTCAGACAAAGCGCTCTCCAGGTTACCAGTCAATGTCATTGGATTGCTAAACACTGAGAAAGAGCAATATTATTTGCCAACGACAGAGGGTAGTTTGTAAGACCTTAAAAGCTTAGTGCAAGGGTAAACAGTGAGTGCTGATATAGCATTTTAATTTTAGGTAAGGACAAATCCAAGATGACAGATGAAAAAAGCTCTTAAAACATGTTGGTGTAAATACTGTATAAATTCTACCTCCTTGTTTTGCTACCTGGTGCCTGAAGAAGATAACTTATTCTTTTCAGTCAGAGGATTAAATTGCATGAGAAGTATAGGACACTATAAATCCTTACATGGAAGATACAAATACATTTTTGCCCAGACCTTTGAGTCAGACTAGATGACTGGGCTCAAATTCATCTGCAATGAATTTATTGTTCCAGGATGATTCAAATTAGAGTTGCTCATGAGAAACATATTTTTTGCAGTGCAGTACTTCTTCCTCAGTTTAGACGTCAGCAGCTAAATGAGATTAATTTGGTTGTGAATGGGCCTATTTCTCTTTCAGAAAACTAAGAAAGAAGTCTTGAAGACCAGCTGAGCTCTAGATGTCTACAATGTAGAGAGCGATCATAAAAAAATTCCTAGCAGAGGATAGACCAAGCCATAGATTATCTGACATGATGTACCAGAATTATATTTCCCATGGATATCTCTCTGTGACTATTTTAGTAGATCATTGCAGGATCATTTTACTTACTAATGGATATCTTGAATGCAATAAAAAAATAGTACAAGCAAAAAGACATTTGAAGCAGAGATCCAGGTTTCATTGCCACAATATTTATGTGATTAACCTGTGTAAATGATACTCCATTTATGTTTATGTTTCTGTAAACCAGATTTTCCCAATTAAGAAATGCATTAAGAAATAGTGCATTGAAGTTTGTATTTCTGCCATTACTATATAGCAGTTTCATGCTGAATTTTGAGCAAGAACATCCCTGGTAAAGGTATCAATTTTTCAAAAACCCATTCTTACTTGTAACTAGTTACTATAAGTTACTATTCTTAATCACTTATTTTTTAGTTTAATGCCTAAAAGCTGAGAGCTGCCCAGCAATAATAACCTAGTTGAATCTGGATGTGTGGAACTGAAGCCCGGACACCACAAGAGCTGGGCCCAGTGACTGCTGTTTGTGTTGATAGAAGGTTACAAAGAAATGCAGTACCCTCTAGTCTTCAAAGTTATGCATCTTTTCCTTACAGTTGTTGAATTGTACTTAAATTTTTAACTGCAAGTTGGCACAGCTTCAATGGGAATATAGGAAGCGTCTCTGTTCTGGTTTTGTAAACCACAAGGTGGTTGCAGCAGATCTTTTCTGAAGTACATGCTTTAGCTCTGTAGGCTAAAGATGACCAAGAACATGGACCATGCTCTTCATGGCCATCTGTGCTACCATCTAAGATACTACTGAAAAGGTAAGCCGCCACGCTTCCTCCACCTGTGTTTTTAATGAAAATCATTGTGACTATGATTTATGCTGTCAGAGTATTAAATGCTCAAAGAATGTGCATATCGGTTTAGATCCCTTGGGGCCTGAAGCCCAGCAACATCGGTTTTGTGAATCATAAACAACTTAAGGTTGGATGTGGTCCTGAGGTGCTTGGTTCAGCCAACATGGCAGAGCCTTTAAATATGTACATCGCCAAACTTTGGGCATTAACATTTTTTCTGGCACAACTTGTGTTGCCTGCAGACTGTTAGGCACCTAAGTAGTTAGGTGGGAATTGCTGATCAGCTTTTGAGACTTTCATGTGTAGATCCCAATTACTCTGTATTTTGTCATGGAAGTGGCTTATTTTGATGTCTCCCTGAGCTCTCCAGAAGACACCAAAGAATGATTTGGTATAAGCCATTCAGTAAAATGATCTACTGCAAATAAAAAAAAAAAAAGAGAGAGAACAGTAAATATGATCTGTAGTGGTTTCACATTTTTGTTTATCAGTGGTTTAGAATTGAAAAAAACACCCCTGTGGGGGACTGAGTTGAGTTCTCTTCTATTGCACACACCTGTTCTTATCATCCTCTTTGGAAATGTATTAAATATTATCAAATTAAAATAGTTGATCCTTTTTTAAATATATAAAATTATGTATAGGAGTATTATGTACTTCTGTGATTGTTAATTTGTGAGGTTGTTTTGAAATCAGGTTATAAGCTCTTTGTTGGAAACTGTTCACAAACACATTTAAAAAAATCAGGAGGCAAACTTATTTTTAAAGTTTTTATACCAAAGAAGACTAGACACCTTCTTGTATTTCAAAATCTTGACAATGTTAGTGATGTTTAGATAGTTTCAAAGTATCTGACACTTTAAACCAATTCAATTATTCTACTTCTTTTGGATTATGCATTAAGAATTGCAGTGTAAGTGTTATTGGAAGAAAAGCTTTTAGAATTTAATAAGATTTAATTCAATGATTCATACCCACTGCCGTTTTGTGTTGATGAACAGCAGAACTTCTCTTGGCTGAACTGCATGTCCTGAAAGGAAATTATTTGATCCTACAGTGCTTTTCATGGTAAATAAAAAAAGTGTTTAATAGCATTAGTTTAGATTTTTCAAGAACAGGCACTGTTGTTTTTAAATTTATAAACTCAAAGGAACATTTGATTGCTATTTTTGTCCAGCAGCACAAGATTTCCCAAATAAGGCACATAATTCCAATGCAAAAAAGCTAACTAAACTAAGATGTTGCAAGAGGATTTTCTCTTTGCAGATGCCAGTCAAAGAATACACTAAATTGTATAATGGGCATAAAACCTGTGCAAACCTACATGCCTCGATTTTTCCCACAACAGACAAGCTTGGAGTTTAAAATAAAATCATGGATAGAGAGTCTCCCATAAAAGTTTTGAGCGGAATGTCTCTTCATACAATACCTAAACAACTTGTCAATGAGCAGTGATTGATCAAGACAGAAAAAAGCAAGATGGCAACTTACAGAAATATCTGTCTATGTATTTTTAAAGTCATTACCAATTTTCCGGTAAAGATAAAGTCTTAAAAATCGTGCTGTCTCCAGATAGATTCCAGACTCTGATAAGAGTGTGAGAAAAATGAAAAAGAATCAGTGCTTTTAAATAGCAGTGTAATGCTCTCTGGCGGTTTTAAAATTGAGAGACTTTTGAAGAGTTAGTTACTCTCTTTTCTGCTACCAGTGCTAGAATGTCTACCAATAGGGTAGATACTGGTGCAAATTAAACCAAGGTTGTTTCTGCATACAGATTCATTAATACCATTTACTACAACACTGATATTATTAATAGGATAAGTAATTTTTTTGTTGTTGTTGTTAGAATTTGGTCTCATATTTGTACTTAGCTGAACTTTTATCCACAAGAACAGTGGTTAGTTCTGGTGCTTCTTAGAAAATTCATATGAGACAAATGTAGAATAAAATCAGATCAAAGCCTTCAACTGGATGCTGTGGTAGAAAAAAAAAGCCATAGTATCTTTGGTTACAGTGGAGCTAAAATAAATTGTGGTCTCATAGAGCACAACGAATGAAAAGGATCTGCATCATTATATCCAGCTTCCCGTTATTTCTGACAACCACAAGCCAGAATATCATTTATATATTTATCATACTATAGGTGAAAAATCAGTAAATTCCCAGTACTCTCAGTACTCTCTGGAATAATTTTTTTATTTCCTAAACTTATTAACAGACAGTCTATATACATGGATTCTTACACCCACATTATAGTTGGTTTTAAATCTTCATATGCATAATTTAAAATTCTTAAAGATCATCTGTATTCAGATTCTCTCATATCTCTCAGCCTTCAATGGACAAATTAGCCAGCAGGAATCTCATGAACTCCAAGGGAAGGAAAATGCAAAGTCCTGAACCTAGTGGTGCCAGTTCGTGCTGTAAGCAACTGACTGGAAAGAATCTCTACAGAAAACAAAGGGGAGGTCCTGGTGGACAAGTGGATCAGGAGCCAGCAATGGGCTTTAACAGCAAAGGCAGCCAGCAGCTTTCTGGGATGCATTATGCAGGCTGGAAGAGGTGATCTTTCCCCTCTCCTCAGCATCAGGAGTGCTGTGTCCAGTGGGACTTGCACTGGGCTCCCTACCACAAGTGAAGCAAGACATCCTGAAGTGAGTTCCGGAAAAGGACATAAAGATGATTAAGAGACTGGAGCATTTTTTAATCTGAGGAAAGGCTGAGAGAGCTGGGACTGCTCAGCTTGGATAAGAGAAGGCTCAGGGGCTTTTATCCATGTGTATATAAACCTGATGAGAGGAGCCAAGAACATGGAGCCAGACTCTTCTCAGTAGTACCCAGGGCCAGGGCAAGCACCAATAAGCACAAACTGAAAGAAAGGAAATTGCATTTGAGCATCAGAATAAAACTTTTCTTACTGTGGGAGTGATTAAGCAGTGGAACAGGTCTGTCCAGAGAGGTTGTTGAGGCTCCATCCTTGGAGATGTTAAAAAACTGAGCAGACATGGCCTTGAGCAACCTGCTTTCACTGACATTACTTTGAGTGGAAATATTGGACCAAATGCTCCCCAGAGGTGCCTGACAGCCTCCACCACACTGCGACTCCATGTGATCCTGTGAATCAGCAGGGCAAACTTTTATGCACTATATCTAGTTTTGTCCAACCTGACCAGGAGGTACATGCTGGGACTCTGTTTCCCGGCTCAGGCTGTAAGAAGAATTGGCTGGCACAAATGGATGCTGCTTCTGCCTTTTTCCTCTGTGAAAACCAGAGACTGGTGAGCAGAAGTGAGCTGTGTGCAAAGGTTGTACTCTGCCCTGAAATCTAGCCAGGGCAGGTACTAGAAATTTTAAAGCACTCTGGGGTCATAAAAAAATAAGAACACTCATATAGGTTGAAGCTAAGCCTTAAGCTAGATCACTGTGCCATCTTCAGCACTGTTTATTAGTGGGTGTGTAAGGAAAAGTATAGCAATGAGACAAGCATATAGTAGTACTTTCTTAGAATATTCTGCTAGCATTCAGAGTAATTGATGTAGGGGTAGTTCTTAGGTCTTTATAGGCCTTCATGTTCGCTTGGGGTTTTTTTAATTATTTATGTATTTATTTATTTATGTATTTATTTATGTCTAGTATTAAACTATCTAGCTGCTTTCTTAATTATGTAAAGTATTTAGTTTGAACAATGTCCTGTGGCATGAAGTTTCAGTCTAACCAACGCATGGTGTGATTGACCACCTGACTGTTCTGATCCTTACAGCCATTTTGTTCAGGTAATGGCAGTGCTCCGTTTTGCTTTTAGCTTTGGAAGAAGCTGGTTCTTCACCGTATACAAGTGACACCAGCCCTGGCTGAGTATGTGTTTGACAGCTCCTCAGGTTCTTGCTATTTGTCACACTTCCACTGCTGCCAGTGGAGCTCTGACAAACTGTGCACACTTCAGGATCAGTACTTCATTTCATTCAATTGCTTTTGGATAAAGCTTATTCTGGTTCTGAGGAAAAAAAGTATTCATTTACATAGGAAATATCCAAGAAGATAACTTTATCTGTAATTTTTTTTAAGAGCTTTAAATCATTACTGCATAATTTTAGAGGGTTCCACATAGGATTTGCTTATTCTGCTACCATCTAGAGCAGGACATAATATCTATATTATTCAGATTTTTTAAAGGATTCACAGACCACATATATTTTTCTTCTTCATATACTATTTAAGAGCTTTAGAGAATGCAATTTTGAAAATGTGATTGCAATTTGTAATTCAGTCAAACTATGAATAATGATATACTTCATAGATGCCAAAGTCTTAATTTTGAAGTCAGTTAAATCAGATTTATGACAGAAGCTTCATTTTAAAAAACTGCAACTGACATCAGATCCAGTCATTAATATCCCTTAAAGCGGTAAACACTAAGCCCTCACAGCCTCACTAAACTTTGTGTGACTAAACATCTAGGAAAAAAAAATAAATTACTATCTATCTAACAGTAGTGAAAAAACCCCAACAATTCCATTTAGAATAATAAAAGCCTGTGTTTTGTGAAACATGGTTCCAGAGGTGTTGCTTTGCACTGAAATTATGACAAGCAATGAAAAGAAACACGCTACATCAATAATGTCAACACCACCGCTCCTTGCCAAACCATGACTAACCCAGAACAGTGACAACACAGAATTTGGGTTCATGAAGTAGTTAGAACACAAGTGACCTAGCTCCAGTTTGTTGCTCTGCCTTATTTAAACTTGGTATTTGAGTTATCGTTGGGGATTGTCCTGATAAACTATGGGTTGGTCATGGGAACTGAACACAGAAATATTCACTTTCCATCATTAAAAAAAAAAAAAAAAAATCCTATCTTGTATTTACTATTTTCTCCTTTTTCTTGCTAAAATTAATATATGCTAAACCTTTATTTACTGACAGCTTTTTTTGCCTTGTGAGAACCGTATTTAAGAAGGTTAAAAGCTTTCTTTAATTGTTCCCCCCACCTCCAATTCAAGAGCAAGGATTGGCTGCATACACTATTTGTGAACTCTATAGATATCTGTGATTATATGAATTACCATAACACATGTCCTGATTTCAAAAACTATCAGTCCATGGATTCCTGTTACAGACCTATAACAGTGTACTTTTTCCTCTTAAACATACATATGTTTATGATTTTAAAATATTACTTTTCATGTTGAAATGTGAAAAATTCAAACCATTATGAATCTAATGGATATTCTTTAAGCTTGACAGAAAATTATTTTCTCCTTACATGGCAAACTTTGAGATACTAAATTTAGTCACAACTTTAAATGGAACAAAAAATAAACCAGAAAATCTCTTTTCTGTATCAAAAAGAAGTAGTAGTAGAAGGAAAATATATTTAATTGTGGATAATATATAACATTTTGGTTGCAATATGATTTTTTTAATTTTCTTATAAATTTTAATTTTAGGTTATATCATATATCATAAATATTGAATGTTTAATCAAGTTTATTTCACCCTTTTTATGATATTCAGAAATCACTAAAACTATTTTTGTGAAAAAGTTATATTTAAATAAAATGGTATTATGATAATAAAACAATTACAATAAAAGGTATTAGTATAATACAAATAAAGCTATCACTAAATTTAGAATTAGAGAACATAAGCTCCAAATTTTCCACTGGATACTGGGGGTAATGGAAACCTGAATTCCCATCTCTGATACAGACTTCTGTATGGCATCAAGTGAGCTTCATAATCTCTTAGGCAACATTTCCTTTTCAAGAAATGCAGTGAGGATTAATGAGCTGCTATTTGCTAAGGCTATGAGGCTGAAAGACTTTAAAAGCAGGACCACATTTGGGTTTGAATAAAATCTTAATCTGTCCTAATTTGCCTAAAACAGCAACTGGCCTATGGATGTCTTTTGGATTTTGTTTTCAAGGAGTACATTCTGGGCTCAACCTGAGAGTGAGCAAAATGCTGAGGTTTATGAGAAGTTCATGAAAACCAGAGTTGAATTCTGCTCAGTTCTCCCCTGTGGACCATATATGTGGACTCCAAATTAATCCCTTCCTCAGGCAAAGCATCATAATTTTTGATCTGTATTATTTTTCTGTTCAAGACCCACTACCCAACTACTTTTCTAGTATACTCTTTTGTTAGGGAAAATATAAAACCCAGCACCTCCAGATCTCAGCACTCCTGTGGGGAAATACCAGTGTCTTCTCCAAAGACTAGATACCCAGACTAAAAGGAGGGTTTAGTAGAGGACAATTAAGACAGATTTAAGACCTTACACCAAAGAATTGCCGGTCACGGCCTTCTTTCAAATCTTGCTGAGACACACAGAGTAGAAATGTGAAACATGTTGCTTCCCTTTCCAAATGCACACAACTGTAAGTTAGTTGTACCTTTTTTTCTTTCTTGCTTTCTGCTGTCAAAATAATAAAGAATACAGAGGAGATAAGTTTCCTCTGTCTGATTATGGGGAGACTGAAAGAGCAGAGCAACAGATTTTCAGGATGAAAAAGAAAAAAATCTGAACATGAATATGCACTCTGTATATATTAATAAAGAGCAAAGGCTGAGAAGCTTGTTCTTGTGAGTGAGCAATAGTGAACTGTGAAAGGACAGAATATTTGTGAATCCATATTTTCTCTTTATAGTTCCTTCACATCTAGACAAAAGAGTGTTCCTATGATTTAAGCTTTGTATGAGAATGAAAGCCCGACACATTTTGTACTTTTGTAAGTCTTTAAATCAGGGTCAGAATGACACTCAAAATGCTTGGCTTTCTACTGGAGTAAAGAAGAGAAATGTTTACTTCTCTTTCGTTGGATCTTTGGTTCTCGACGGTTCAACACATGGTGCTTTGGTGGAATACTGCTAAACCTTACCATGATAAGCTCCCCTCTTGACAAACTAAATTCTGAGATGGGATCTGATCTGGTTTCATTTTATACTTAATTCATTTTCTTTTAAACGTCGTTTTATGTCAGAAAGTTAAACTTTTATTCATGGACTGATTTAATAGTCACACGAAAAAAACTGCAGCCATTAAAAGCAAATCAAAGACACTTTATAACATGGACATCTTCTGCAGCAAGCCCTTTACATAGAAAGTTGGAGCCAATATGTACAATATACAAATCAAAACAGGCATAGGAAAGCCAGACCTAGTTAAATTTTGGCATTTGTTGAAGGATTATCATATTGATCTTTTACTTTACCTGCCTTTGTTTTTAAAACTATATAATTAAATCAAATTAAACAATGGAGAAAACGGAGGCCAAAGGAAGTTAAATTGTATTTGTTAACATTTCAGCACTATTCATTAACGCGCAACATGATTTGCAGCAAACTGCAGCATCAGTAAAGAGAAAAAAATTAGAAACACCAAGAAGCACTGTAACACAGTGCTTGTAAGTGACTATAAATCAATGTAAATATTAGCCAACTCTAATGAAAAATAAGAGTCTTACCAAGAGGTTTTAAAATAAGTATGTGGGTTTTATTGTCTGCAGAAAGATTTTAAACGTGCTCCATATTATTATCTAGGTTTTGTCCTGTATTTAGGTTTTGATAGTGCCTCAGGGTGCAGTTCAGATCACTGACCTCCATTGTGTTAAATATTTTATGGATAAGACAAAAAAAATGGTTCCTCCCCTAAGAACCTGACTATTCACCTTTGATATGCAGCTACAATTCTGCATAATTTGGGATGACATGAAATGTCAGAGAGGACAGGATTGGCACCCAAGGACTGGAGGAAAACCAATGTCTTGAAGCAAGAAGGTGCACCCAGGAAACTTAGAGGCCAGTCAGCCTCACCTCCATGCCTGGAAAAGTGATGGGAACAGTTGATCCTGGAGGTCATCCCTAAGCAGTAGAGGAAAAGAAGGTCACCAGGAACAGTCAATGTGGATTCACCAAGGGGAAATCATGCCTGACCAATCTGAGAGCCTTCTGTGATGGAATGACTGGCTGGGTAGATGAAGGGAGAGTGGTGGATGTTGTCTATCTTGACCACAGCAAGGCTTTTGACACTGTCTCCCGTAACACCCTCACAGGTAAGCTCAGGCAGTGTGCGTTAGATGAATGGACAGTGAGGTGGGATGAGAACTGGCTCGGTGGCTGAGCTCAAAGGGCTGTGATCAGTGGTGTGGAGTCTGTCTGGAGGCCTGTAGCTCGCAGTGTTCCCCAGGGGTCCTTGCTGGGTCCAGTCCTGTTGAACTTATTCATCAACGACCTGGAAGAAGGGACAGAGCGTACCCTCAGCAGGTTTGGTGATGATACAAAACTGGGAGGAGTGGGTGACACACCGGAGGCTGCACTGTCATTCAGCCAGACCTGGACAGGCTGGAGTGTTGGGCAGAGAGGAACCTCATGAAGTTCAGCAAAGGCAGCTGAAGGGTCCTGCACCTGGGAAGGAACAACACCACTCAGCATCACAGGCTGGGGGCTGAGCTGCTGGAAGGCAGCTCTCCAGAGAAGGACCTGGGATTCCTAGGGGATATGAGCCCATGAGACAAGGTGCCCATGAGCCAGCAGGGTGCCCTTAGGGCCAAGAAGGCCAAGGGGATCCTGGGGTGCACTCGCAGAAGCGTGGCCAGCAGGTCGAGGGAGGTGATCCTCCCCCTCTGCTCTGCCCTGGTGAGATTGCATCTGGAGTGCTGTGTCCAGTTCTGGGCTCCCCAGTCCAAAAGAGAGAGGGAACTACTGGACCTGGTTCAGCAGAGGGCTGCAAATACGATGAGGGGGCTGGTGCATCTCCCTTATGAGGAAAGGTTGTGAGAGCTGTGCCTCTTTAGCCTGGAGGAGAAAAGACTGAGAAGGGATCTTATAAATGTCTACAAACATCTTGAGGGTGAGAGTCAAGAGGATTGAGCCAGGCTCTTTTCAGCAGTGCCTAGCGACAGGACAAGGGGCAATGGGCACAAACTGCAACACAAGAAGTTCCATCTGAGTATGAGGAAGAACTTCTTTACTTTGTAGGTGACAGAGCACAGGAACAGGTTGCCCAGAGAGGCTGTGGAGTCTCCTTCTCTGGAGACATTCAAAACCTGCCTGGACATGACTCTCTGCAACCTGCTTCAGCAGGAATTTGGACTAGATGATGTCCAGAGGTCCCTTCCAAACCTAACCATGATTCTGGAATACTGAATATAACAAGAGACAAATTTAATTTTAAGCTAAAGGTTGACTACTACTGTTGCTTACTCTTGACTGAAATAAATGGAGCTACTACAAATTCACGGTAAAGTACAATAAAAAATGGTTATATAAAGAAGAAACCATATCTTCTAAGGGAAATGAGAGAGGAATGCTGACTTAAACAGAAATCCAAAATGCTGCATAGTAATACCTAAATTTAAGCAAAGTTAGTCAGACTATTTTGCTCTGGGTTTGCTAGGAGTATGATTAGTTCTAAACAAAAGTTAATTTGGGAAGTATCCCAGAGGGAGTAAGGATGAGGAATCTTTGCAGCTGTATTATTTCATGTACGTGTGACCACATTTTCCTTCTGGTTGCACAAATATAGAGAGAATGCATTGTGGGACTTCAGCTGAAGAGCAACAAATGCTTCTTGTCTGTGGCAGAGTGCATCTTTCCTGCTTTGAAAGTTCCCATGCCCATGTAACTCATCAGCTAGCTGATTTCCTGCATCTCACATTACATCTTGAAAATTTGGAGAAAAACTGCAGCACTGTGATGGTATTGTAGGAGCTGGCAGAACCACAGCAGGGAGACAAGGGGGTAACACCTCCAGTAAACACTGGGGTAAAATGGCATCCAAGAACAATTTAAGTGTCTTTCTGTCCTCGTACTGCCATCACTTTCTTAGCCGTAGAAGCCTGAGAAACCTTTAAATCACCAGCCTCTTGAATCACAACTCTAGTGTACGATGCTTTCAACATCACAGAACACGCTGGCAGCAAATGCAGCTTTAAAAGCTGTTAATGTTATGACATTTTCTTGCTTGTTGTGTGCAAATTTTACATGGCAGAAAGCACATTGTAGAGCCATTTCTCCGTTCTGCAAGGACATCTACCCCTCCCTTTCCCCTTAACACTGTCCACTTGGCAAGCTTGCCTTTATGAGTATGGAGAAAAGTGAAAAATACATATAGCACCCCTGAAAAATAATTTGTTTTTCCCTTTATCAGTCATTTCTAACTTCAATTTATTTCTCTTTGGAGTTTTACCCTCTTCTGACTAGTCAAATGTATGTACAGGTTTTTCACTTGTTATGCAACGTATAGAAGAAAATAACCAACAATATGAAAAAAATACACATTAAGCTAAAACACCTAAAACTTTTCCTCTTGAGCCCAGGAATCAGGCTTTGCACTACTATAAACTACAAATGTACTGTTGATGCTGGCATGTCAAAGGGCATATGATAGGATTTTAGCTCTGTTTAAGAATTCCTCTGTGTATTTCAGTCCCTAAAAATATAACTGTTAGTAATGCAGCAGGCTTTTCCAGGACAAATCTATACTCACAGATGTGTTCCACTATTGTACAGAAAATTGGCTTGCCATAGGTAAAAGTCATCATTTAAATGAAAAAAAAAAAAACAGGACAGAAAGCAAAAAAGGCTTACTATCTTGGGCTAGGAAGCATATCTTTTTTTTTTTTTCCCATTAGTTTTTTGTCTTAAGAACTTGATAACCTAATCAGTGCATATTCTCATTTATACAATATATAGCTATAGACTTTTTCCCCTCTCTGACAGAAACTCTGCTTGGTTTTCTATTCCTTGAGAAGTAGCACTTTGCATTTTTCCATGTCTTCTTAGAAGGCTTTATAGTCCATGTATGCAAACATCCAAAGAACTGTTATGCTGTCCCTCTTTAAATCTTTTTGCAAGACACTTGTGATACAGCCACAAAACAACTGTCCATTGCTACGGATTCAATAAAACTGAGCATAGAACTTACTTCAAAGATCTGATTGTATAATACTGGTTATCTGTCTTAGCTATCCATTGTCTGCTGTCTAAAGAGGAGGGAATTAGTTGTTCTCTGCAAGTGATGTTCTTATGGTTTTAAGTAATGTGTACAAAAACCCACCAGCTTTTCTAGTACAACAGTATTGTACACAGTCAGACTAACATTACTGTTCCATTTCTAATGATAAGCATTATGTCAGCGACAATAAGTGCTAATTGTAATGCAAAACTCCATGCAGAAAGATATAAATATATTTGAAACAAATAATTTTGGTTCAATTATTTCAAACAAGCCTAGCTCAAGACTTCTCAGATAGACTGGCAAATGAAATGTTACCATACCAAAAATGAGAAGAAGAAGAAAAAAAAGAAGTTATTCTTAAGGATGGATAGTTCTTGCTCCTGCTTTTCACTCCTCTCTTTCCCCCATCTGGTACTAACTTTCTGTCCAAAATCTGTATCCTCTTAACTCCTACTTGGACTTGGACTTCCAAGGAAGACCTAACTTGGACTTCCTTTGAGATATCATATCAAAGCAGTTGGAAAGTGGACAACTCTGCAGTCCTGGCTTGGAAGAGCAATAGCTACGACTGCTTTATACAGGGTGCTGCTGGGACCTACAGTTAATATGGAAACAAACTGCAGAGCATCAAAACTGATGTGAATCATAAGAGCATCATCATGGATAAATAGAGCTTGTACCTCTGTAAAGTTTTGAGTTGTACCAGATCAGCTTTATACTCTCCATTTGGTTTAAATTTAGAATTAAATAACTATTATGTATATAAATTTACACATGTATGCACATATATATACACCTCTATAGTTATGTACATATATAATGATATACATATAAATATAAAGGGCTGTGAATAATGCTTTACATCCACTGTTCCAAATAAAGACCAGATTCAACCTTTTTCTTAGTCGTTACTGATATTTGAAAATTATGTCCCTGGAAAAATCATTGTTCATAGGTTTGTAGTAAGGTCAAGGTTTCAATGATGGTGTAATATGGATGTTTCACACACAAAATATATATGCATACATATAAAAAACCAGTGTCTTAGGAAGGTTGCTTTTACCACTTAATTCTGAAAAATGGCATTTTCTTGAAGTGTTTGGTCTTACAATTAAAAAAAATTAATTTGGTTTTAGTACTACCATCTTATAATAATTGCAGTCAATGTTCAGCAACAGATGGCATCAGAGATGTATTTCCACTTATGTCTGTAGTTACAGGTTATCAGCTACTTCAGACATAAATAAATTATTCATGTTTCCCTATTTATGGGATAACATTGCATCAAGGTGGATGACCTCAGCAAATGCATTTATCTCAGCATCAGTACTGCACTAGACTTCTGCATCAATGTGCCCTTGAAGCACAAAGCCTTCATGTTTCAGCACAGTTTTCCAAGTGAGAAGCTTTGGTCTTACATTGACACAGACTTGAAGTATGATGTGAGGTGAAAAAAAGTAGGAAGGGGAATAATTTTGAAGTATACCAACAATAATAGTGATTATTTATAAAAAACAATTTGGAAAAAACTTTAACAGAAAATTGTGTTGCATTTTTAAAGTGCCTTGTTGGATCAATGGCATTACTTTCTTCTTTTGGTTAGCAATAATGAAATTCATTCCAACTCCAGCATCTGGCTTATTGGCACAGTAAGTTGGAGCATTTTGCATTTTCCACAGGTTATTCATATATTTCTAATCAGGCCCTGTTGTACTTTCCATTTCCATTTGAATTCATTATGCCAAATCCTGTCAGCAATGAACACTATCTAAAGCCTGTTGAATTCAGTGGAAAGTGTACTTCTGAGTTCCATATTGGGGTCAAGGCCTGTAACAAATCTCTCCTGCAGTCACTAGGGCAATCTCCTAATTGAGTGTTCAAACCATTTGCAGATGGGATCCACCAGCTTCACCTCACTATAGAGAGCAAGAAGGTAAGGCAGGATAGTTTTAGGCAGTTAAGATGGCTGTAGACATATGTCTACATATGGTATCTATCATTCAAATCTGGTGCAGCAGTTCCTTGTTCAATGTGAGAATATGGCAGCATGTAAATGTTCCGTAAATTTAGGGATATGTTTTCAGTGGATTATACTGCATTAGGTGTTATTTTTTGGATTTGAAAGTCTGGGAAGTACTGGCTGTCAGTACAACTTTCATATGAATTACAGCTGGCTAGATAATAGGAGTGCTAAGTCATGGGGAAAAAAAACCAACCAACCAACAACCAAACAAAACCCCAAAAACAACAAAACCCCAAAACAAACCTTGGTTATCACAGAAAATTCTTCTTTTTTTTCAGTGGCATCCCAAAACACAAACAAGCAAATGAGACTGTCTCCTCTGCTCCTCCTTCTTCCTCTCTTCCCAGTCAATAGCTCTGTGGTTAAGCCATTTTTCTGACATAGGATGGACACAAGTTCAAAGCCCCTCCATAAGCAGTGTTTCCACTAGAGACGTCCACATCTGCAGTGCAAAGGGCTGCGCAGATGTGTGCTCCAGGGGCAGTCCCAAGACATGAGCAAATTGCCTCCACACCCCCAGCTGTGTAATGTGAGAGGGATGGGAACACAGCGCTGGAGCCAGGGTCTTCTTTCCTGCTCCATGGCTGGTCAGGGGCAAACACTGGGCTGACCTGAGCCACCAGAGATAAACAGTGCAGAAAGCTAACAGCCACACCTACATAAATATATTCCTGTAAGCGCTGGTCATTAGATTGCTGCCTCTTCTAGAGTAATGAGTCTTGTCTCCTGTTTCTGCTCTAAGATTTGACTCCAGACATGTGATATATTCTAGTGACATTTTTCTGAAAACAGACATATTGCCACTAAAACCTACAGCTGACATTTCATTGCTATTTAATGGAAAAATATTTTTGTTGAAAAAATTCCTTTCTGTTCTCACATCACACTTTTAAACTGTTAGAGGAGGTGGTGGGTGTAGCAGGACAGCAATCTCAGCAAATAATCAAGAGGAAAATCAGGGAAATAAGCCTTGAGCCAAAGGAAAATCAAGAGCAAGTAAGGGAGGTTTTTCAAAACTAAGCAATAGGAAGCCAGTATGACTTATACTCCTAAATCTTTTAGCCTGCTTGGTACTGCTATCTTAAATCTTTATTCCAATGAACTTTCTGTCATCTGAATGTTGCCACTACTGATGATGATTTCACTTCACTAGGAAATATTATTCTGTTGCTAGGAAGTAAATGTGGTAGCCAGGATGCTATAAAACAACAAGTTTACAATAACTTCCTTAAAACACGATATTCAAAGAAGTTAATATTGTCTTCTTACATAGCAAGTCTGTGATCCTTCAAGAATAGAACAGCCTGAGAAATTAATCTCCAGGAATGAGAAACTGCAATGTTTTCTTGCAAAGTGATTACAGAAGAAGAAACATCTGAAACACTGGCAGGCAAATTAATATGTTGGCTCATGCAGTAGGTGATTCTGAGAATGAAGTGCAGGATATACAGCAGAAACCTCTGGAGATCAAAGGAGAAACCTGTGGAGATAAGCCCTGTTATAGGTATAAGGGTTCTAATTCAGGTACTGTACTTCCTTAAAAATCTCAGAAAATGGTGATTTAGTGTCCATCTACGGGCAGGAAACAACTGCGTGGGAGATACATATAGAGGTTTGATACCTCTCTTTGTTATCCTTTGTCTAGTAATCATGAATCAAGAATGAAATACCATTGAGTTGGAATGTAAATTTTTTTAACCACCATTCTGTAGAAATGCCAGTAACTTCAGAGGTATGAGGCAATAAAAACATCACATGCAACTTCTGAAACTAAACTTTTTGTCACTAAACTGTGGGAAAATTGCAATTGTTTCTAGTTAGAATCTTGCATGGTCCTATGGGAGTGCCAAGACTATTTATGTTTTGAACTTTATTATTATAATATGCAGGACTATTATTTTCCTGGAAGAATCTTGGGATAGGGCTTTGTGGTTATTTACTGTTAAGTGGAATGTCTAAATAAAAGCATTGTGGTTAAACAGTAATAATGGAATATGTGGTTTACCATATAAGGATGTATTTTTTCTCTCTCATTTTCAATAGTATTGTAGCTCAATTTCCACTTTTGTATTTTTAAATCTGTAATTAATCGAGGGCTCATTTTACTGTACATTTTAGTTTAAGTACTTCTTTGGTGGGCCAAATATGTTATTGAGGCACCTAAGAGCCTGAGAACATCTACCATTGTTTACAAACATAACTACTGGCAGTATCATAAAGGCAAGTGAAAGGTGGAGTTCTCTTTGGAAATCAGCCCTTCTACATTATCTACTTATTTATATAATGCACACAAGAGGCTAATTCACTTTTGGAAAGATAAAACAGAATTCTTGGGAATTCCCAAATCATTCTTTCTCTTTCCTCTTTGATGCTATAAGTAGCAGTCTAAAGGAAATGTTCATAGCAGGCAATAGTGCAGTGCACATATTTATTACAAAAAGTCATTGAACAGAGCAGCACTGAAGATTATATTTAAATTCTAGACTTTTTTCTGAATATTTGGCATATATAAAATATTCATGGATAAATTAATAAATAGAAAAGTCTTACTACATGTTTTTGCAGAATTGGCTGTGAGGAAAGAAAAGATATTGATAGTTATTTCTTTAACTATCCCATAAAAATGTAATACATAATTATATATATTTAAGTGTAGCTTATTTTCAGAATTCAGCAATTTCCTCTGAAATTATGTTGTCATATATTGAATTTTATCTATTTCTTACTGTATTACGGATCAGCTTTCCTATTTCACTTAATAATGACTTCCATTTAATCCACTTATCAATAATTTGATCTGCTGTCAAAATATCTGGAAATGGATCATGGGAATAATAACTCTTTTTTAACTTTGTTTGCTTTAAGCAACTGTTTCTAGAAAATTCAAGAATCCTCAGCAGAGTTTTTTTGTTTGTTTGTTTGTTTGTTTTTAAAAGGAAACTAGTTGGGGAATGAGAAAAAGAGAAAATACTATGACAGACACAAAAGAAATGTAGTTAATAAAAAATGATTATTTAAATGATTAATGATTATTTAAAATACAACATTATTATGGAGAACATGATGGTCCTTTGGATAACAAGATCAGCTACTGATTTCAATTTAAGGAACAAGAACAGACTTAATGTAAGTAGGAGAGGGCATGGACATCCTACACATATGCTATTGTACTAATTCTGTAGAAATTACTGCTAATGAAACTTAGATAAATATTACTACATATTAATCTTTGCTTTTACTAGAGAAATTTGATATCCTGACACATGACTGGGTCACACATACAGAGGATAACAACACATGAACAATATCTCAGAAATAGTTCTAAGAAATTAACAGGGCATTAAAGATAGGAAAGGCTATCTGAGAGTTTTCAAAGCAGGGTGCAGCAAAATGTCTGAGAGAATTAGACCAGTTGTGTACATTTTGAGCATGCAGGTGACAAATGTGAATCCTGTTGCTGCGATGGAGAGACGGGACGCAGCTTGATGCAAGCAAATGTCCATTTATTGTACAGAAACACGAGTTTATATATACTTTCAGAAGCTGTGCGTTTTAAACAGATTGGTTCTTGAAGCTAAGCATTGCATACGAGGCAATCCCCAATTGGTGGATAACTACCATCAATTAACAGCAAGGTGTTACCTTTCCTTGGTGTCATCCATCCCCCACTCCCCTATGCTCTGTTAATTGTTGTCTAGTCAAGCTCGAGCACATTGCCCTCAGATAACTGATTGCCACGCATGGTCCTAGTTTCCAGCCCACTCCTGCATCCTGTGTTTCCTCTAGAGCAAAACTCAGGTTCAGTTTTTATCATAGGTTCTGAATATCTGGAGAGGTGGATATCTGCACAACTTAATGCTTATATCAGTCTCTGATATTATGGACACATGATTCCCTGTGAAGAAATTGGAAATTACCCAGGAGTATTTCAGAGAATGACCATCCAGTGCTTTCCATGCCAATTACACTTCAAACTCACTGATACGATAGACACTCTGATATTTCAGTCTCTCTCTCTGGAGCCAAGAACAATTTACAATTTATACTGTCGATGCTATGTTCACAAGATGGAAAAGACAGGATAATCAAACATAAATTATAACCGTTATAACCTGAAGCCTACATTTTTTACAAGCTGTTACTAGTTAGTTGACTAGCTGAGCTATGGAAGAACACTTCAGAATTTAACCCCCAATCCCTATCTGTTACTTGCTGGAAAGCAACTTAAATAGACAAAACAGTAAAGAACACATTAAAGTTCCCATGATATGAGTCTGACAGTCTTGAGCTGCTACTGAAAAAACCCTAAGACATGCTCTTAGATGGTGAAATTTGAACTGTAGTGGGGAAAAACCTTAAAATCTTAGAAATCCTGCCTGGTTTAAGTGTATTGCTTTTCACCCAGTATCTCACCATAAAGCTTGAGGGATGTTGAGGAGGCATTATCTTCCTGGCAGAATATATCACTTACTGGGTCATCGTAAATCCTGGAATGGATTAAATAGTCACCCCATAGACAAGAATAGGAATCAATCCACAGCTGGGATGTTAGGGCCCAACATGAAACACAGGGAGACTTTATTCTGAAGCCCTGTTTAAGTCAAAGCAAAAATGGTTTTATATCATGGCTTTTTTCCACTTCTGAGAATGTCTTAATTTTTAAGTTTCATTATTGCTGTCTAACTTGGTTGAAGCAGGATACTGGCTGGTGTAAAGGTGAGTTTAGAAAGATTTTGGACCATTTCTCTGGCAGAGAAAGAAAGAAAAATAGCAACTGGGTTAGACTAGGCCATGTTCTTCAGGTACTAGCATTGCCTTTGAAATCCTTAACACCTCCCAAAGAATCTTCTTGTCATAGTCAGTTTTTTTCTCCTGTGTGAATCCGAAGTGACAGCATGATGCTGGAGGTTTTCGATTATATCCTTGGTCCCAAGGATAGTTATGCTTCTCTCAGGAGACAAAATGTTTTCTTACTGCATCTAGTTAAGCAGTGAGCATACTGCAGGAAATAAAAAACACCATTAAGTAATCAATAATTATTTCTTAGGAATAAAAAGAAGAATTCTTATTTTGACAACAATAGCAGTTCTTCAGTCCCACGTATCTCTAAGAAATACCTCATAGAGGCAGAAATAAGACTGGGAACATGAAATAATAGTAGCATAAATATGTGATTACCACAGCTTGCTTAGGTATGAAAATTCCTTTTCCCACACCATTAGTGACCCAAGAGATGTTATTAGCTAATAATTGTTTGTTTCCCTAGAGCTGTGGTAACTAGTGCTGTATGACTTTAAAGGAGCATAGATATCCAAAACAGTAGATAAGTGTTCCTTTTAAGTAAAAAATAGATACTTGTTTTAAAATAGGTATTCTGGGAATACTTTTGCTTGGCTGAAAAATAGGATCAAAGGAACTAACAGATGTAAGAAGAAATCCTCTTTGTGGCTGACTCACATAATATCCAGGTTAGATTTAAGGTTCATTATGAGAATGCAGAGTTTCAATTCCATCTTCTCTGCCTCCAGACCACACATTATTGCTTGATACGAGATACCACCTTCAGATTTACATATTTTTAAAGTATGGGTGGAGATACTTTAGTGTATGATAACATGCAGTTTTAAATTTAGTCTGGGTAGCAGCAGAAATGCTAAGATCAGGAACAGCTGTTGTGTAAGTTTATTTGCTAGGTTTCCTAGGTTTCATTGCCTAGCAGACAATAATACATACTTTCCAATTTCACTATTCTAGCACACTGAATTGTTTCTTCCTTCTTTTTCTCTTAGCTTGTTTATTCAATCTCTTCATCCTTGAATAGCTCATCATTTAAAATTTCTGAAATGAAAAAGGATGGCTGCCTGTCTTGCACAGCAGCTGAAACTAATAGTATGTCGTTTCCAAACCAGGCTTTCTCATTTAGGTGGCCTTAACATTTTTATATGGAAATCCTTGAATAATTAACTAAAGATTGCATGCTATACTACCTGCACTGGATGTAATTTGACCAACTTCAATCAAATCAGCTGTTAGAATGATAACTACTTCCAAACCCACCTGCTGCACTTTTGAGCTCAGCTCTGCTGCCTGCCTCCAAGCTTAATGCACTTTGTTGTCATCTCCCACTGTAACTAGCTTCCTGCACCCTTTTGCTAATACAGCATAGAGGAAAGATGTTCTAATTTTGGCTGGGATAGATTTGGTTTTCTTCTTAGTAGCTGGTGCACTATTGTGTTTCAGATTTGGTGTGATGACAATGTTGATAACACACTGATGTTTTCAGTAGTTGGGTAATGTTTAAATTGTGTCAAGGTCTTTTCAGTTTCTCAGGCCTTGCCAGTGAGAAGGCTGGAGGGGCACAAGAAATTGGGAAGGGACACAGCCAGGACAGCTGAACTGAACTAGCCAAAGGGATATTCCATACCGCAGGATGTCATTCTCGGTATATATACTTGGGGTGGGGGGATGTTGGAGGGTTGGCCAGGGCCTGCAAATTGCTGCTCAGGGACAAGCTGGGCACCGGTCAGCAGGTAGTGAGCAACTGTATTGTGCATCTCTTGTTTTCTTTTCTCCCTTCCCTTTGGATTTTATTCCTGTCTCCTTTTTATTATTACTTTTATTGTTGTTATTTTATTTCAATTATTAAATTGAAATCTCTTATCTCAACCCTCAAGTTTTACCTCCTTTCCAATTCTCCTCCCCCTCCCTCTAGGAGCAGGGGGGAGTGGATGAGCGGCTGCATGGTACTCAGTTACCAGCTGTGGTTAAACCATGACAGATGTCTAAGTAACAGCCTGCTTTGGTTTGGGACAACCTGAGCCAGGGAGAGTCAGTGTTACAATAGCAAGAGGATTACCTGTTTCCAAAGGGTTAAGACCCCAACCAGCAGGCTGTTCTTTGGGTCAGGGACCATGGTGCACAGTGATTGCCAGTGGTTAGGAACACTCCCAGCCCCCAATAGCCCTCACCTTCCTTTTTGCTTAACAATATCTGATCCCACCCCTGACAATGGTGCTCTCCAAACATATTCCATCTCTGACTCTTTAGGAGTCCTGCCAAACACTTTTTTCCAATTTAGCCAATTCAGTACCAGAATAAGGAATTTCTTTAGTAGTAATTAAAAGAAATTCATCCTCATATTTAAACTCAGTGTTAACCAAGGGTTGCAGAGAACAGGTGGGGACATCCAGTTTGTTCAATTTTGATTTTGCTTCCTTCAATTAATTATCGGGATATTTAGTATTCTTTTTTTTCAGGGAGTAAAGAATTGTCCTTGCCCGTGAGGAGTTGCTCTTTCAACACGGATTGTAAATACTTTGCCTGGGTCCTTTCCTCTTTCAGTTGTCCCTTTAAGTTCTCCACTTGCCCTTGCAAGGACCAGACCAGGTCTTGTAAAGATTTCATGATCTGGGATTCTGCTGTGCCCTGTTTTTCTCTGGCTTCCACAGCAGTGACTAGGCTAGTGCCTCATGCAGCACAAACAACTGCTGTTGCTTTCCCAGGCTGAAGCCTTTTGTGAAGCACAGATTTGGTCAGTCACACATTGCAAATTGTACCAGTTTTTCTGTGCCCAGCCTGTGCCAGGCATGGCAGGGCAAGCTCAGCTTTTGTTCAAGGAGATGCGCAACACACCCCAGCCCCAGGGGCCGCCTTTGGGCACTCCTGTCAACAGATGGGGTGGGCTCCTCAGGGGCACAACTCGTTAGTTTCTACAAACTCCACAAACTAGTTTCTACAAATGCCCCTGAGGGGTGCACAGGTGAGCCAAAGCAAGTAGAACTGTGTGCCCTGGCTGTGGGCCAGCTGGCCCAGGGAGGTGACTCAGGAGGAGTTCTACCGACCCCCTGGCACAGCTGTGGGCAGCGCATGTGCCACCCAGGAGGGCTGGAATGTGCCCAGCCCCTGCCACCAATTTAACATTCTGGCCCAGGACAGCCCGAGCAGGGGAGATTCTCTGTTACACCCAGAGTGAAATGAAGATGCAAGTGAGGTCAAGTGCCACCCATCGCGAACGTTTATAGAAACAAAGTGTTTGTAAGAAACCAGTGATAAGAAAGGGAATGAAGGCTAGAAAAAGGAAACCCAGCAAGCAGTTGGGACAGTTACAAGAAGCAGTCGCCACCGTGGACTCAGCAGTGTCCTGTTGGTCCATAGTTCCCTTGCTGGGCAGTGGAGGGGGTCTCAGGTTGCCACCCTTGCTGTCAGATAGTGCCACCTGCTATAGGGCACTTGGGGACACTGTTCCCTGGGCAATGGCACAAGCCTCGCCTCAGTGTGCTGGTTTCGAGGGGTGCATGCAGTGGCTGTGTGGTCCTCTGTCACAGACTGCATATGAGTCGTTCATGTCCGGACTCTTCCCCTGAAATGATGGGGCCACTTCTCAGCCCCAGCAGGTGTCTGGGGCCAGGTGGCTGTTTGCTCCTTGTCTGCCTGGCAACTGTCGAGCTCCATTACAGCACCAGGCAGCCTTGAGCTGAGCCCTGCAAGACTATGAACTGCCCTGGTGACAATTCAGTCACAATGTGGCCTCCCACATGGCCTTAGAGGACAGGGAAGGGAGGCAGAAGGGAGGTTTATAAGCTCCTTCCACCTGTGTGGAACTCCGCAGCTGGTTCCTTTTTCTCTCTCCTCCTGACCATGTATGTAAAAACCTATCATCAAGTAAAATCTTGCTTCTGGTGCTGTCTTAAAAATATATATTGCAATTAGATGCATTGTCTGCTGGGATGATCCTTGTCTAGCATGCTTAAGTTTGGCATGAACAGTTTTGGACATGACAACATCTTTACTGTATGTTTTTTTAGGACTTGGGTTGCAACAGAACCTTTGAATGCATAGAAGACCTTTGCTGTCTTAGAGCCAAAAAGGACAACTGAGAGAGGCAGTTAAGACACATTAGTGGTGAACATTTTACTATTTTCATCTAAAAGGGACTATGCCAATGGTTCTAGAAGAAACAGCTGGTATTCTATTTGGTGTATGCTGGTGCTTGGGGTTATTTCTCCCCACTTGCAGGACTTTGCGTTCCCCTTTGCTAAACATTATGAGGTTCCCCTCTGCCTGTTCCTCCAACCTGTTGAGCAGCTTGCTGCTCTATATGGCAGCACAACACCCTGATGTAGCAGCCAGTTCCCTCCTTTCTATATTACCTGTGAAATTGGTGAGGGTGCACTCCATCCCCTCGCCTAGATCATTAAATCAAAAGTTTCAACAGTATTGGACCCAGTATTGACCCCCAGCTACACCACCAGTGACTGGCCTCCAGCTGAAACTTTCACTGCTGATGATCACAGCCTTCTAGACCTGGTTGTTCAGTGAGTTTTCAATCCACCTCACTGTCTGTTTATCCAAACCATACTTTGTCAGCAGCTGTATGAGGCTGTTATGAGAGTATGTCAAAAACTTTGTTAAAGTTGAGGTATATAATGTGAACCGCTCTCCCGTAGTCTATTAAACCAGTCACCTCACTGATGTTGTGAAGTATGATTTCTCTTTCATAAATCTATGCTGACTGCTCCTGATCAACTTCTTGCTCTTCATGTGTATGGAAATACATTCCAGGTGAATTTTCTCCATCCAATTCCCAGGGACTGAGTTTAAGCTAATGCTTTGTAGGACCCTGAACTCCATCATCTCCTGGTTAGTGCAACCAAGGCTGCTCCGACTTTCACATCCTTGAATAGTTCTTTCCTGTTCATAAGTATCAGGTCCAGCAGAGCACCTTTGCTAGTTCTTCAGTTACCTGTGCCAGGAAGTTGTCTTCAACACAGCCTAAAAGTCTTCCAAATGACCTGAGTCCTGCTGTATTGTCCATCTAGAAGATGTCAGTGTGGTTAAAGTTGTGGTTAAAGGCTTCCTCCAGTTGTTTGAAGATGGTCATATCCATTTCTTCCTGATTAGGAGGTCTATAGCAGATACTTATATTGGTCTGCCCACTAGTCTTCACCCATAAGCTCTTGACTGATTCCTGAAGGCATCATGGAGGCAGACCTCCATGCATTCCACCTGTTCCACATAAAGGGCAATTCCCCCTCCTCACCCTCCCTAAAAAGCCTATATCCCTCCATTGAAGCGCTAGGTCATGTGCACTTTTCTACATCTTCAGGTAGTCTCAATCTAGTTTTAATAGCAGAACTGTAACAAAAAAGAATATTGGGGGGAAATGGTTGCTTTAACAACAAGAAAGAAAATCAACCTGGCTTAAGGCAATCTTTTGCTTTACTTATTTATGTGATCAAAATAAGATTTCAAAAATGGAAACAGCTAGTGCCCGTTTTGTATTAGTATGACAGATTTAAGATGTAGGGAGTTCTAGACTTTGGCTCAAAACTGACTGGCTGATTAAATTTGATAGCCCTGTAATAGAATTTTATAAGACTTTGCAGAGGTGTATAGTATAAAAATGTGACTGCATGCTGAATAAGCTCTTAGCCCCTGTTTTTTAATACCAATACTGTGCAAACCAGGGTCTGAAATGTATTCCTTAACTAAAAGATTTGCTACATTTAATTTATGTGGAAGGACAAGCATGTGGGTAATATCAAACTTTTCAGTTATTTGAACCAAATTAACTAGTAAAATGTGCACTTTACATAAGGTACAGGTGCTTGTATCTTATCTTTTGAAAATTACTTAGGAGGGATGTAGCTGAACTGCTTCCTGCTTTCTTCTTTTTATCAGCAGTACTGTCTTATTCCAGTATTACCAAAACATAAATCAAATTCACTTTTATCAATCAAGTTCATTTAAAGGATATTTTAGCTACAGAGATAAAAGACGAAACTGAGTCTAGTCCAATCACTTCTGAAAGTGAAACATGGCATTTACAAAATTATTTTCTGTATGTATAAGACAATTCTTTCTTTTTTTCTGTTTCAAATCTAATATTTAATTTCCATTCCAAACAGATTTTGCTGTAGAGGCCCACTGAAATGAAACAAATCTGGTTTTTGATAATACAACAGTTTCTATAGCAGCATATTAATGTGATGAACTCAAGGTAATTAGGGACAATGAAAGAGATACTTTGAGTGACTTTGGAATATATTAAAAGGTAGAACAAAATGCAAACCACTGTAATACAGAAACTGCATTCCTGATTAATGTATGATGATATGTGTTTTGAAATAGAAAATTTAAGATACAGATAGAGAAACAGTAATAGTGAAATTGAAATTCTTTCTATTTAGATAGATGTATACACAAAGAAAGTATTTTACAGAAGATACATATAGAAATTAATTTATGAAAACTACTGATCAAACAAGTGTGTTCCAGAAAGAACAGATTAGTACATAGTGAAGGATCTAGTAGACAGAAGCCTGACTGATGATCTGGATATTTTTCTTTACACACCTTTATATAGATGTATCATATAAATGGAAACACACATACCAACACCTTTCTCACTGGATTAGCTACTGCAAAATAGGGTATAGTGACCCAACACTTTTTCCTTCACATGAGTATTTTGTAAACATCTGCTGTGCTATACGTATTTTGCCAAATTTGAAGACAAGGACAAAAATTCATTCACAACAACAGGGGAAATAATCAAGTGGGAGGAACCCAGATTTAGATTCCCAGGGAATATAGGGTTAGTATGTATCATACAGAATCAAAATGTTGTTCTATAGCAAATGTTCTTTTCATGTACAGAAAGTTTTTTGTAGTTCTGCATGATCAACTGGTTTCCATTGTCTGTTTTCAGACTCATGGCATAGGGAAAAGTATTTGGGACTGGAAACAGGAGCCATTACTTACAAATAACGTATTGGTAGAAGGTCAAGGGTATTCCTAAAGCTCTGAATTTCCCTACTTTGTGGTAAAAGCCAGAGAGAAAAGTGAAACAGACAGTGAAAGCAATTTCTATTATTGAGTTTTGACTTCTCATTATTTACATATTTGTATTACTAGTTATTACTAGTGTAGAGGGATACAAGTTTTTGAATCAAAGGCTATTTTTAAAAATATTATTTGTTCATTGACTTTTAGTAATATGACACATTTAATACCTATCAAAGACTTTATTTATCACAAAGCCAAGGATAAAGATCTTCAAGATAGCCAACCATTAATCTGAAAAAATATCAAAGTCACAATTAAAGACACTAAATACTAAGGTTGGAATAAAAAATTTGAATCCCCAACAGATTAAAGGATTATGCTGCTTCTTCTTGACCATCTGTCAATAACTGGTTACTTTGAACTTCAAAAGGTTACTGATAATTTCTTATAAAAATGCATTTCTTCTCTTTCCTGGAATTTGGCAAATGTGGAACGGTTATGTGAAGGCTGAAAATTTTATGATGAGTATTTAGTTGTCCTTGATACATATAAGCTGTATTTGTCAGAGCTTTTTCAAACCTTGCTTACAAGGTGGGCCAGCTACCAAACAACCATCCAGCTGCTCTCTCACTCCTTCTCTTCAAGAGGACAAGGGGAGAAAATAAGACTAAAAAGTTCATGGGTCAAGATAAGGACAAGGACATTAGTAACCCGTTTCCATCCCTAACAAAACAGACTTGACTTGGGAAAATTAGTGTAATTCATTGCCAATTAAAATAGAGCTGCACTGTGGAAAATAAAGGCAAATAAAAACACTTTACCCCTGCCCCCACTTTTTTGTCAGGCTCTACATCACTCCTTCACTCCCAACTCATCTGTATTGTTCCTCATGGGGATGCAGTCAGTTCATCATTGTTCTCTACTGCTCCTTCTTCGTGTAAGTCCTTCCCATGTACTTCAGGATAAACCTGCTCTATTGTGGGGTCTCCATGAGCCACACTTCCTGTTAGAATATACCCACCTGCTCCTGCATGGGGTCCTCCATGGGCTGCAGGGTGGATACTTTGTCAGACATGGGCTTCTCCACAGTCTGCGGGGAAAGAGTTTCTCCACCATGGTCTCTACTTCAGGCTGCAGGGGAATCTCTGATCCAGTGCCTGGAGCACCTCTTCCCCTCCTTCTCTGACCTTGGTTTTATTCACTCTTCTATCTCACACTTCTTTTCCTCTTTGCTCTCTAGTGTTTTGGCCTCTCCAGGTTTCAGCTGGAATGGAATTAATTATCTTCTTAGGAGCTAGCATGGTGCTGTGCTTTGGCTTTGATCTGAGACTTTTCAGTTCCTCAGGCCTTGTTAGTGAAAAGGTTGGAGGGGCACAAGGAATGGGGAGGGGACAAAGCCAGGCCAGCTGACCCGAACTAGCCAAAGAGGTATTCCATACCATGGGATGTCATGCCTGGTATATATACATTGGGGGTTGGCCAGAGCAGGCAGATTGTTACTCAGGGGCTAGCTGGGCATCGGTCAGTCGGTGGTGAGCTGTTGCATTGTGTACCATATGTTTCTTTCTTTCTTTCCCTCTGGATGTTATTCTTTCCCTTCCCCTTTTCATTATAACTGTCATTGTTATTGTTGTTCTTTCCTTTTTATTCTATTTCAATTATTGAATTGTTCTTATCTCAACCCTGGAGTTCTACATTTCTTTCCAACTCTCCTCCCCATCCTTCTGGGTGAGGGGGGAGTGAGAGAGCAGCTGTGTGGTACTTAATTACCAGCTAGGGTTAAACCACGACATGGTCTTTTCTTAAATGTGTTATCAGGGGACCATCACCAGCTTGGCTGATGGGCTCAGCTCTGTCCTGCAGTGGATCCATTGGAGCTGGCTGGAAGCAGCTGTGAGCAGCCCCTGGCCTCTCTTCAGAGAGACCGCTGCAGCCTTCCTGCTGCCAAACCTGGACATGGACATGCAGTGCACCCATGCACAGAAAGGCTGCTAAAAAACCTTTAAACTTCCACTGTAATTTTACACTTGCAGTAGAAAGGCTTCCATAATATAATAATCTCAGACACTGAACAGCTGACAATAAGACTAAAAGTTCTGAATTTGATATAGCCATGTTATTTAAAGAGACTGTGAGGGCAGGACATCAATGCACAGTGATAAGTCTGAGCCTCCTGGTGTGTTTATTGTAAAGGCTGCCCCAAGCCTGTGACTGCAGAGCTATTGGGGTAAGGCAACAGAGACCCCAATGGCCCCAAGAATAAATACTGTTCCCTTCTGTGCTCTTGGCTTTAGACCATGGTGTGTTTTAACCATGTTACCTAATGACTTATCAGGAACAAAAGTATAAGTAAGTTTTTCAGGCCATCTGAAAACATCTGCCAATAACTTTTCAAAGTGTAATTCCCCTGTGTTCACAAATGGTACATATTTTTCAAAGGGGTGTGTTCATGGGAGAAGCTATTTAAGCAGTGGTTTTATTACTTGCTTATACATTTCTGTATCTTCCTTCTGGCAAACCTGTTTCCCTGCTACCCTAAGCTAAATTTCGTGGGCCTCATAAAATAATTCACTGCCCTAACCTGTACCCCATTATAATTTCTCCCTGTGGTGTGGGAGTGCTCAAGAAGAAGAGCATTTACAATGGCAGTACTGGGTACCACTGGAATGTTGCAGCTTTCCCTTTTCCAGGACATAAAGGTCACAGCTGAGTATTATAAGAGATCATACTTTCAGTCTGTCACTGGTCTATCGGTACCACTCTCCTGAGCTTGCAGATAGAGTGACAGTAATGTGTAATTCCTTATCAGAGGGGAAAGAGAAGGGTAAGGAGAAAAATACTTCATATATAAGAAGAATTAAATGTATAAGTTTTTACGAATATTTCATTGCCTTCTGGTACTTTCAATTGATTTCTAAGTCATTTTCTTAAACTAGTTTTTCAGAGAGATTTGATTTGGAGGACTTGGAGAGTTTCTGAATGTCTGACAGGGTAGAGAAAGAGGAGAAGGAAAACATGAAAAAAAATTTTAAAACTTTCCAAAAGACATTACTACGTTAATGTCTGTCTTTTTTGTTGTTGTTGTTTTTGATTCTTTTTTTTTTCCCCAAGAAAACAGGTAAACACACAATTTCTCCAGGAACAATTGAAAACTTCAGTTTTGGTGTTCCAGCATCAAGCTGAATATCTAAGAACCAGATTTGAAACCAAACTGTCAACCTTTTGGCAATGTTGTCATGTGATTTTGCGGGCTTTATTATTTATTTACAACAACAGCTTGAAGATAAAGTACTTCAGAAATTAAACTTACAGTAGAACATAGTGTTTAGCATGGTTTGCTAGCATGCAGCATACACATTAAACAAATGTTTTCACAGTAAATGTCATAGCTGTACTAAAAACCAGCAGCACCATTAAACATACTTTCCTCCTTTCTGTCTTCCCTTTCCTTTCCTTTCATCTTTCCTCTTCTTTCCTCATTTCTTTCCACCTTTCTTTATTTTGAAAGCACTTGGTGGAAATCCTGAAAAGATGTATCCTGAGTTTGTCACATCAATCAAGATCTATTTCTGTGTAAAATCAAAATAAACATGAACAAAAATAATGAAAACATACAATTAATATCTTATAAAATTCATCTTGCAGCCTTTTAGTCAGGCGAGTTTTTTCTGACTCATCCCTGATTTCTGGGCTACTTTTTCCTTGGGAGCAATGAAATCCTTATAACCCTCTGTGAAACCTTTCTTAATCTCATTTCCCTTCTGTACTAAGCAGAGAAAACTCAAATGCCAGCACCAGTCTTGGCACCACACTCCCAAAGAGAAATAACACACTGATTCAGGAAGGATATTGCCAGCTGAGATTTCCACGAGCTGGAAAGCAGTGGAGGAGCCACTGCACAGCCAACACTGGAGGGTTAAATGAGTTTATTGATCATTACAGTAATTTTACTGCTACATTTCACATAAATTATGAGCAAACCATTACATGAGAATCTACTAGCTGGGCCAAGAGAGCTCAAGAATGTGCTGTGCATATACATGAATGCATTATGTAAATATAAAATAAATATTATGTAAAATAATATAAAATTATATATGCAATGCTTTATATATCAATATAGCTTATATAAATATCTAATATAAACAGGTTATACATTTATATTTGTAATAGTTATGAATGTTGTGTATTCATATATTCACTTGTAGAGAAAATAGAAATACCTTCTGAAAGACATGGACTTGGTGAAAATTCACTGAAGGTTGGCACGATTTCAATTTGTAGAAACTGTTAAGTCAGTCCTACTAATTTGATACATTTTACTCTCTTTAATTTCTTTATCCTTAGTTAAGAAATGTGTTTTTTTTTTCTGAATGTTACTATTCTCTTGCCATGGACCCCACAGAGAAATTTCCTCAGACTGTCCCTGTTTGTTTTTTTTTTTTATAGGTGCATTCAGGTCAGTGACTGTTACTTTGTTTATGATACAGATTTTGTTTGTGAGTAAAAAGTAAAAAGACTAGACTGTTTTTTATGTTTCCCATTAACTTCCTGCCCTCACCTCTCTTTCACAAGAAATTCAGGTTTTAAAACCCCAAGATCTGATAAAAAGTAGGTAAGAACTTACTCTTATATTCACCATGTATTTAATTTCCTTCCTTTTATTCTGACATAAAAAGATAATCTTGTGGGAAGAAAATTGGGTCTACGACATAGCTCTCTATGTACACTGAAAAAAAAATCTTTCTTTCTCTATATAAGCCCATAATGCATCAACATCTTGAATAGCTAATGTAATTCTGATTATCCCATCCTCCAAGGTCATCCAAGGACAGAGAGACAATGGAACTGCAAAAGGCAAAGAGAAGGGTAAGGTAGATAACTGGAAGTATAGGATAAGTAAAGATTAAGTTAAGATTAAATAGGGTAGCCTAAAAAAAAAAAAAATGAGTAAAAAGGGAGATGTGAAGCTGGTCTGCAAAATCAAGAAGTTTACAAAGAATCTGAATCAGAAGCAATCAGTACTTCTTCAAATGCAAGAACCAGCACATACCCAATGACATTTACAGGAGAAAAAATAAAAGTAAAAATAGTATTTTTTGTTCACATAGAATATGTTTCACATAGCATATATTTCACATACTTAGAGTATCTTAAGCCTCAAAAATATAAATGAAATTAAAAGGGAATCAATGGGAAAAAGGTGCATTAAGATTATTAAACATGATGATTGCTTATTTCAAATGGTTATAGGATACAGTGGGACATGTATCACTTTAAATTTGTTCTCTTACACTTTTTAATAAGTACATCTGCTGGTCTCGGAGAAAGGATATGAGGTTAAATCTTTGGCTTAACTTGGTGGTGCCATCCTTTCACATTCTTATAATCAGTCACAGATTATTTTCATTAACTAAAAAGGTGTTGATCAATGATGATGTAATTAGAAGGCCTAAAATGCTCTGTAAACATATTTCATTAATGCGGGAACTTAAGCAAAAGATCAGACTGAACTTGTGTGCGCCCAAAATTAAAATTTATTTGCTTTATACGTACATGTTATTCTGCAGTGTTTTAAGTACATGCATGTTTAAAATATCAATGATATTTAGGAAAATGAATGGAAGCTTAGAGAAAAAAATACCACCTTTTTTCTTGCGGGGTACTGGTGGCTTGAGCATGCTTTTCTGAAACACACAAAGTAAAATAACCACAAACTACTGGTAAATCACTGGAAGAGCTGAACTTTCTGACAGTAGATCTCGTCATGTCTTACTGTTGTCTTGATTTTTCCTGGATGGTGTGCTAGTTCTTTCTTTGATGCTCATGTGTCCAAGCTTCTTATAATTTTAATAAGCTGTTACCATTTTCCTGAGGCATGCAAACAATACCAGGGTAAGAATGTTTTTTAACAGTTTAGAACTCAGCAAAAGCCATACAAGTGGGTGACAGTACAACCAATGACACTTACGCTCTCTAAACCTCCATTAGTGCTAGAGGTTTTATTTTACATACATTCTATTTCATCAGTACCTAAAAACCTTAATATCATATACAATGTTTTGTTATTCCTCCACTCTAAAGATTGTCAAATAGGACTGGAATCAGGACTCCAGTACTTGTGGCAGCTCACTCTGTGTTTTTCCTGCTACAAATTTTTCTGAGAATTTTTTGTGATAAATGACAAAGTCAAGATAATTGGTCTGATGGACATTAGACCTAACACTAAAGATACTATAACTTTATTTGTGCTAGGCTGAGCACATGGGAATATCAGATGGTAACAGTGATGTTATTTGTCACTTCCAGTTAAGCTGTAGGCAAGATCAACAGTTTGATGCTGGTTTTCCTGCATTCTTAACAGAAAGACTGAGATGGAGAAGGATCTGAATCAGGCTCTGATCTAAAATAAACTTTATGCTTCCCACTAGGCCTGATTTTACAAACACATATATGCTTCCTTTCCAATTCAAATATAAATAGATTAACTAAAAGTGTCTGTGTTTAAAATTTTACGTTAGACTGTAATAGAGGAACAATGAAACTTCATGTGGCTAGTAGCAGTTGTGGCTACCCAATGTGATGTCAGTTCAGTGCCTGCCAGCATTTCTTTAAGGCAAATGCCCAAGTCCTAATTTGAAGACAGTTTTGGTAAAGGCCTAAAACCCATACCTATGTGAGTCTACACAAGCTACTTTTCCTCTGGAGTGTCTAATACTACCAGATCTAACATTCCTTATCCTGAGTCTGAACTGGCAGGTCTGTGTTTTTCACAGTCAGGGATGCCTTCCCCTTGGTTAAGCAATTTTTGTCCATAGCTCAGCATATTGAGCAAATAGAGTACCTCACCAGAATAGATATGTAGTTCCATCTTAGAGGAAAGGGCAAAGTCACTGAAGAAGTGCTTTTGACCTTAAATCAGAATAGTATGAGGGCTTGATGGAGTTATATTTCTAAAGAGTTCAAATTATAGAGATAGATTTCTGCAGGTGAAGTTGTTAGTGTTTCAGGCTGACCAGGCACCTCATGGAACGAAAGCTATTATAAGGACTATAGCTATGAACATTACATCATTCTATGCTCAGAACTCTTATCATAACCATCCTTGAACACACTTTGACCAAAGGGTTTTAGAACAATCTAGCAATAAAAGAACGCTTGACGTTTCAAGTATCAGTTCATTGTTATGAAGATCCACAAAAGTAAAATACCGCAATTAGGCTGCCATTTGTTATTATCCCAGACCTCACGCTGCATCATGCCTATCTAGAGAAAGATCCTAACCACCGGAAGTACATGTAAGTTTTGTCATTGACTGAAATCACTATAGTGATCTACTCAGACTGTGTTCTGAAAAAATTACAATTGCAGAAGACAAGGTACTGTTCAGAAGGAAGGTAGTACTTGACAACGGTAGCAATTTGATACTGATTAATAGGTCAGCTGCCCCCATTCAGACTAAGCAGAGGGGCTAATGGGTTGCTTTGTAACATCGTATTTTGAAAAAGGAAACTGTCATCCTCAAAAAGGAGCTATCAGTTCAAGGTTAGAGTCAGAGAGTAAGAGTATTTTCCCTAACTGGAATTACCAGCACATGAATATTCATCACAGTTCTTTGCTTTGAAAGAAAGGAAAAAAAGAAAGTGTACAGAAAGAAAGAGTAGGAACCAAATGTGGTTCGAGGGAGAGGGTTCTTCCGGGTAATAGGAAGGCTGCAAAGCAGATGGGAAACTGTGAGCCAGGCAATTGTGTTCAGTGCTGTGCCATTGTCTCTTGTAATTTTCTCGCCTTTCACTAAGAAAGGCATTGGAAGCCCTAGGTACTGATTACATAAACCTGTATGCTTGTATTTAGATTTTTGTACTTAGACTAACTTTCTGGTACCTCCTTCAAACACTTTCAGTATTTCTCCTATTGTGTTTCTGGTAGTGTGTTCTTACTATTTGCTCTTTTATGTAATGGTTACCAAATAATGAGTAGTAGAGCTTATTAGTATATAGTTGACACTCAAGGTATGGCCTTTGCCATCTTTACCCTATATTAAGCCATGCGTTCTTTAAAGAACTGGTGGATTCTTTGGTAGCTTATTAACTTCTTCATATTTTACTAATTATTTGCATTATTACTATTAATAACATGCTTGTATCCATCTTGTAGTTCCCGTTTTTTGTCTTGAGTTTGGCATCTTATTGCGTGTATACATATTTTTATATATACGCACTTCTGATTGCCCTATCTGGGATCAGTCACTTACTGAGACACTTTCTAAATCCTGATTCTTCCTATGGCTTCATTCAACTGTCTCTCTAGTCTCTTTGCAATCTTGATTCTGTAATACCTTTACACAATGTGTACTCTGCATGATTTAGACTTTCCACACATGCACAGTTGTGCATATTCAGTTCAGGTCCACAAGATCTCAGTTTATCCTTTGATACTGTGGTAGGTTGATATTGGCTGGACCCCAGGTACCCACCAAGCCGCTCTATCATTCTGCCTCCTCATCTGGACAGGGGAGAGAAAATCTAATGAAAGGCTCGTTGGTCAAGATAGGGACAGGGAAAGATCACTCACCAATTACCATCACAGGCAAAACAGACTCAACTTGGGGAAACCAAATGGGTAAGGGAATCAAATGCCTATCAAATCAGAGTAGAGGACTGAGAAAAAAACAAACAAACAACAAATCTTAAAATACCTTTCCCCCACTCCTCCCTTCTTCCTCCCGGGCTCAGCTTTGTCTCCAATTTCTCTTCCTCCTCTCCTCCAAGTGGTGCCGAGGGACAGGGAGTGGGGGTTGCTGTCCCTTCATCACACGTTGTCCCTGCTGCTCCTTCCTCCTTGCCCTCTTCGCCTGCTCCAGTATGGGGTTCCACCCACAGAATGAAGTCCTGCATGAACTTCTCCAATGTAGGTCCTTCCAGCAGGCTACAGTTCTTCACAAACTGCCCCAGTGTAGGTCCCTTACATGGGATGCAGTCCTTCAGGAACAGACTGCTCCAAGGTTTGTCCTCCACAGAGTCAAAGTCTTGCCAGAAGCCTGCTCCAGCATGGGCTTCCTGCAGGGTCAAGCCTCCTCTGGGTGCATCCACCTGCTCTGATGTGGAGTCCTTCATGGGCTGCAGGTGGATATCTGCTCCACTGCTAACCTCCATGGGCTGCAGGGGCACAGTCTGCCTCACCGTGGGCTTCACCATGGGCTGCAGAGATTCCTCTGCTCTGGCACCTGGAGCACCTCCTCCCTCTCCTTCTTCACTGACCTTGATGTTGGCAGAGTTGTTGCTCTCAAATATTGTTGCTCCTCTCTTCCAGCTGCTGTTGTGCAGCAGATTTTTTTCTTCTTCTTGACCATGTTATCCCAGAGGCACTACCACTGTTGCTGATGGGCTCAGCTTTGGCCAGCGGCGGGTCTGTCTTGGAGCCAGCTGGCATTGGCTCCATTGGACATGGAGGAAGCTTCCAGCAGCTTCTCACAGAAGCCACCTCTGTACTCCCACTGCTACAAAAACCTTGTCATGCAAACCTGATACAGATACAGAGAGTTACTTGTCACTTTCTGCTTTGGTTGTATGCCTCCACTGTGGCATAGTAAGCTCTCCATCATTCATGGGAAGTATTATGCTGAATGGTTTAGCATGACAGCGTACATGGTAGGTCAAACAAAGTGGACGTCAACCTGCTTGAAGCAGGTGTTATGGCCCAGGTCATAGTTAATGGAGAGCTGAACTGTGGTTTCTTTTCAACGTTCCCTTCAATGGCTTTATATTTACCAGATCCTCCATAATGATCTTCATAAGAATTCCTGAGGAATTAATAATCTCTGCATTTTAGTAGCCTTACAGACTACAAGGAGGCTTCTGTTTCCAATTTCTTTTCTTTCTCTTTATGTCTTGTTCTCCTTGTAGTACGCAGCATGTAATTTTCCTTACATTGTGCTGGTATGGTGTTTACATCCAGAATGACTGCATTTTCTTTCAAAAAATTCCCTTCTCAAACTTGTGCTTCTGTGCATCTAACCTATATTTTGTTCTTCAAACCAGCAAGGAAGCAAACAAAAAGAATACAGAAATATAACATTAGACACCCTAAAATAAACTTTTCAAAGACTGTATAAACATTGGATTCTCCCAGTCTGCTCCAGAATTATTCTGCTGCAGGATGGATACCAGAGTCTGGCACACATATTGGCATTAGTTAATCCTTCAAGTCTTGAATGTCTGTTAATGTCTCTTGGCTGAATGATTAACAACATGGAGTCTGTTCAGTATGAAGCTTAGACTGTTTATGATTTATTTCCTTTACACCGACTTAACCTTAAGTTTCTGTCTGCTTTGACATCATATTATCTACAGCTCAGAGTGCACATAAAAAAATACAACTCAAACTGGGAAAGCTAGCTCTATGTTCTCACTGTGAGGGCCTCATGGGCATGATCATAAAGGACAAGAGAAGGGGAGAGTTTAGGAGGCAGAATTATCAGCGTATGAGGGGCAGTCCTCAACAGAAACCTTAATTTATTTCAGTGAATACATACTGGCTATTCCTCAATAGATCAAGATCAAAGATTAATTTACTCTTTAAAAAGCATCAAAATGCATACATTTCTAGGTAACTGAAAGAGCAATACAACACTCTTGTGACTGAGCTGGAAAACACTGGGCTTGTATGTGAAGTATATATGTCTATTCTGATCCGCAAGTCCATGCTATTCCAGCCCTGCCTATGTCTTGCAGACACATAGGTCATTAGCTGTTATAATTACTCCATGAGAATGAGCACATCAGCTGGTAAGGTACAGACATCTTAAGGCATAAACATGCAGTCCCAGAAAAAGAGTTAAAATATAGGCTTCGTTTCCTGGTGATACATGGTAGAAAGTGTTCAAATACTCAGTCAGTCCTCAAAGTATGCTTTTATGAGGTTCAGCTCTACCAAAGTGTGTAAAGTTTGATAGTTTAAAAAGCTAAGTCTTTTGTGTAAAACATAAAGCTTGGTGGGACTAATTTACGTCAGTGTGTTCAACAGCAGCTATCCCATATACACCTAGCAGAATGCATTCTGTGCTACATGAAGAAGAGAAAAAAGTAACTGCAGTGTAATGTCAGATGACAAGAGGAGGAGGAAGAAAGTAAGAGAGAAAAGTGGACTAGGATGAGAGGCCATGTAAGATATATTAGCAAGAATAAAGTTATTTTGGGAAAGAGAAGAAGCTTACAGGGACACCACCACTTGATTTATTGCCATACTTGATAGAAGAACATGTAGGGTTAACTAAGGTTATGTAGCATTTGAAACCACAATACATCACACTGTACCACTGTAAGAATATTTTTCAAACATTAGCAAGCCACAAATCTAAAACTCATTGTGTGTCTGAAACTGAAACTGCTTTACAGTTTACAATACAAGAGAAAGTCCATCATTTCAGCTGACATTTGACCCAGCTGTCAAACAGAAAACTCCTGATGTCAGTTGCAGCATATTGTATCATCCTTTATTGTCTGCAGCTAGGATGATCAAGTGTTATAGGCAAGAGCACTTAGAATATGCTATTATATTTCTTGACCAATTTGATGTCAGACAATATCCTGAAGGAGGTGATTAAAAGTTACTGGTTTGTATCATGAAAATTTGTTCAGAATTTTGTAGTTGCTGCCAAATCTGTGCATATACATAATACAGCCATATCAGTTGCTTTACCTTGCTTAAGCTTGCTTGAAGTAAAGAAACATCTCATGCTTTTTCTAATCAGAACATTGTACCATTATTTCATCACCACAAATGAAAAATTACACCAAGACAGATAGAAAAGAAATAAACTTGTAATGCCAGTATTTCTGTAAGCACTGTAATCTAGTCTCTAATATTTCACATAATTTTCATTACATAAAACTGACAATTGCAATGAGATTTGTAGTTGTAAATGAACAGTGCTGCAAAGAACTTTTAACAGAATTCTCAGCATAAAGTCACAGTTTATGAAACTTTAATTTACTGTGAACTTAACCTTTGTTGACCTGAATTCTGGAAGACTAAAAAAAACTCTTTATCTGAAAGGTATATCAGGTACTGTTTTGAAGAGATCGCTCTAAAACTCCACATTTAGAAAGTTATGTTACTTAGAAATCTTAAAATACATGGGTTTTTTCTACCAAATGCATTGTCATCTTCATGTTTTAAGAGGCATTTTCACAAACATTTGGGATGAAAATGAGGCTGTTTTCTATTTATTTAATTTCAGGTTTATTTCAGATGTCTCTGCCACATCCAGTACCTGAAGTTTGTATATTTTCTTTAATATTTTCTGTTCTCTATGCCTATCCATGCCTATTCATTACCTTATTTTATTTACTCTGGTATCTCACTCAGCTTACAAGCTCTGTAAATGAAACTTGCTTCCATTCTTATGGTTATTTCAATGTAAAATAGATCTAGCTACTAGTGTATGTAAACATTAATAAAGTTTCTATATCCAATTTCTAGTCCCCATTCTAATCCCAGTACCATCCCATTTTTTAAAGATAGGCAGCATAGCCACACTGCAATTGTAGCTGCCATATGATTCATCAGTATACTCTTGTAATTTATTTAATGAGTGAAACATTTGAAACCAGACATAAGGAGAAAAAGTAAAGAAGCCATTAGTCAACAAATACACTGTTATGTGATTAATAGTTCTTATTTAGCTACTTATAGATTGTCTGAGTGTGACCTCTGGGCTGTCCTAAATTATTAATGGTAGCAGTGCATGTCAGGCAGAATAAATGCTTTTATCTATGTGCCTGATGATTTGTCCTGAACATCTCTACACCAATAACTTTCTACAGGGTTGAGAGGCTTTTATTATTTTCAGTAAAATCAATGAACAAACATAAACTTTTAATCTTTTTTACTTTATTCATTCTTAAGTAGTAGGAACACTTGAATTATGCAGGGGTTTGGGGATTATTTAATTTAATCTTATTGTCTGATGAATAAACCCAAAGTGTTCTTTCCCAGTACAAGAATGATTAAATTGACTATATGAACTTTTGAGACAATTTGGATTTAGGATAAACTACACGAAGTTTATTCTGGTTGGCTGTTACTACAACGCGGCTGAAGGCTAACGTGAAGGCTAAAGTCCTCAGAAAATTTGGAGGCAGTGATAGGTTCGTGGACTGCGTCTGAAAGACTGGCATGTGAAGAAGCTATGTGGATCTCCTGTCATTTCTTTCCCTTCAACTCCGTTCAGAGCTTAAGCAAAATCAAATTGTTTTGGACTGATTTCCAGGAGTTGTTCTTCCATAAGTACAAAATACTAGTGACAATTTTTTCATGTTTCTTGGATTAGCTGGTTGAATATTACATGTTTAAATAAATCTCTAGTTGACTTTGAACATAAGCAAACTTTAAAGTTTTGGTCTCTTTTCCCTGCAAGGTAGGTTGAAACAATTTCTTACATTTAATGCTAGTCACTGCTGTGGGATACTTGCAGTGCCTACCCTTGGCCTGACTAATAACAGTTGTTAAGACAGGTAAGTGAACAGTGGTTGTGAAAGGAACACCTGAAACTGCCTGAAAGAGGCTTTGCCCAGACTGATCAATTTACAGATGAACATGACTATCAGCTTAAAGAATAGCCTGGGAATTACAATGAGACTTTAGAAATTAAGAGGAGCTCAGCTGGAAAAGAACTATAAAAGAGGCATGATAATTTGCAGAATTTTAAGTTTTAAAATTTGTGAGGGAGAGACACAGAAGTGCAGACAACAATAATCAAAACTTATTTATGCACTGCTAAGAGATCTCCCAATGGCATCAGTACCTCTGCCTTGGTCAATCCGAGTCATCACATGCTGTGAAAAGCTTGAATCCTGGCATCCTGAGTAAAGATTGCCTTGCTGGAGGACAACTCAGGTGCATGGAAAGCTAAAGCATGCACATCTGTCAGTCGGTGTGTGCAAGTGGGAGAATCCATATGCCCAGGAAAGGTGACCTGTGTTTGCAGCCCACGCCGCCTGTGAGAGTGTGTGCACATAATCCTATGTGTAGGTGTGTGGGGTGGGTGAGGTTATAGCATTTTGGAATTCCTTATAGAGGGATGTTTCTTAGCATTTTGTAGGTTTCTAATATGGAGGCTTTTATGTTGTATTGCTGATATTGATCCTGAATTAATCACTGATTGCCTACTAATTATTTGTCATTAATAAATTAATAAAACATTTTGATCCTGATTTGGTTTAAAAAACATGAACTGAGCAGATCATTACACCAGTTGCATCAATACTTTGATAATTTCACGGGCTCATATAGTCATTACAAAAATGCATACATATTTTTATGTCTATAACATAGTTCATCAGTTATATGCATGATTCTTTATGGATGTGCAACAGTCCCCTGCTTGCTTTACATTTGATTTACAAAAGGAATATACATCTTAAAAAAAAAAAAAGGGGGGGGGGGAGTAAAAAAAAAGGTATGGTCCCACTTCCTTGCATCCTAGTTTATACACATTGTATCATCCTAACAACTGCTGGAAGTACATTCTCTTTATTAAATTTGGAAACCCTTTGAGACAAGAGTTTGTTTGGGTTTGGTTTGGGTTTTTTTAGGAGACTGCCTAATATTGTAAGGGAAATAGTGCATTTTTAAGTATTCCTACATTAAAAATAAACAGCAGTAAAAATACTAATCCAGAAATATATACAAAGTGTGATAAAGATTAATTCCAAATCTGGTAATTTACAAGTCAAAAGGTTAATTAAAGTCCAAATCTAATCAAGCTAGGCAGTATTGATTTTCATTCCCCAAGTGAAAATTCTGTGTAGATAACAGAACTAAATTCTCCATTTGCTGTAAATGCTGATAAAGTTCACTGAGATCTTAAAATATTTCTAAAGGCAGCTCAAAGCATGAAGGCAAAGCACTGAACACTTTTTCTCAGATCACCAAGAACTGGAGTAACTGTCTACTCATTCTGTAGGATCCCTTGGAGTGTTTGATTTATATACATGATGGTAGAAGAGGCAAACTGTAGATTTGTGCAATTTCCTTCTAATCCCATCCTTTTCACAAGAAATAGTAATTAATTTTACCTTTAATATTTATGTGATCAATATTGGTTAGAGTTCTCTCTCTTGATTTCTTGCTACAAAGCTGTGCTACTGGTCTGTACGAAATATTCCCATTATCTCATGATATCTTTTTGATCAAGTCAGACCTTTTTCATCATCCTTGTGTTCTCAGTCCATGTATTTCATTTTTTTTTCCTGAAAATTGGTAATTCGTGGGATTTAGGGAGTCTTAGTTCCTTTGCTTCCTCTGACAGGAAGCATAAAAACGCAACAAGCACAGAATCTCTAAATCTGAGGTTTTTCCTCTAACTTTGGTGTTCTTAAACATCCATTAGAATGATCTTCAGACTTTATTCTTTTCCTTACTTGCCTAAAATGAAATAACCATTGACCAACAAAAGTATTTTTATTTCCAAAGAACAAGGCTTGTAATTTCTTCCTCCCTAGAGATGATCCAGCTGAAATGCAGTTGTTTTATTTTTCCTCAGCCTAAATAAATTAGTTTCCCTATTTGTTTCACAATGTAATAATACACAGAGTTCAGCACAACAGAAGCCATGGATAGCAGCTCAAAACTAATTTTGCCAAAAAAAAAAAAAATTAAAAAATTATACTCTCAAACGATAGTAAAAAATTCAGCCAAAATAGTTAAACTTTAAAATGTCATACAGAGAAGTACTAAAGATGTGAGAAAAGTATTGACAGAAAAGGAGGGAATCAAAAACAAATCACATCCCATAGAAAATTGATTCTACCAAAAGTGGTGTGGAAAAACTTGGAAGTTCATCTCTGGCTCCTCACACCATAGCAAAGCTACTCAAACCAAGAATGTACTGCCGTCAGATAAGTGCCTAGGTGAAGTATTTTTTTCACATTATCAATAGAGAGGGCTTGGCGTGCATGAAGGTTTCTCTGATTTTCGTTTCCAATCAGAGGAGTTAATCTAATAAAAGCTTTCATCAATTTGAAGCATCCCTTTTCACTGGTTCATTCAAATGCTTTCAACTTCCTCATCTCTCATCTATTTCTAAAACTTTATTGAACTAAATCTACTGAAATCAAGACAGTCTGTGGTTCTAAAAATGTATTTTTACTTTTGATGTTTAGTGCAATGTAGTAATAAAAATATATTTTGGATGTTTGTGAAAAAAACTTAGAACTATAAACACATACTTAGCTTCCTTAATTGCATAAGGGTTTGCTTCATAGGTTGTTTCTTTACTTGCTTGTGTTGTATTTGCCTAAATTGTTGTATGTGTAGCAAATACACAGTATGTGGGGATAAACAAGAAAAATGATAATTAGTCTTCCTCTAACTTCCCAAGGCATAAGGAGGTCTCAGATGTACAATGTATCTTTGCATTTCTATACTTTTTAAGGCAGATTTAAAAGGTTTTATACTGGGCATCAGACATTTTACTATCCATAAAAACTGCTTATAACTTTAAAGACCATGTTTTTGCACTTATCTGATTACATGACACAACAAACTGTAAATTTAATGTTACCTTCCCTGACACAGCATGTCCACTGTGTAAAGATATGTGAGAAACAGGTGTGATTATCACAGATGATACTGGATAGCAGTAGCTTATATTTTGACAGGGGTAATCTCCTAACATTTTTATAGAGATACCTATGAGTATGTGTTAGGAACTTAAACCAGGCTTCCGATTAACTGCAAAAATAATAATGGAAGGGGGAAAGAGTAGCCTAACATATTCAGGATTTGGTGAGAACTAGTGTTAACTGCAATTTGGAGATTCTCTGTCTTGAAGACAGGAACAACAAAACATAAATTTCATTCTGCTTGGTAATCATGTTTCTTTGTGTTTTTTTCTGAAACTATACAATTGAAAGCCATATGAAAAACTATGGGAGCTTGGCCTTTACTGAAAGTTTCAGTATTTTTTGTGTCCCTTAAGACAAGGAACTGATGACTCATTTTTTTGATTCACGTTTTGAAGATTTCTTTTTTTGATAGTATAATTTTAAAATAAAAAGAAACGTTGTACCTTTACAGGTAGCTTTTGTTTCATTCTCACACAAAAAAAATAATTGTGTTTATGCTAATCACAAGCTTCATAGTGGAGAATAAAGGAAGAGAAAGGGAAAAGGAAGGAAGGCAATAAAAGATTCTGTCAGATGCTGACACTGAACATGTTATATTCATATAATATTCATATTATATGTTATATGCATATATTCATGTGACACAAATATTCAATATGCCATTAAACACATTGAAAAATATAATCAATGTTACAACAGGAAAGCTGAACTAAACTAGAGGTAGTATTTTCTTAGGAAGTGAAAATACTGCTTGCTTAGAAGTGAAAAAACAGCTTACTTGAGAGGAGAGCTTCCAGCATTGGAAGATCCAGACCGAATAGTACAAATCTCACTGACCAATAGAATAACTGATTTTCTAGAAAAATCCAGACTGTATGACTGGCCAGAGACAGTGCATGTACTTATTCATAAGAAGCAGCAGCTATTAAACACATACATGCCTGCACTCAAGATGAACGCAGAGTCTTACTGATTTCTTACATGTGTTAGCAATATTCCTGCCCATATAGTGGAAAGACCACAAAGCACAGCTTAGAGAAATTCTCACGATTTCTTAAATGTAGCTGTTATTTTCATACAAATCTCCGCATATTTATGTATCGTTTTTTCATACACGGTCATATGTCTTACTCATCTCTTATATTTTTTCTATAAATCCCTTATATGTAACATTCAGGGAAAAGGGTACTTTTATTTTGGTTGTGGAGGTTTTTTGTTGGTTTTTTTTTTTTAGGGGAACTTCAGTTCCACTGTAATACTCTTTCACAAAACACTTGTTTTCTGCATGTTCAATGATATACTAGATGATTCCTCTAGGTCAGTAAATGGATACTTAATATACCAGGATCTAATTCTAAGTTTCCTGACAATTACAGAGTCGAAAAAAAATTATGAGAAAAAATGAACCCTAGCAAGAATATGTGGGAGGACTGATATACCAAAAAAAAAAAGACCATAAATCACCATAAGATCACAGCTGGTAGGGAGAGCAAAGTACTGTATTAACATTTGGTGATTCACTTGCAGAAGATTAAAATTACTAATATGAAGCTAGCAAAGAAAACATTGTTCTGTCATTATATTGTGTCAAAATGTGCTTGATGCCTCATAGATGGTTCTTATAAAGGAAGCTTACTGACCTGTGCTAAATATTATGCTCTTACATGTCATTTAGGATAAGACATCAGTGTAAGTTTCTCACCAAGTGTTTTTGGATGACAAACTGGAAATTAAGAAAATGGTATCTTCCTCAATAGTTGACTGAATTAAAGTTTTGAATCTACTGGTTTGGGTAGGGGTGTGAAAAGAGCAGTTATAATATTAAGAGATTTTGTAGAATCACTTGATATTCAAGAAAGGTTATGAGATAAAATTTTCATAATACTAATTCATTGGGAACCTGTGGTGTAATCCAGTGAGGTAATTAAGATGATGAGAGGGTAAAGCCAAAGGGATCACTGATTTTTTTAAAAACAGTGACCTACATTGTCCCTTATATCCATTTTGTATCCCTGCTCTGAAAAGGAGATTAATTTCTTACAGAAAAGCAGAATCTATTTTTTAAGAGAAAAATTACTAAATATATTTTTGCTGTTATTTCTTGTGCTAAATTTCATAATACCTTTTGGTAACATGTTTGCAATCAACATGAAAATGTTCCATGAATGAAATGATGATGTTTTTGAGGCAGAAGATGCTACTAAATATTTCCTCAGGTTACTTTTATTTCTTTTTGTACTTCTAGCATTTCGGTTTAAATTTGATTAAGCAAGTTCTCACCCACTTCACTCGTTGTGGTGGGGCTGATAAATGCCCACCCAGCTTCTCTCTGATTCCCCTTTTCAACCTGACAGGAGAAAAAGCTCATGGGTCAAGATAAAAAGAGCAAGATCACTTACCAATTACTTTCATGGGCAAAACATACTTGACTTGGGGAAAATTAATTTAATTTATTTCAAATTAAAAATAGAGTAGCACAGTGAGAAACAAGGACAAACACTAGAACACCTGTGCCCCTCTCCCCTCTTTTCCCAGGCTCAACTTCCCTCCACTTCCAGCTCCCACCCTGAACAGCACAGGGGAGATGAGGAAGGGTGTTGTGGTTAGAGGCAGGAAGGCTGTAGTACCTTGCTGTACCATTATGTTGTTTGTGAGGAGAATGGTGAGAAGTTATGGTGTAGTTGTGTGCTGCATTTCATGATGGCATTAGTGAAGTAGGCTTTTTGAGTTGAAAAGCAAGTTCAGGAAATTTATTAGAGTTTGCATGCATTCGTGTGTCTGTGAATAGCCCTCAGTGAAGATTTTGTAGGCTGTCCCCAGGCTTGCATGAATAAGCTTTGGCATCTTGTGCTGAGTGTAAAAAGATTCACACAATAGCAAATTACAGTCTTTTGCAATGTTTCTACCTTTCTTTCTGTTTTCCAATGTATGACTACTAAATACTCTCTTCTTGCTAGTATTGTCTCAATCTTGAATGACAGGTAGCGACTGATAATGATGTTTTTATGTATGTTATTGTTCTTTAAAATCTCTGTTGCATCAAACCCACTTGTGCATGCATGCAAGTTCACTGCAACATGTCATGCTGTGATCCTTCCTAGTTAAAAACATTAGAGGCACCACTGGATGCACTAGAGCAATAGCATCCTCTATCTGCTGAGGAAACAAATTTGTATGATACCTAAACTTTGTATGATTCAGAAATACCGTGGTTCACACCAAATGATGATTCTATGCTAAAACTAACCAAGGCTTGTCAGAAACCTCTATAATCAAATGAGAAATATAAGTTATCATGCTACGTCCCACTCATAAAAATCTGCCAAAAACTTAATGTTTTGTGAACAGTTGCAGAAATACTCAATATCTGTCATAGTGATTAAGAGGATAACTAAGTGACCTGAATTGTCTCAATACCATTGCACACCTAGTCTTGAGATACATTTCAGAAAGCTTATTTTCATTAATTAGTAACATGAGAAAGAATTTATTTTCCTGCTTTGTACAGGCTGCACAATTTTGACAAGTGATTTTAACATCAGTGCCATGACTCTGGTAGAAAAATAGGTACTTCATTACACAGACATTAAATCTGGACTCAGTAAATACATATTATGGGAAATCCAGTATATTCCTAGAAAACCCATTTCATTATTTAAAAACATTGATGTGGAAAACGCAAACCTCATTGTCTCACTTTTCATGAGCAATATCTCAATGTCTTTTTTTAATCCTTTTTTTTTTTTTTTTTGCCACCCCAACTCCACTTTCCAGCTAGTTTTTAAACCTTTTTTGTTTCATCAGAATATAAGAGTAATTTCTGCTTGTCACCTGTGGTGTATTGACCCTAGCTGGCAGCTGAGGCCCCATCCAGTCCCTCGCTTACTCCCTTCCAGTTGAGATAAAGACAGTTTAATAACTGAAGGGTGAAAGACACCCTCCCCCTCTCAAAAAAAACACCTAAAAACAAAAAAACAAACCAAAAAACCAAAAACAAACACCAAAACCTCCACCAAAACCGACAAAACAAACAAAAAAACCCAAACACCAAATGCTGCAAAGGCAATCACTCAACATCTTTCACCAGCAAACCAATGTCCAGTCAGTCCCTGAGCAACAGATACTTTGGAAAAACTGTCCCCCCATCACCCTAAACTTGACACAGTTTCAGTGTTCAGCATGATGTTATATGGCATGGAATTTCCTTTTGGTTAGTTTGGGTCAGCTTGGGTCAGCTGTCCTTGCTGTGTTCCCTCCCAGCATTTTGCACACCGTCAGTCCACTCGCTGTGGGGGCAGAATGGGAAACAGGTCACAAACCTGTGCACCTGTATGACTCATTGATTTGGTTTGTTGCTAGAGAAAGAAAAAAAACTACACCAAAACTTCTGCTTTTCCTGTGGTGCTCTGACTTCACACTGCAGTGGCTCAGTAACTTGCTTAAATATAATCTACTAATATTACTTTAAAGAAGTTGTTGATATTGCACACATTCTGCCTGAGAGATGGCTTTTCAAAATGAGCATATTGGCTTACATATGCATGCATGTGTAAATTATATATACATAAATATATAGTATAATTACAGGACCCCTGTTCACAGCTATTTTTAGGCTTTCCACATCATGTAATTGATAAATGTTTGTAAATTAATAGTGAAAAATTCAAAGAAGAAAATGAAAGACTTTAAAAAATCAATTTACTAATCAGATTGTTGACAGTTTAGATATTTTATCAGTACTTGTGAACAGAAAACCAGCAATTTTAAAACTTTTCCATTAGTATTAGATGTTTGCAGTGTATTACTTGGTCTTTAATTTCTATTCTAACTATTCTCAAATTAATTTTAGTTGTTTTCTGCCTAAGCTGTTTCAACATTGATAGACAGTCCTCTGATGAGCAGTTTGAGAGTCTGCCAAATAAAGACTTGACTTAGCCAATGTTATCTTTCATAAAATTATTTACCATATCATTGCTTTAATAAGATTGAGAAAGTCAATATTACTGATTTACATTTCCATGTCCAGGTTTTATATTTTTGAGAATGGTGTATTAGAAAGAAGGAATAGATAGGAGAGAAGAGAGAAAATGGAGAATTAGCAGCCTGACACTTACCATAGAACTGGAGTCTTTACAAATATTAATACTAATTCTCATACCTGCATGTCATTGAAAAAGATCTTTTATGCAAGTAAATTAACAATAGTTATGCCTTTAATTATGTGAAAAAACCCAAAACCTCAGACTCCTGTAGGAGTTTACACCTGAGCCTTTCCAGTATTAAATACATTTAAAAACAAAACAAAACAAAACAAAACCACTAAGAGAGAAGAAAACTGAACAACTGATAATTTATTCTTTATGATTTTTTTCAGAGGAGGTAAAAACTAAATACTGAATTTAATTCATATTGATGAGGAAGGCTAATGGCAAATCAAAGTGGTCAATATCAACAAAAATTCATCAAATTTTTAGTGGCTTTGAAATATTTTTGTCATTAACTTGGAAAAGATTTCTTCTAGACATTCCTGAATTTGTATTTGCATAGATAGCTTAAAAGACTGATTTTTCTGAGTGCAAACGACAGTTTAAAAACAGTTCTGTGCTGAAGGGAGACTGTATTTTCTGTGTAGTCATTAAAAAAATAAAGGTTATCCTGAGGTTGATTAGCATATTAATATGCCAACACCTTTGAGAGATCGCAAAGGTCTTATGAGTGAGGGACCACACTGAGATGCAGAAATAGGATCAGCTGTAAACTCTGCCATGAGCTTCTGGTACGATCTTGAATGTGTCGCTTAAGGTACATGTGCACTAAGCACTATCAATTTATAACTGAGCTAACTTGAAATTAAGAATTGACATAGCTGTTAGGGACACATTGCTAATTAGCTGTAACAAAGTATTGCACTGTATAGTTATATTAGTGAACAACTCTGCACATCAGTACTTTGTGTTATGTGAATGCATCCAGCAATGAGCAAATTTACCATGATTGCCATTCTCCATTTGCATGCTTCTGCACCACATGTAGCAGTTACATCACTACATATCTTTCTTCTGCCTCATTTGTCCTCCACTTTTCATTTAAGTAGCACCCTTTCTCAACAGCTAATTTGTAGCTAACTTTTAACTAACCTGCCACTGACAGAGCACTGTATTGCAAGATGTAGACAGAATTAGTCACTCTGTTCCTTAACTATAACAGTGGGAACAAACAGACTTTCTTATTCTTCTCTCTTTCTGTCTTTTCTATCCTCACTGTAAATTGTTTGAACTGTAATTTCTACAAATTGGTTCTTATTATACAGGCATCTCTGGATCTAATCTGCAGTGTAGCTGGTCTCCTGTGAGTGTGACAAAGCATGTCAGATTAGAGAAGACATAAAGACTGAAGTGGATATTAAATCTCCAGTTTGGAAAAAAGGTGGCAAGAGTTTTCTAGATGTGAAACAGTACTGAAATATTTTTTTGATTGAGAGATTTAGTATTGGATATGTACCCAAATTTCCCAGCAGTTTTTCGTATTATTTACAAATTAATCACATAACTTGAACATTAGAAGGTATGATCACATTAGAAAGGAAGATTACAAATTTACATATTGTCTAAGGGAGATAATTATTTTTTGTTCATCATATATTCTCCAAAAAGTATGATGTGTGTCTGAAATCTCTGCATGGGGACTAGGAATAATCTTACCTAAGATCAGCTAAACAAACCCAGGATAAATCACTCTTTGAAGTTTCCCACACCACAATGATAGATGGTACTTAAATTAAATGTTTACATTTTAAATGGATTAGATTAGATGAGATGAATCTCATCTTGTGGTACTATAGGTCTGTCATGGTTTAACCCCAGCCAGCAACTAAGCACCACATTGCTCTCTCCCCCTGCGTTGGAATGGGGGAGAGAATCAAAAGAGTAAGAGAAAACTCATGGGCTGACACAGAGTGTTTAACAGGTAAAGCAAAAGCCACACATGAAAGCAAAGCAAAATAAGGAATTCATTCACCACCTCCCATCAACAGGCAGGTGTTCAGTCACGTCCAGGAAAGCAGGGCTCTGTCACACAGTCATGGTTACTAGGAAAACAAATTTCATCCCTCTGAACGTCCTTCCTTCTTCTTCCCCCAGCCTGTATACTCAACATGATGTTCTATGGTATGGAATATCCCTTTGGCTAGCTCAGGTCAGCTGTCCTGGCTGTGTCCCCTCCCAGGTTCCCATGCCCCTCCAGCCCTCTCGCTGGCAGGGCCTGAGAAACTGAAAAGTCCTTGACTTAGTATAAACACCACCTAGCAACAACTAAAAACATCAGTATATCATCAAAATTATTACCAAATCTAAACCACAGCACCGCACCAGCCTCTAAGAAGAAAATTATATCAGCCAAAATCAGAACTAAGAATGAGTAGTAGAAAAATTAAGAAAAATTAATCCTTTATAAGTTAAACAGTATGATAAAAATTTCTTTCATATTCCATCTCCAGAAAAACCTTTCCTGTTTATTTTTCTATTAATTTTATATTATTTATATTAATTTTGATTAATTATTTGTATTAATTAATTTCTAATAATCACTTTATCTCCCACTCCTGTCTCATAAGAATCTGTCTTCCTTTTAGTTACTTTTTACTGTACTCCTTATTTTCTTTCTTCTTTTTCAAAAAAGGGCCCTTTTTCTAGGTCATGCTGCATTCACTCCAGTTTTGAGTGTACCACTGCCTGATGCTCTCTCTTTGTTCTCATTCCAGGCAGTAATCACCGGAGGGTCCCTTGGACCATTTTTTTTTCTGCCCCCCCCCCCCCCCCCCTTTTTTCTTCTATGTAATTGTTCCACTCCCACTTTTTTTTTTTTTCTCCTTTTATTTTATTTTATTTTTTTATCTTCCTGACTATATTCTAGCTTTTCTGCAGGGAAAATTTTTATCATCAAGCTTTAAGAGCCAGGGTGGGATTCAGCTACTCGCAGCTGTAAGAGATGTTGAAGCTAATAGGCTGTCTATTACTATTACTATTATTATCTGTAGCATATTACTGGGGTGGATATTTCTTCAATAACTATTTCACTTTTGTAAGAAGGTCTGATGGATGAAGCTATGTGTTTTTCTGGTAGTCTGGGTTTTTCTTGAGCTTTTTCTGGTAGTCTGGGTATTTTCTTGAGCTGTACCTCACAATCACAGCTCCTACAATATTAAGGAAATTAATTTTTGTGTAACTACAGCAGTGCAGTTAATTGTAAATTAACCTCACAAGTTTTGATTTTTTATTGTTAGAAGGAAGGACAGGAAGATTATTGTCTGAGAGATCTGCAGCAAGTAAGCATTATGTTGATACCAGGGACACCTATGGGAACATATCATTTGGGAAAAAAATTACATATGTGCAGATGTGTATATATCTACATTTAAATGCTGTGTCATAGTTCAACACATATTTACAATTCCAAGTAAATTTATGTATATATAAAATTATATATAATATATATTTGAATTACCTGCAATCAAACTAGTCTAAATTTCAGTTCTTCATAACCTAACTGGTATTTCAGTATATTTCAAATTCCTTGCATATACAGAAAAATAATCTTAATAATAATTACTGATATAAGTATCAGCTCAGTAATTCATAACATCCATGCTAATTATCTTATTACTATATTTCTGTATTACTTTATTACATTATTGTCAATTACTGCAATTATATTACTGAGCACAAGCTGATGTTGCTCAGCAAAATTTCATAGAATTTAGTTTAACATAGCTACATTTGTCATTAACACCTTAACAGGAAGTTTTATGTCAGGATTAAAACACACAGCTTTATATATATAGTGTCTGAAGAAAATAAAAATTTAAACATGCTTTTTCATGATAAAGAATGTATGACTTCTTTTTTTTTTTTTTTTTTTTTTTTTTTTCAGAAATAGGAGGGTAGAGTATTGCTAGAAAATTTGTTAATTACTCCAAACAGTTTACTAGTTTTTGGTTTTGAGGGGTGCCTTGTGTACATCCTTGGCACCTACACTCTGAATTTAGCTAACATTAAAAGCAGGTACTTTTTGTCAGCTCCTCTGAGCTCAGGTGGATATTTGCCTCTGAATTTGGTATTACCTTTTGTGGTTTTCTCCATCTTTCAGGTTTCCAGTGGTTTTGGCCACTGTAACTGAAGCAGGTAAGAGAAACTGATGTGTCCTCATTCTTCTGTACCAATCAAAGATTAATTCAGGCTCAAGTGCGGTGAAAATATGGCTACTAGAATGACTGGGAAAATAGGCAACTGATTGTTTTGTAGGACACTAAAAGAAATTGATTTATTTAGCTTAGGAAAGATCAGGGGTGGGTACTATTCAATTCCTCAGGAATTGTCCAGGAAGAAAACCAAAAAGACCATAAAATTTCATGAGATATATATGTTTAAACTGATCAGGATGGAATTTAAGATGGAATCTAGAACACGTTTCACCACTAAGGTGAAACTTCAGAACAGTATTCTAACAGGAACAGGAGTGAAAAGACTAGGAGCAGCTTTGATCTGTAGGAGGTGATATGTAAATATTTGCTGCCATAGCAGAGAAATGAACTTGGTATGGTCTACTGTCTCTAGGTTTAATTTCCTTCAGTTATACTATATTAAATTCTTCCTGTTTCTGTGGATTTGTTTGTTAGTTATGGCAGCAAAAGAGAAATTCACATGCAATATTCTTCTTGTGCTTGTACGAGCACAAGGAAAGATGCTGATGCAGGCTCTCTCTTATGTTCCAACTTGCTTACCCCACTATCAGGCTTCCTTCCCTGACAGTTTTACAAACAATATGTTTCTATGTCCTGACCTGAGCAATTATGTAGAATACTTGGACTGGCAAAACACTGATTTTTAAACAATGGCACTGATATAATTGCTGGAGAGAGTATGGGAAGTTCACCTTCCCATCTGCTCACCTATAAATCAAACAAAATTCTATAAGTTATGAAAAAAATATAGCCATGAACCAAATCTTTTAATTATTTTATTAAATATGATTATTTTGTTTCATAAAACATAACTGTACGACTCAACTTTTTACCTCTAGCAATGCCACCTTCTGTGCTGGAGTCAGGTATTGTTCTTCTGCAGTGTAAGAACTATCTAAATCTAAGGATAATAATAACTTATTAAGCTAGTCTGTTGGTAGCTGTTTCTTTGTCTTTTGCTGATGATTCGGAACACTAAGATGAATGTAAATTGACAAGAATACGAGAACATTTTGGAGACAGAAAAGACAATAACTCAGTTTCCCATATTTAACTGAGAGTACATGTAGACAAGGAGAAATACAGCAGTAAAAATACACCAAAAGCACAAACTGTAAAGACTTAAGTATTTTAAAAAAATAGCTGGAAGGGAAAACAGAAAAGGGAACAAAGAGGAAAGGAAGGAGAGGGGGAAGACTCTGAAACCTTAAATCTTTTAAATCATGGCAATCTAAGTTTTTCAGAGCTTGAGGTAGAAGACAATTTGCACTGCGCCTTTTATTTTCCTTCAGTTGCAATAACATTTTCGTTTAGCTCCAAAGTGTAGGTGCATGTGTCCTGTAACCTGCACTGATCTGCAGTGTGTAATTCTGATGTACAGCCTCCAGCGACTATCCTGAGTAAACATGTACATACAGATAGATAACATGTGGGCTCTTAGTTGACATGACTGCAGTGGAGTTTGGTTCCTGAAAAAGGAAAGGAAGGGAAATCTTTCAGTTGCTGAGTTCCACTAATGTGGAACGTCAGAGGGGAATGAATTGTATTGTAACTCAATGCAGTAAACTGTTTAAGCTTAGGGATGTGACGTGAAGCAGGCTCTGTTGGCCTGGTCCAACATATCATTTTATCAGCTTTATCTGAATTCCTACTGGAAGCATAAACACCTACCTTTTAAACTATGCAAAGTAGATAAGATAGATTTATTATACCCACATTTATTCACAGACCCACAGGCTGACTATATATGCCATTTATCTGGTTTAGCTAAACACAGGAGGTGTTTTCAGTCAATGAAGAAAGATTAAATTCATTATTCTTTTTTAAATCTTGATTTATTTTCCCCTTAAGTTATGAATTGTCATGTCAAGCTTACCCAAAACTTCACAAAGAAATCAGTACCTCCTCTTTAAAATCATCTTATTCTCCTCTCCACTCTCGGTGTTTGGCCTTCTTGTAAAATGATTCACACTTGGCAAGACTTCCTTGGGATGGCTGGTTCGCAACGTGTATTTGAGAACGGTAGTTCCCTGGCAATCAGCAGAGATTGCTCAGTGTTCCTCTACTCCTAGATTCAGGTCCTGCATTCTCTGAGGTTTCCTTGTTATAATGTGCCACATTTGGAGGGTCAAGCAGTGAGGTCCTAATAAGCTACGATACTGAAAAACAGTCTGGTACACAAAACAAATGAAACAGCTGCAACTTCCAAGAAGCTATTGATTTTTCACTGAGCAGGTGATTTGCCACTATGTTTTGTTGTATGGTTTCCTTTAGCTAGTAAATGTGGGTTATAGTCACTGGTGGGTGAAACTTCAGAACAGATTTTATTTTACCCAAAGTGTTAATCCATCTTCATACTAACAATCACCAAAACAGATGCTGAGTACCCCAATGTTATGCAATATGAAGATCTGGTAGATATGTAGGATTTGCAGACTTCATGACACAGACATTTAACAACAAAGGGATAATATTTTCCTTTTAAAAATATAATTTTAACACTAACATTATAATATTTGTGAATATATTGATCAGGATGTTAATAAATAAACACCTTTAAAAACAACAGAATTTAAGCAGATATTTGGGGTATATTTCAGGCTTACAAACAGTAAAGTTATTCTACGTCCTTCCATTAGGGGTATTTTAGCCACTGGGAAAGATATTAAAGGAGCAATCAATTTTATAATTAAGATATACAAACAGATTTATTTACTATACTTGTTGAGCTAGGACATGCTGGGTGTGGAAAGTAATACCAAAAGAGTGCCCCAAAGTGTGTTCTGCCTTATGAATATGAATTACGCTTTTTTTAGCTTCTTGTTCAACATATATATACAGAGACACAATTTAAGCCTATGAAAAGAATTTTTTTCTTGAGAACTACACAGAACAAGAAAAACAAAAATTACCTGGTCTTGGCTGAAAATATCGAAGTGGCAGTTACTGTGGATGAGGGATGAGAAAAAAAAAAACAACTAGGAAAAGACTTTAAGAGGAAGAGGCATGAAGTAAATGGTGGCACAGTAAGGGGTTTGGCTTCTATGACAATGGTACATTTTTTGGCAAGAGCCTGTTAGGGAGGGATGGGATCCATCTGCCTAGAAGAGGCAAGGGAACCTTTGGCAGCAGGCTGGCCAGCTTGGTGAGGCAGGCTTTAAACTGAAGAGCTTGGGGGGAGCGGTCCAATGTGGCAATGCTCGTGCCATCACATCCAGCTGCGGAATAAGCTAGGCCAATCAGAGCAGTGATATATGTTCCTTAGCTGCTTACCAAGAAGAGTACCACAAGGCCAGCCACCTCAAGGGTATGCATGACTATGGTGGGTGTTCTTGCAGCCCTCCTGGGAAACCTGCGTGCGGGATGAACTAGCTCTCTGAAATGCCTGTACGCCAGCGCACACAGCATGGGGAATAAACGGGAAGAATGAGAGATCTGTGTGTGGTGCAGGGCCATGACCTCATGGCAGTTACAGAGACATGGTGGGAGAGCCTGCATGACAGGAATGCTGTCGTGGATGGCTACGTACTTTTTAGGAAAGACAGGTCAACAGGGAGAAGTGGTGAGTTGCTCTTTATGTGAGGGAGCAATGGGGATGTATCAAGCTCTCCTTTGGGGTGGATGCAGAACAAGTTGAGAGCTTATGGGTAAAGGTTAAGGGGCAGGTCACCATGTGTGACACTGTTGTGGGTGATGCTACAGGCCGCCTGATCAGGAAGAGAAAGTCAAAGAGGCTTTCTACAGACAGCTGGAGGTAACCTGATGACCGCAGGCCCTGGTTCTCATGGGGGACTTCAACCTCCCTGGTATCTGCTGGAAAGACAACTCAGCTAGGCACACAGGGTGCAGGAGGTTCCTGCAGAGCACTGATGATAACTTTTTGACAGAGATGGCAGAGGAGCCAGTGGGGTGAGTTGTTCTGGTAGACCTTCTATTCAGAAACAAAGGATGGGTTGGGGATGTGAAGGTTAAGGGCAGCCTTGGCTGCAGTGACCATGAGATGGTGGAGTTCAGGATCCTGTGTGGAGGAAGAAGGGCAATAAGGATTGTAACCCTGGGCTTCAGGAAAGTTAACTTTTGCGTCTTCAGGGACCTCTTTGGCAGAATCCCACGGGTTAGGATTCTAGAAAGTTAGCGGGTCCAAGAGAGCTGGCTAATATGACCTGGACTGGCTAGAGAGTTGGGCAGAGAGGAACTTCATGAAGTTCAGCAATGGTGAATGAATGGTCCTGCACCCAGGGAGGAACAACCACATGCACCAGCACAGGTTAGGGCCTGAGCTGCTGGAAGGCAGCTCTGCGGAGAAGGACCTGGGATTCCTAGTGGACACCAAGGTGCCCATGAGCCAGCAGGGTGCCCTTGGGGCCAAGAAGGCCAAGGGGATCCTGGGGTGCACTCGCAGAAGCGTGGCCAGCAGGTCGAGGGAGGTGATCCTCCCCCTTCTGCTCTGCCCTGGTGAGGTTGCATCTGGAGTGCTGTGTCCAGTTCTGGGCACCCCAGTCCAAAAGGGAGAGAGAACTACTGGACCTGGTCCAGCAGAGGGCTGCAAATACGATGAGGGGGCTGGTGCATTTTCCTTATGAGGAAAGGCCTCTTTAGCCTGGAGGAGAAAAGACTAAGAAGAGATCTTATACAGGTCTACAAACATCTTGAGGGTGAGAGTCAAGAGGATTGGGCCAGGCTCTTTTCAGCAGTGCCTAGCGACAGGACAAGGGGCAATGGGCACAAACTGCAACACAGGAAGTTCCACCTGAGTATGAGGAAGAACTTCTTTACTTTGTAGGTGACAGAGCACAGGAACAGGCTGCCCAGAGAGGCTGTGGAGTCTCCTTCTCTGGAGACATTCAAAACTCACCTGGACACAACTCTGTGCAACCTGTTCTAAGTGAACCTGCTTTAGCAGGGGGTGGACTAGATGATGTCCGGAGTTCCCTTCCAACCCTGACCATTCTGTGATTCTGTGAAATCAGAGCTTTTGACGGCCCATATGATAAAAACCTCGATTTTACTGATCATAGAACATGCACACAGCAACCCTGTCTAATCACTAAATATCAGATATAAAGAAACAGAGACTGTAGGAAAGTACTTGTGTTTAACATACAACCTAAATCACAAGCAACAGTGACTGTTTGATAGTTTCCCATAATGATTTACTTTTGATTTTGAAATAGGTTTTTGCTTAGGTCCTATTAATATTCAAACAGACATAACATATTCTTATTCTAGTTCTGAGATAATCTGGGTGTACACATCCTACAGGTAAAGCAAATTGAATTTTCTTTTTGATGAAGTGGCTGTCCATCAAGAAAAGCTGTTTTATCAAAACCTTCCTTTTTTACATGCATAGGTCAAAGTCTGAAAACATGATTTACAGGAAAAAAAAACAAAACATGATCTACAGTTCATAGATTTTATTAACAAAACCAAAATATTTTACTCCAGTGTTATTAGAACTTTTAACTGCAATTTATTTTCAATTCTATTGATTTATACTAAACCACATTTACTGCAATAAAGATGTGAGATTTTGAAAAAAAACATTAGAATGCACTAATATCTCTTCTGAAATATTTAAAGATTTTTGCTGCACTGCTAACATAGATAAAGTAGAAAATATTTTAATTTTCTGAGATGAAATTAGAAGAAAAACTTATTTCAGGCCATTATTACTTTCATCTATTTGTTTCCCCCTTCCTTGACTTGGTATAACTCTCAGCTCTGCAACTATGAACGCCTTTTTGGATTTAAGAGCCTAAATCAAACAACCAGAAAATCAATCTTGCAAGGCACGATTTGCTTCCAACCCCTACATCTAGTAGATAACTGACTTTTCTTTTTCCCTTTGCGTTTTGTTTGTTTCCATTTCGCCCATCATTTTGATGCCCATGTTGCTTTTCCACTGTTTGGTAGCCTTCCTTCAGGCCTCCTGTTGCAGAGACTGATAGTTCTGAGAGGTTAATCAAACCTGGGCTATGCCAGGTCAGTTGGGACTTGTTGATATTTAGTCTTGAGAATAGTATGGACTCCCAGGTCTTTGCCATAAGGTAATAGTAACATTTTTTTTTTTTTGCTACAGGAAACACCCCAATTTAGGTAGCTTTATAAAAGCAGTGAAGGTCTTAGGTATCTGAGAGATTTTTAGAGCCCATGAAGTTAGGCTGCAACCAAGTGGTAATTTTGAAAATGTTGATGTCTTGTAGATACTGAACAATGGACCCTAAAGGATTTCAGTCACAGGAATGGAGTCTTGAGAACTTTATTTTAGTTATAATTTCTTATAACTTAAAACCTGCAGAAAATCCAACAATTCTAAGCAAAAAACCCCTAAACCATTACACAAAGTAACAGAAGTTTTTATTTTTTCTTTTTTTTTTTTTTTAGATGAACAAATAATAAAGTGGAAGTCATGTTATTTGTCTCGTTTTCATACAAAATTAATTAGAATCTCTAGAGATTTCTATTAACTTCTGTGCTTTTCTTCTTTTTAGCACGGTAATCAATTCCATGGAGAACTGTACAGACCTTATATATACAACATATGTGAACAGTTTACTTATTCAACTCAAGACTCAAAGAATAATTCTGTCTAGCTTAGAGCTGGGAATACCCATGACAGAAAGAAATAACAATTGTCTCATCAAAATTCAATTTATTAGATGACAAAACTGTACGAACCACAGAAGGTTAACAAATAGGCAAGAGCAGTCACAGGTTATTGTGACCTTTGCTCCTTAGCCTTTAAGAGTCAAAACTGAAACCGCATTTGGGGATTCATTGTTAATAATATCTCTTTGAGTGAAGTGACTGAGCTCTCCAGGCTCCTTCACTTAATATGAAGCAGGGAAGTGACAGGGCTGAGCTGCCCTTTGTAATTCATTCCAAAAGTAAATAAGATACAGTAGTTGAAGATACGCAGAACATGCAGAGACAGATTATGACCTGTCAGCCAGCTGCAGTCTGTGGAAGGAATGGGGACATCATTGATAGATCCCTTGAATGTATGCACCGTGCTCTATAAGCAGTTGGCCAGAGGTAGGAAGGAGAATGGATCTACTGTCAAGTCCCTCTGCAGAGCCCTGAGAAATACCTACTTCCTTTGGCAGCCCCTGCTGAAGGAACCACCTGAAGAAGAGTGTCTCAGGCAACCTTTAGAATTAATAAATAAAAGGGTCTGAAAATGTCACTTAGGAAATGTAAGACAAACATTCCCCCCCCTGCCCCCAGCAAGAAGCAACCTATCTACCAAATAAAGAGAAGAGGTTGTAGTCAGTCTCCAGATGTCTCTGCTTCAGCCAGACCTTCCCAGCTATGCTTGTGGTATGTTCATGATTCCCCTGTGTTGGTCCCTTATATTCATTATGTGCCTTAACTCTGTATTTTAATTTTGAATTTGAATGGATTTTTTTCTTTTTTTTTACTGTGTTTCCTGAAAGAATGTCTTCTTTCTCTGTTATAGAAAAAATGCATTAAAAAGTCATATACATACATTCATAAGTACTTCTTTTGTTCTGAAAAAATATTAATATATCCTGTATTAGCAATAGTTCAAAAAACTAAGTATTTATTCTTTTTGCATACTGCAATAAGTCTTCAGTAAGCCTAAGTGAAAATCCTTAATTATAAAATATAATAGATTACTGAAGTTACATTGAATGTTCACAACTGTTGTAAACATAACTAAACTGAAACACCAACATGCATAATATTGAATTCTTGATTATTTGTAAAATATGTTAGCAGTTTCTATAAATATGCAGACTTTGGACTGGCTTTGTAGCAGGCCCTTGCTAGTTTGTTCACAGTATCACACAAGGAAAAAAACCCATAGTTCTACACCTTTATATAAAAGGTTATGAAATAAAGTCAAGATATTATCAGTAATATTGTTATTTTTAATGTTATGAATCTCAAAGTTTCATAGATAGCCCACTAAATCCAGTGATAACTGCAGAATATACAAATTAATTACTGTTAGACCTCTACCTTGGATGAATTCTGATGTCTTTCCTTAAGTTAGAATTCATCATTTTGGGAAATCCAGCCTCATATTTTAATGGGTGTACAATTAATTTGATCAAGACAGTGTTAAGTTGGTTCTCTTCAAGAAGTTGGCATATATAACCTAACACATATTGACGTATTCCTGTGTGGTGTATTTGTTATAATTTCAAAGGCCAAAAAACATCTTTAGTTCAGATTAAGTTTAGTAGATGGTATCTTGAGCCTTTCCATTACATCTAGTTCAGCTAAAAGAAAAGTTTCAGAGTATAAGAGTGAGCAGAATGAAGAAAAAAAGTAGTTTGGAGTGAAAAGAGTTACTGTATCTGTGTGGACTAAATTAAGGGGATGTCTGTGGGGCCTTTACACTCCCTAATGTGGCCATACAAAGTTCTGGAAGGTCCAGTGGGCTTGAAATGTCTCAATACAAGGCAGATTCAGTCTGGAATAAATATAAGTCCATTCATGCAACCCTGCACCAAAATAATAAATCTTTCCTCTCCAGACTGCCATAGTTATGCAGTTATACTGGCTCTCATCTCTGCAAGCCTTGGAAGCTTGGCACTGTGCTCCACTCATGGTCTAAATCTACCCTAAGTGTTTGACTACAGGGTGATTGTAGATACCTTCACTTTCAGTGCACTTCAAGGACACAAGTTCTATCTACACTGCATATTGTGGTCAGGGGCATTTACTGAAAAGACAAAATTAAGCAGCAGTGCTTTTAAAATTTGACTCTGCTTATTTCTTGAAACATGCATTTTAATGAACTGAACTTTTGTGGCACACCTCAAGACATCACCTGGAAACTGTAACTCTATATTAATGAAGGACTTGTATTTTTCATTTCCAGTTAATTTCTTTAGGGATTTTGTTTGATTTGTTTTTTATTGATTGGGGATATTTTTCTTGTAGGAAATGATAGCTGTTTACATAGTTAATGTTATTAGCTAATTGAGATACAGCCAAAGCTAGGTAAAGATTCTGGATGCAATATGACTCCTAAATATTTTTTCCCTAACTTGAACACATAGGTATAAAAGAATATGTTATGCTTATGATAGAAATGTGTCAGCAATGGGCCCTTGCCACAAAGAACGCTAATGACTGCATTAAAGTGCTGCCAGTCTGTTGAGGGAGGTGATCCTTCCCCTCTACTCAGCACTGGTGAGGCCACACTTGGAGTCCTGTGTCCAGTTCTGGCCTCTTCAGTACAAGAGGGACATGGACATACTGGATAGAGTCCAGTGAAGGGCCACAAAGGCGATTAAATGTCTGGAGCATCTCTCCTATGAGGAAGGACTGAGAGAGCTGGGACTTTTTAGCCTGGAGGAGAGAAGGCAGAAGGGAGGATCTTACTGATGTATATAAATAGCTGAAAGGAGGATGCAAAGAGGATGGAGTCAGGCTCTTTTCAGTGGTGTCCAGAGACAGGAAAAGAAGCAACAGGCACAAACTGAAACATGGGAAGTTCTGTCTGAACATGAAAAAAATTTTTTACTGTGAGGATGACCGAGCACTGGCACAGGTGACCCAGAGAGGTTATGGAGTCTCCCACCTTGGATATTCAAGAGCTGTCTGGACACAGTCCTGAGCAACTGGCTTCTGGTGGCCCTGCTTGAGAAGATGATTTCTAGAGGTCCCTTCCAATGTCAACCATCCTGGGATTCTGCAGTTCTGTGAAATCTCCAGTTCTGTTTCTGTTACTTGCTGATAGAATGCAAAGATGATATGATCCGTTAGGTTTGCAATGATCCATTATCTCTCCAAGACTTTACTTCTACATTGTTTATTTAGACACAATGGAGCTTGCACCAGGTGCTGCTTCTGGGCATGCACAACTTATGAGGAGAAACAATTACTCAAAGGCCCTGGATCTGATTTGCCGGGGGGTGCTCTGGATGGTGCCCCAATGAGTTACTTTCAACCAGGACGCTGAATGTATTATCTGGTGCCTATGAGTGTGTACTGCAGGGCTCCCAAATACAAACAAAAGGCACATTCACACCAAAAATGGCCCCTCCTACTAATTTGCTAATGTAGAGCACCCATAGAGTTTAATCTGCATCCAAAAATAATGGCAGGGGTTAGAGTAAATTATGAATATGAGTGAAGATATATACATTTTACATGCATTTATTTCTTTATCCATTGAACCGTGTTGGTCATCATTTCCACTTTATTCTAATTTTATTTATTCTGATGACCCAATAGGTCAATATTATTAAAATAATACTAGTGTATGAAGAATTGCCCTTTGCTACATGACAGTCTCTGCTGCTCTATAGTTTTATTACAGGCAAGACCATGTTACAGGTTAGCATAGGTCTTAGATATTACAGTATTTGTCTAGACATTCTTTTATGAGCTTACCCTAGCTGGGCTCTCTGCATGTGCTGCAGCTGGATCCTCTCAAATAGGCCTAGGTCTTATTCACTCAACCCCTGTGTTGGCCCACTAGCCACAAGCAGTTCCTCCACTCCTGTGAATCACATGTGCCACAGCTTTGCATTTGAACTTTTAGATGTCTCCAATTTCCAATTAATTACTCTGGACACGTTGCCTTTTCAGAGACAGGGAGTGTCTCAGACCCACCACAAATGCCCTCCACAACCCTTCTTTGACTTCCACTATTTGGGTGGGAAAAAAAAAAAAGCTCACTCTCTGGAAGTCCCTAAAACATGTGAGGAAATCCAGCCTGTGTTACATGAAGAAAAGCAGTTTAGCTGTGGCCAGGCAGCCCATTTTCTTCCACAAACCCCAATATTTAGGTTTGTGCTTACCTAAACAGTCTGAATCTTTTGGTCAGTGCTATGTTAAAACTTTTACCAAAGGAATAAAGAATGACCAGAACACACTGATAACTGTGCTGTGACAAGGATTTGTGGGCCAGTCTGTGACATGGACTGAATGTGCAGTATCAATCACTGCTGACCTTCAGAAGCACTGTATATCCAGAGACCTGTGTCAAATGACCTGTTTTGGATTCTTAATTTTGTCTTACTCACGAAATACATCAAGTTTCAATGGAAACCAAATAAATATTCTCTATTACTAGAGTAGACATCTTCAGATTTTCAGCTCAAATTATTCCAGAGAGATTAAGACACTCTGAAATCATAGGTCTGAGAGGTGTAATGTCATCTGTGCTAGCCTGTGTGCTCCCTGTAGACTCTGAGCACATCCATTCACTTATCACAGAAAAGTACAGGATTTCCAAGGTACATCGAGAAAGAAGTTCAGACCCCTAGCATAAATAAATATTGGAAAGAAGCCCCTTTTCCAAAGGACTTTTATGTCTACCAGTTTCCCTTGTACTGCTGCATTCTGCACCCCGATCTGTAGGAAGAAGCCTGTTCTGAAAGGAGATTGCAGGTAAAATGCATCTTGTGAATTCTTGAAAATGTCCGGCTTTGGTTTATCCCGTACACAGACAAAGAGAAAGGGCTACTACATACCTCCTTAAGGTACCTAATAATTACAAATGGCAGGATTTTTGGTTGCTAAAAAAATTCTGCAATTCAGTTCCTCCGTGCACAGTGTAATCCATCTGATTTGTAAGGCTACATGTGCACACAGCAAGAGCTGTGTCCAGCTTGTTCAAGGCTATCATTTAAATTCCACTTTCTCAGAAAAATAATGGTGCTATGCAAAAGCTGCTGGGTATCTGATCTCAAAAAGACCTAGCCTAAGGTTCGAGGAAAAAAATCTATTGACCTCTAAGAAAGCTGCTTATTTTTTTCTTCCCAAATTCCTGTATTTCAGGAACCTTTTACCTAGACTATAATATTGAATCTATGCTCTTTTAACTTCCAAAGCAACCCAAATAAATGTATGGGTTTTTGAGCACCAGACAACCTTTGCAATTTAACAGCTGGATTTGATGATCTCAAAGGTCTTTTCCAACCTAAATGTTTCTATGATTCTGTGAAAGTACTGAGCCCTCACTGTGGAAGACTGGTATGCCGCTGTCCCAGAGAGGGAGAGACAGTGAAAACCCAGATGGCAAGGCTGAGGTGGCTGAAGGACGACCAGTGCCGAATAAATATCTTGACGGTTTACACGCAAATGTACCGAGATGACCTAAATTTGCAGAGAGGACCTTTCAAAACTCCAGTAGGTGGAGCTGAGAAACTAGCCCTTATGGCTCTTAGGTGAGTGGGGGCTCAGCTCTTGCTCATTACAGGTGTGCACAGGCTTTTTCCCTCTGAACCCGTCCCAAGGACAGTAAGGCAGCTTCTAGGCTAACCCAGCTCTGCTGCCTCAGCACAACGGCACATGCAGCCTGGGCGTTTTTCAAAGATCTAGGATCTGATCTGAAAGTCTCACCTTATTTTCTTTTTCTTTTTTCTTTTTCCTTGGTGGAATAGAAAAACTTGCCTCATTTACTTATGTAAATGACACAGAACTAACTTTTATGGAAAATGAAGAAAATTTCTAGAGAAAATGCCTAGGAAAACTGTACCTAAAAATCTGTGAAGCTGAGGGCCACTTAGTTTGTCTATTGCTAATGTGGTATTCTCTGTTATGAATATTGTGATGACTGTAGACATACTTGCTCAGATTGGGGACTCAATGTACAATCATTGTGTGAGCATAGGCAGGAACCAGTCACAGGGTAGAATGAATTTACTTTGAAAAAATATTTCTTCTTTTTTTTCTTTTTTTTGTGTTTTTCCCTGCAAAGCATCAGAAGAGTCTAAGGGAACAACATATTTATTGGAGATAGCATGGTTTTAAGAACTATTGTTAGCATGGGACACATCACATCTGAGAACCCACTGGTGTTATTCTATCATCTACTGATTGTGTTGCTACTTCAGAAAATAATGCATGAAGGCTGGTTGAATTGTTTTTGAAATATCATCTTGGAGAGAGTTTTCCTCTCTTAAGACCCCAAGTGGCAAAACCAATTGAAGGGAAAGTAACACAATCAAATAGATGTAATGTAAAGGCAAATAGGAAAGAGAACTGATAGTTTTCTTTCCAAAACAGCAGGAGATGGTAAAAGATTACAGGAAAGGAGGAAAAAGAAGCAAAACAGAGGTGTAATAAAAAGTACTGAATGCAGTGACTAACTTGTAATTGCAAATCATAGACCGGTGGGACAAAACTAAGGACCAGTTTTCCAGAAACTAAGAGATGGGACTGGTTTTTTTATTCATAAATGCTTTGTGATTTTGCAATATTATTTTATATAAGGAAAACATGAAGGAAAAAATGCAATTGAGTGTTTTTGAAGTTTATAATTCATCCAGGACCCTAGTTTCTGCTGCAAATTACTTTGATATATGCTACTAAATTGGTTAAAAACGCTGGAAATTCAAGTATTTTTAACAGTCAACCCTATGGGCCATTTCTTACATCTGTTACTTTTCCCTCTTGTCTTGTTTTCATTTCACTCCTCTTAATTTTTTCTTTCTACAGGCCTTCTTTTGAAGGTTTTCTTTTTATTATTTTTTCTTCATAGACTTTATTTGAATGTATTTATCAGAAAGAAAGAATATTAATTTCTGGAGTTCTTTATAAAGGTTTTATGTTTTTTCAGGATAAAAATTTTTATGTACAATGCTGATTTTGAGATTACGTGTGTCAGTTTCTTATAAAAACATTGACTAGTGCGGCTAGTAGGTAATGAGTAAAGGCTACACCCTTTAGAAAGAATATCAATTTTATACACATGGCACAAGATTTTAAACAGTTTAATATAGCTGGGTACAAACTATTACTCTAAAATAAGAATGAGCTATAAGTTTAGTAGTCAGAGTGGATCAATATTCTCTCCAACTCTAATTTCTGAAACACCTTCATAAAAATGTGAAATTTTATCACAAAAAGCAGTATTTTCAAAATAAATTTCCAGTTTCATCAATATTAACTGTAGCTATTATATTAATGAATTAGGTAGCAGATCTGTTTTCTTTGGAATCAGAAAACTGTTTGCTAACAAAAAAATCTCTCAGAAATCAGACACTCTTCCAGTGCTTGACTGAAAACTTTGTTATGAGTGAACATCTGTCATGATAACAAAAATTAAATCAGAAGAAAATTCACTTTATCCCAAATAAATATAAAAAAACAAACCACTTTTGTATTGCAGGTTAACAGCTGTTCTTACACAATTATCTCAGGGTAGAAAGGAAGAATATACTTGCATTAGCAAGAGCTCTGAATCATACTGGTGATCCTTTTGCTTTGTAGGGGAAGTGATTATTTGGGACCTAACTTATTTATTCCACTTCTACCCAGACTTCTATAGCCTACACAGCAGAAATATCAGCTCATAAGCAACTGACATGTTGCCTAATTTCGTTCCAATTTTTTTTTTTGTGACTGCTTGTATCACACTCTTCTCCTGGGATGGTGCAGCCATAAAGCAATAGCATTTTCTGCTTGCAGTGACAAAGCTGCAGAGGGTTTAAGGGTGGAAAGTTTAAGAATACTAACATGAAAACCAAACATTATTCATTAGTTCCCTGCGGTGTTGGTTCTTAAAGACAAGAAGAGTGTAGCTGTTGTCAATTTTACTAAAAGAAAGAAGAAAAAGCCAACTGTGAAGTTAAGAATACTATAGAGCAGGGGTCCTCAAACTATGGCCCACGGGTCGGATACGGCCCCCCAGGGTCCTCAATCCAGCCCCTCTGGCCCCTAGTATTTACAGAACACCCCCCACCCGCCTCGCCTCGCCGGGGTTTGGGGGAGAAACCAAGCAGCCGCAGATGACTGCCTGCCACTTCATCCGCGCACTGGCCCCCTGTTTAAAAAGTTTGAGGACCCCTGGTATAGAGAAAATGTTGAGCTCTGGGAGAATGATGTGACAAACACAAGGTCTGTGGAAAAAATGACTTTGCCAGACACTGTGAACACAACTCCGGCCCAGGGAAGCTTGAAAGTTACATTACTAACTAGGCAAGAAATTGTACTGACCTTTTCACTGTATTACAAGCAGACTGCTATAACATAAGCGATTGCTATTGAAATTGATTTTGGTATCAGCACAGAAGACTAATTTTTGTTGTTCATTGTGTGTGTTTGTCTTTTTAACAGTTTGAACTTGTCTTAGTGCTGTATAACAATATACCTTAGCCAAAACTGATTAAACTATATTGATTAATCATGACCTTAAACCCATGTACAGAAAACAAAATAATCCCTCCTGAAAAAATAGCATAAGGTTCATATGCTCACTGCTACTTGCACTGGTTTTACTTCACTCTTACCTTCTCATCATGCTCTTCACAAACAAGAAAATGCCTCAGCACAAAATTCATAGCATCATTCTTTTAATATGACCATGAAGCAATTCTGAAACAAACAAACAAACAAAAAAGGGATTATGCCCTTAAAGCTTTTTCAAGCAGCTCTACGAATAATTTTTACTGAAAATATGCAGACAAAGTGTGCTGGGTTTGACTCATGCACAGAGCTAACTTATCATACAAGCAACTAACGAAAGAAACCAATCTCTCCATCCTGATGGGAATTTGGATGAGGATAAATTTAATTATTTTATGTAGTTCTACTGTAGTAAGTAGTGTAGTAGTCTGGTGACATAATAATATGTTTTATATTTGTTTATTATAAAGAAAATTAAGCAGAACCCCTTTATAATATGATTTTTTTTTTGTCTTCTAATACAGCAATAAAGTAAAAATGGTGATGAAATTTATTTCAGCAACTGACCTTTATCCATGTTTTCATATTGTGTTAGTAACAGAATAAAAAGAAAAAAATACATTGGGGAAATCCCTTGAAAGTTTTACATTTCAAAGCCCTGTCATGCGAAAATTCTTATCTTCCAATGAAAAAGATCTCCCAGATTCATTCCTAACCTCCCACTCCAGCCACCATCCTCATGCATAGAAGAATTATTTAATCCTTTTATCTTAAGAGCAGCTACAGAAGATTGAGGTAAACAAAACAAAGTAAATGCTAACCTCTTTTGTATTATTAACAGATAAGGTGCAACATGCTATTGAGTATTTCTGAGGCTCTGTCTATTTATCTTAAGTCGTTTAGTGTAGCTGTACCAGATTATAATGTATTAACTGTGGAGTCATCTATTATCATATATTTAATTCACAGTGTTATACTAGTGAAGAAAGAAAAATTCAGCTTACAAACCTAAATGGTGCAGCATAACAGTAGCTCAAGATAGAACCTACATACATATTTGGCCATTAGCAGAAAAGATAAATTCTTATGCTAGGAGACTGATGGTCTTTGTGCTAGTAGCTTACTAAATTAATAGCATTACATGATAGCTAATAAGTTTTACAAAGAATTAAACTGCCCTAGGAGTTGTTGAGACATTCACGTATCAGGAGATACCTGGAGTACTTCCACAAAGAGGTATATATCTGCCTATGCAAACATAGCTATGTGGCAAGATAGAAAATTGTATTGGGAGGGCTGAAGAAAGGAAGTATTTTGTGACCCTGAAAATATTATACAGTAATATTAATTTTAGTTGTTAGTTTCCACTCAGATCTTGCCTGCTACTGTCCTATAACTATTGGATTTGACAAGGAAAGTCACTATTGTCCTAAATTACAGTAACAGAATGGGCAAGTTGGGAATTAGTGACAAAATAATTTATGAATCAAGTAAAAGCTTATAAGCAAATACTGCCAACAGTACTTAATTTGCGGTTGATATAAACCAAGAGATGATGACAGCTGCTGCTTCAGCCATAGGTGAAATTCCCTACACCATTCTTTTCAGAAGCACCAGGAGAAAAAAATGCATGTCAATGGAAAATAATAAAGGGTTTGATCCTCCTCTCCATGGGCAAAAATAAAATGCAACAACTTCTCATGAATTGCAACACAAATTGTAAATGGACTCTTCGGATTGCCATTGTTGATGTTTCAGCATAGGATGAAAGAAAATTCAAAATCACAGTTTAGAAATGTAATGTTATTAGACAACAATAAACGGGGGTAATACTGACTATTTGAAGTCTAATGGGACCTAACTTATATCACACATCTTTTAAATATTTTATGGGTGGCAAACACTTGGTTTATGCTAAGCAAATTTAATAACAATTGAAAAATAGCTCTCTACAGAATAAGGAAGGATATTTCAAAGTTCACACTTTGGCAAAACATGCCCAGGAAGAGGACTTATTCTGAGTACATTGATTTGAATATACTAACAGTAATTCAATTTTGATAGTAATACAGAAAACAACAACAACAAAAAAGTTATTTGTCTTTTCATCCAGTCTTAGCTTTTGCAGACAGAATATTATACCTATATGGATTTCCCAAAATAATATATCTGTTTTGTGGCAACTGTAGGTGCACTGCAATTATCAGTCTACGTTTACAAATCATGAGCCTAAAATGTATTTACCATTTATTAACAGCAAAAATATTCTATATTTTTTCTTGATACAGAATGGTATTAGTAATAAGAATGTATTTATTTAGAAAATTTGAGGAAGCTGTATAATAAAAGTTTCTTTTTCTGAACCGAGACAAATCATACAATGGCATGCTAAAAGGAGCAGTCTCAATCTGTATAAAACAGCAAGTTGATGATCTATTTTAAAAGGGCATTATCAAATTTACTGTCCTTATTGGCTTCTTCTTGTAAGTCTTACTGTTTCTGTAGTCAATGGAATTTTTATCTGTGTACTAAGACCACATAGGAAAATGTTTATATTACTGTATAACTAATCTCTAGTTAATAGAAAATGCAAAAACTTGACAACGTAATGAAAAAATAAGACATTTTAAATGGCAATTCAGACAATGAATTAACACTATTCCTTAATATATTACATAGGCTGCAATTTATTGTTTCTGTTTGGTTTTGGTTTTCCCAGGCCCTCTATCATAATTTCAGAAATAGTGTCCCATTAGATTAGGAAAGATATTATTTAGATTCTTATCCTACTCCCATTGCAATCAACCAAAGGACTCATAGTGATTTATTTGGCAGCTGAATAAGGTTATAATTACATAATAAATCAAAAAGACAACATATGTGCTGACCTCTGCTATAATCAGGTTGACCATATCACTAGACTACATTCTGCAACACTCAAAGGAATCAGTAGTCCAGCAATTTGCTGCTTCTTTTTCACGGTATTAAATTCTATCTTCACAACCCATTTGGAAGGGAATTAAAGATTATTCTCCACATAATTTCTAAAGAACATATTTTTTACCCTCTTTAATCATATTCTTTTCTAACTTGTTCCCAGTTTTTTCATTCTGTTAGTGATTGCAATCTCTAGAATTTGCTTCTTTTTTTTAAAGTTTTTTTAACTTTAGCTCTTTAAGAAAAAAAAAACCCCACCACACTAAAAAAAATGAAAGGAATTAAAGTAAATGAGTAAAAATATACAAATCATTCTAATTAGTCTGTAACAGAAGACTCAAATTCTAACAGTTGTTCCATGTAGCAGAAGTGTAGTCTAGATATTGCAAGAACGTTTTATATCTTTCATTAGTCTTTCAGTTAAAATAATTGATGTGATTTATATTCATTTCCTAATTACCAGGCTTACTAGTAATTTATTTCAGTTCTTATAGTCCCATTCTTTATTAGTGTATAATCCAGTGTAAAGGTGTAAAAAAACCCAACAACAGAAATAAAAACCCCAAATCCCAAAATACTAATGCAAAAAGTATCCTGTTTATTCATGACTTAAGAGGTACTTAGGACCTATTTAACATGTAATGTCAGACAATCCTCAGTAGACCAGAAATTTAGGAGAGATTTTTTTAACTTCTAATTCATGACATTCAGTTTAGAAACATATTTTTTCTTTTTTTTTTTTTTAATGGATAATTATATTCAGCATCTGCCGCCTCCAACCCTCCCCCCCAAAAAAAAATATAATAAACAAACAAACAAAAAAACAGTAGAAAAGAAATAACTTTCTCAGACTCTTATATGCCCCATTAATGGGAAGGGGAAAAAAAGCAACAAAAGAGCCACAAGACATAATAATTACAAACTGCAATGTGGGACAGTAACTGGGAACAGAAAAGTCTATTTGATGATATTGAGAGCATTAAAAACAGACCATGTGTGTTTATCCAAATTGCATTTTAACCATGACCCTAGAATAGTGATTAGTAAATCACTCTGGTTTATCTACTTTCAAATTCATGAGAACCTTGGGTTACATGAGTCAACTTTCATCTCCAAAGATTCAGCAGTAGATAACAAAAGCTGAAGTTGATTCATTGTTTTATTGTTCCGCTGATCATGATTGCTGTTACCAGAAAACCTCAAAAAACAGAATTCTCAACTCTAGATGATATTTTTTCTGTTCGCATCTTCTTTCCTGCTTGAGCCAATTTTAAAGTTTTCTTTAGATTTAGAATCACAATATTAAAATAATAATGTTCACAGTAAAAATATTAATATTTTGTAAAAGATCTCTGCCAATTTAAATAGTGATGTTATATAACTGCAGACAATGATTTTTCTTTCTTTCTTCCTAGGAAATAGTTGTTTCAATGAAAATGGTGGTAGCAGGAAAGTAGTTTCATTAATCTAGAAAAAAAAAATATATAGTAAGAATACCATGGCTTCCTCTTGATTCATCAGCACAATGGTTTGCATTCAAATCTCGATTATGGAAAACTGTTGCTTTTCTCTTATATCTGAAGGGCTTTGAAACAATGCATGCCACTTCTTTGAAGAGTGTTGTGCATCTGGCTATTGCATTTTTTATAAGTCATTCTCTCAATTCCTCCTGATAGAGAGATTAATTTGGTCTGTAACATTTAAATATTCATGTAGCGAGCAGAAGTAAAGGAACCAATATCTATAGTATGGGCAGTTACTTGCCCCAAAGGGACCTTCAAATTGAAACTACATAAAACCAGTGATGGATAATTATGTTTTCTGCTGATAGGTTAATGGCTACTCAGTGATGGAAACAGATTTAATTTTCAGTCAAATAGATAATTTGGTTAGTTTTTTTGTGTTTTTTTTAGTTGCATGAAAAAAGATGTGATAAATACATTCCAAGATGCATCTCCCAGGGTTACTGGTGGATTTGAAACGCTATGGGCTCATCTCTAGGGCTTATACACCTGAACTAAAAAAAAAACCCACAACTGTTTCTGAATACAAGCTAGGACTCATAACATGGGAAGGCATAGAAATCAGTCAGTTGCCAGTTTCCTCTTTTCTTTGCTTGTTTTGAACTACTAAAAGACATTCTATCAATTTCAGTACTTAAAAAAGACAATAATTGATTGAAAGTCCTCTCTGCCTGAGTTATATTTCCAACAATTACTGATTGCAATAATTACTTAACAGTAATTTGTAATCTCTACTGTTGTCTGTGAATCCCAGTTCAGCGTAACATTGTTTGCTATTTCACCATGAATTAAAAGGTAACAGAGTGGTTGAAACACATGAGCATTTATTCACAAAAGGTGGATAAGTGATACCTTGGTCAGTATCAAGGATGGTATTTCTTAAATAAGATTTAAGATCATCTCAGTAGGTAATAAATTCAAGTGGCTGTAAGAGAAGAAGGCGGAAAGATTTTGTTTCTAGTGTTGAAGGCACATATGGATGGAATGCACTAGTACTACAATATTGGGAAGACAACATACTAGAAAACAAAGTATGTTGGTAGTAATATTTTGCTCTGAAGCTCTGATACAGCATTATAAATTGCTTGTTTCTGCTCCTTGAATACCTCTAGCATGCAGGAGAAATCACATTGCATGATACAGGCCCAAAATGCATTCCTGTATACATTCCCTAGTACATGCTCCAATTACTTACTGACATTTCTCAGCATGAGTGCAACGGAAAAGTGATGCAGTAATGAAACAAGGCTTTTATTAAACTCATTCAAATATGTACCTACTGTCACTGATGTAAACAAGATGAATAAGCCCAGGTGAAAATGTTCAGGCTCAGTGTAATGTTAAATATGAACATTAAAAATTTCTCTTTGTTGACATCCATCATTTTCAAACTAGTGCTGGCTTTTTTATTTTTTTTCCCAACCTGGTTAGAAACACTTCATTAAGTTGGTGTTCATTGTAAATACATTTAATTTCACTCAAGGCAGAATTAGAAAGTCAAAAGTATACAAAGAGTACCTGAAAGTTGGGATATTTGAAAATCCCCATCACTTCCTATTTCTGGTTGACTGCTACAGACAGTTAGAAGCAGTCCTATGTTCACAGGTTCTAGTCCTCATATAGGACTTCAACTACTCCAGTGTCTGCTAGAGGGACAGCACATCAGGGCGTAAGGAATCAGGAGATCCTGGAAAGCATTGATGACAACTTCCTGACCCAGGTGATAGAGGAGCTAATGAGGAATGGTGCTCTGATGGATGTTATACTCACAAACAAGGACGGGCTCCTTGGGGACGCAAGGCTGAAGGCAGCTTTAGCTGCAGCAACAATGAGAGTCAGGAGCTCAGAATCCTAAGATGAGGGAGCAGGTCAAAAAGTAAAATCAAAGCACTGGATTTCAGTACAGCAGACTGGCCACTTCAAAGATCTGCTTGGAAGTGTCCCATGGAAAAAGGCCCTGTAGGGAAGATGGACCCAAGAAAGCTGGTTAATATCCAAGGATCACCTCCTTCAAGCTCAAAAGCAGACCATCCCACTAAATAGGAAGTCAGGCAAAAATGCCAAAGGCCCTGCAAGGATGACCAAGGAGTGCCTGGCCAAATTCAAACACAAAAAGGAAATATACAGGGGGTAGAAGAAAGGACAAGTGTCCTCAGATGAATACCAAGCAATTGTCAGAGCATGCAGGAATAAGGTAAGGAAAGCCAAAGGTCAAGTGGAGTTGAATCTGCCCAGAGAAGTGAAAGACAACAAGAAGTTATTCCGTAAGTGCATAGGTGACAACAGGAAGACTGAGGAAAATATGGGCCCGCTGCTGAATGGGGCAGGTGACCTGGTGACTCAGAATTATAGAATCATACAATAGTTTAGGTTGTAAGGAACCTTAAAGACCATTGAATTCCAACCTCTCTGCCATGGGCACGGACACCTTCCACTAGACCATGTTGCTAAAAGCCACATACAACCTGGCCTTGAACACTTCCAAGGATGGGACACCCACAAATTCTCTGGGCAGCCTCTTCCAACATCCTACCACCCTCACCATAAAAAATGTCTTCCTTATTTCTAATCTAAATCTACCTTCTTTCAGTTTAAAGCCATTCCCCCTTGCCCTATTTCTACATGTCCTTGTAAAAAGTCCCTCTCCAGCTTTCTTGTAAGCCCCCTTTAGGTACTGGAAGGCTGCTATAAGGTTTCCCCAGAGCTTTCTCTTCTCCAGGCTGAGCAACCCTAACTCTCTCAGCCCCTCTTCATAAGAGAGTGCTCCAGCCCTCTGATCATCTTTATGACCCTCTGGTCTCATTCCAACAGGTCCATGTCCTTATGTTGGGGGCCCCAGAGCTGAACACAGCACTCTAGGTGGGGTCTCATGAGAGTGGAGCAGAGGGGCAGAATGACCTCCCTAGACCTGCTGGTCACACTTCTTTTGATGCAGCACAGGATTCGGTTGGCTTTCTAGGCTGCCAGTGCACATTGCCAGGTCATGTTGAGCATTTTGTCCACCAATACTCCCAAGTCTTTCACTTCAGGGCTGCCCTCAATACCTTCTCTACCCAGCCTGTGTTTGTGCTTGACATTGCCCTGACCCACATGGAGAAGCTGAGGTACTAGGTCCCTTCTTTGCCTAAGTCTTTACTTGCAAGCCTGGCCTTCAGAAATCCCAGGCTTTAGAGACCATTGAGAAAGCTTGCAGCAAGGACAACTTACCCATGGCAGAATAGGATCAGGTCAGGGAATAGCTAAGCAAACTGCACGTACATAAATCCACGGGTCCTGATAAGATGCTGCCAATGAGTGCTGCGGGAGCCAGCTGATACAATTTCCAGGCAACTCTTGATAGTCTTTGAACGATCATGGTGATTGGGAGAGGTACCTGAGGACTGAAGGAAAGAAAACGTCATGCCTATCTTCAAAAGGACAAGAAGGGGGATGCAGGGAACTAACTACAGGCCAGTCAGCCTCACCTCAATCCCTTGGAAGGTAATGGAGCACTTTTGCACCTGGCAACTGTGTAATGCTTTGGTGCTGAAGAAACTAGTGGTGAACAAGAAACTTACAGGCTACACCGAACACTACAGTTTTGTTGGGTTTGTTTGTTTGTTTGTTTTTCCCCACTGAGACACAGGATATCTTTCAGTGTGTTGTCACCAGCAATACTCTGCCAATGGTGATATCTCACATTTTACCTACTAATGATATAGAAGAGGGTGTTTAGCTGTAGAACAGAGGATGAGTATTCTCCTAGCATGGAACTGTTGAGGCTGTCAAGGAAGCTCTGGAGATCACATAGCCCAGCCCCCCTGCTCAAAGCAGGAGTGACTAAAGCAGGTTGCTCAGTGCTATGTCCACATGTATGTTTAATATCTCTAGGAACAGAGACTCCACAGCCTTTCTGGACAATCAGTTGCAAAGTTGAATCACACTAACAGTAAACAAGATTTTGTTGTTTAAGTGTAATTTCCTGTATTTCAGAAATCTGAGTAATTCCATGAAGGTACTTCAATGTATGCAATTTAAAGATCTTTTCATAAGAGGAAATTAAGACACCTTGAGTAATTTAAGCAACATTAGGTGTGAGACAATTAAAATGAAGAGATTATATGTGATAAAACCTGTTGCTCACACCTAAAGCAAGACCATTTGAGGCCTCACATTCGTTCAGTCTGGACCTTTTTCCCCTCTAGCGTTCCCTCCTACCCTGGTGCTATCTTTCTTCCTACTTACAGCTTCTTCAATGGACTAGCAAGAATAAGTCTTCTTGTTCAGAAGCTGCAGCAATGGCAGCACTGCCACTAATGAGGGGCACCAGATGTGTCCAGTCTTACACCTGCCTTTTCTCTGTCCCTAGTCCTGTGAAACTCTGGTTTTCATTCCCTGGAGGAAGATGTCTACCTCTTTTAGCCAAAGAAAAGGTTTTAGAAGACAAGAATATTCATCTGATTATCCACCATTAACCCCACATTCTTTGAAAATCTTCACCTTGTGAAATGTCCTATTCCATTTTTTTCTTAAATAAGTGAATCATATGTGCCCACATTAATAGAGGCATTATTTGCTGTTTTAAAAATCAGTGGATGACACTGTGTTGGTGAATTGCAGTGTTTACTGTCTCTCAGTCCCCACACTTTGCACCATCTCAATACTGTACCAGTGATTATAACATTTCTATAAAAGGAATCACTAGAATCAAAAGTAGTTATGGGATACCATAATATACCAGGAATAACATTCAGTAAGTGATCTATTACAAATATTTTTTTGAGATTTTAACAGAACTGTCTTAGAATTTTTATATTGCTTAATTTCATAATTAAATTATATATATATAGGAGCTTTGGAGATAATCCCATTGCAGAATCAGTGTTGAAATATAAAATCATCTACCTCTATTTAAATCTGGACAAACTATTGTTTAGTCAGGGTGTACAGACCAGTTTCTTGTCTCCTTTTTCGTATATGACAATTACTGAAAGAAATTTAAAACTTCTGTTTTCTCTACCTCAGGAATGAACGGAGAGAAGAGAATCCATTCTGCCTTTATCCTTGGCACCCTTTCTTGTGTAAGCACAGTCTGGCTTTCATCCATATTTATAATACATGTTGCGACAAACCAGGACCTTGGCACCAGTTCTTTCCTCTCATAAATGCAGTCTGATTGCATCACAACCTTCAGGAAAAAAAATCCCATTTCTTAATTAAACCAGCAAACAAACAAATCTTTCTCCTTTTTCATCCTGACCTTGTAGTCCCTCCAACCCCCTCTTCCTTTCCTCAGTCAGGGAGGCAAAAGGTAGCCTCATAAAAATATTTAGGGCACAGAAAACAACAGGATTAGAGTTTAAAGTGTCAGTTTTCAACCTCACAACTATTTTCTGCCTCTTTTAAAAGGTTCCTGAACATCTATGTGTTAATTAGTTAATGTGTGTAGGCTTATTAGCAGGCATATTTCAGATCTCTATACAAGACGCAGCCGGTGGACCAGATGCTGTGGGCAGCCCTCGACATCTGAAAATTACAAAGGTAGATTAAACAAAAGCAGGAGACAACATATACACAGAAGTTTAATTGCAGTCATTTAATTTTCAGACCATTTTATCATGAGTCCACATATGCTCTGAAGTACAGGCAGTGACCCCAGTCCGTAGAAACTTAACCATCTGCTTAACTTTCAGAACTCAAGTTGGCACATTGACTTTAAAGGTAATAATAAAGTGCTTAAACTTAAACAGATGCTTGAGTACTTGGTGGATGAGTTCTATGGTGTTTTTAAGATGTCATAATTTCTGTGTGGTTGACACTTGAACTAGCTTTCCCTTGGAAAATGGGGTTTGACATATACTATTGCTCACCAAAAAAAAAACCACCAACATTACTTTTCTTGCTATATTGTGTTCAGCCAGAGGACTTTATTAGCTGACACACTGACTGTGGAAATAGTTTCCCATCTTACTGCTCTTTTTATGGTCTACATGTTCTTGGACTTGTTTGTTGAAGGAAGGTAAACATACAATTTTTCCAGATTTTGGCAAATTATTTGCGTTGCCAGCATTCAGCCAAAAGCAAAATACTCAGCAAAACTGTGATTCAGGCACAAATTAAAATACCTAAAACAGATGAGCACCTGTGTGGTGAATGTCTAAAATCCTGTTGTTGACAATAGAGATCTGGACAGTACAATCAAAAGAGCCTGGAGAACAATTCTGTTCAACCTACTGGCTGCCCAGCTGCATAGACCTCCAGATGCTGTTGACTCCATTGTCTAAAACCATGATTTTTGGAAATTTGGTTCAATACAGACCCTTACATATGCACACATAAATTTAAGGTTCTGTGTCTCAAACTGAGTCTCACCTTAAAATTTAGTTGAGAATAATCCCACTCTGAATCTCTGTGTATAGATATAAATCTTGGTAATATGCTCTGCCCACAGAAGTTTAACAATGTACAGTGTCTAGAAATCAAAGCTAAGCAAATTCAGTCCAGTAATAAGACTTTTTTATTTAAATTGTGAGATAATTAGCTACTAGACTAGCTTACAGAGAGTTCTAACTTTGCATCAGAGACAATATTTAAAAGTACATTGGTTGTTTCTTTAGTTTACCTTACCAACTGAGAATGCTAATCCTAGCTTTTAGCTATGTCACACCTGGTATCCTTTCTAGCATTATGATCTGTGATATTTGATCTATCACAGGATTCATAGATTTGTCTCAGCAGAATTTAGAGACCAGCAGTGGTTCTTAATGACCCATTACAATCCAGTTTGTAAATCAGTGTTGCTTGTTCTCTTTTGTTTTTGATTTATAAAAACATTAGATTTACACTGTAAGCTTTAAAATGCAGACTTGTTGCCTTGTAAAGAAAAAACCATGCAAACTAAAGTATCTATTTCAAGCAATCCACCCAGTGTTCTTTCACAGCATTGGTGAGAACAGGACTTTAATTTTAAGTATAGATTAGAGCCACTAGTGCAGTCCCAAGAGAGGACTTAATGTTGTTAAATAAGCAATGAATTGTGCAGGCTTCTAGGCGTCATATAATAAATCAAATCAGTCAAAACCAAATCTGTCCCTACACGTTTTTTCAGCTAGGTAGTAGCCTCTTTTCCCTTCCCCCTTCTACTTTTCAGAGGTGATTGATGCTCTGAAGAAAGAGAATTGAGAAAGACTATCAAACTGACTGTCAGAACATTGGAAAGGTCAAAGAATTGCATATTTTACACCAATCGCTTCCAGATTCTATAGAACATTGTAACTGGTCTCTCTCTTCTTTTCCTAATGATTATGTCAAGAACAAGAAGTAGACTAACATAAATAGCAGTGTCGTGGTTTAACCCCGGCCAGTAACCAAGCCCCACACAGCCACTTGCTCACTCTCCCAACAGCAGTATGGGGGAAAGACACAGAAGAGTAAAAGTTAGAAAACTTGTGGACTGACACAAAGACAGTTTAACAGGCAAAGCAAAAGCCACGCATGCAAACAAAGCAAAGCAAGGAATTCATTCACCACTTCCCATCAGCGGGCAGACATCTGGCCATCTCCAGGAAAGCCAGGCTCTGTCATAAATAACAGTTACTTGCGAAGACAAACACCGTAATGCCAAATGTTCCCCCCTTTCCTTCTTCTTCCCCCAATTTATATACTCAGCATGACGTCATATTATGGAATATCCCTGTGGCTAGTCCAGGTCACCTGCCCTGGCTGTGTCCTCTCCCAGTTTCCTGTGCCCCCCCCAGCCCTCTCGCTGGCAGAGCCCAAGAAATTGAAAAGTCCTTGACTTTGTATAAATATTACATAGCAACAACCAAAAAGCATCAGTGTATTATCAAAATTATCCTCAAACCAAATCTAAAACAGAGCACTGCATCAGCTACTAAGAAAATTAACTCTATCATAGCTGAAACCAGGACATGCAGTCTATGATAAGGAAGGTAAAACACATACCTTTGTAACATTTTTCAAGAATCCCATCCAATAAGTATAGATTCTTTTCCAGGCTTTGCATGAGTTCATGCTTTTTCACTTTGCACCACAATCTTTTTTTCTATATTCTTACTCAAATAATGATCACTACAGATCCCTACTGGCTTCCTCTGACTTTGAGGAATAGGAATGGTTACATTCTTGACTCTGACATTGTGCTGAGAAATAACTTGTGTTTTTCCACTGACAAATGTTGCAGCATTGTCTGCAAATTAAGCGAGAAACTGTTGAATCATAAGATAATGCAGATCGGAAAGGGATGCTGCATCTCATCTGCTTCAAGCCCCCAGCTAGAGCAGGATCAATACATCAGGTTGCTCAGAGCCTTGTACAGTTATAAATATCCTGAAAGACTGAGGTTCTTCATCCTCTCTGGATGACATTCCAGTGTTTTATCATACTCATCATAATTTTTCCCCCGATACCTAATCAGAACATCCTTGTTACAACTTGTTCCTGTTGCTTTCTATCATTTTACTTTATACCTTCAAAAAGGTCTGTTTCTTCTCTACAACCTCTCATTAACATAGCTGGAGACAACAATAAATGTCCACTAGCCTCCTCTTCTTGAAAATTAATAAACCCAGTTCTCTCAGACTTTCCTTTCTGTCATGTGCTCCAGCTGCCTAATCATTTTGGTGGTCCCCCACTGAAGAGACTCCAGTCTTTAACATCTTCCACCTACAGTTTCAAAGGTGCTATGAAAGAGGATAATAAAGTCTTCATAACCCCTAGCTACAGCCAAGTGAGGAAATACAAATTATTTTGGGGAAATATTCAATTGAGTTCAGCATCTGATGATACCACTGAAACCTAGTTCCAGCACACTTTCCTTTTAATCTCTCAAAGACTGATCCCCTGTCATGCATCAGTATGTGCCCCCACGCTCTACAGTAATTTACAAAGACAATTCATATGAAAAGCTCACTGGGAACCATCAAGTCAGCTATAGACAGTGGATAACTACTAAAGCCAGTTATCTAGAAGTTTGGTTCCCTGGCTGAGGACTAGAAGTGTCCGAACATGGAGCATTATAACATGCATTAATAGTTTGGAACACAAGTGTACACCAAACTATGGTTTTCACTGCCATCAAATCGTACAGCAAACTGTGCCCTGCCTGGTAGATGGAATTAGGTCCCATTTTAATGATTATGTATATTTTTGCAAGAGTGGTTATGCTGGTTTTGGCTGGGGAAGAGTTAATTTTCCTCATAGTAGCTGGTATGGGGCTGTGTTTTGGATTTGTGCTCAGAACAGTGTTGATAACACAGGGATGTTTTCATTACTGCTCAGCAGTGCTTACACAGTGCCAAGGGCTTTTCTGCTTCTCACCTCACTCCACGAGCAAGCAGTCTGGGGGGGCACAAGAAGTTGGGAGGGGACACAGCCAGGACAGCTGGCCCCAACTGACCAAAAGAATATTCCATACCATAGGATGTCATGTTCAGCATATAAAGCTGGGGGAAGAAGAAGTGAGGTATATTCAGAGTGATGGGGTTTGTCTTCGCAAGTAACCATTATACATGACAGAGCCCTGCTTTCCTGGCGATGGCTGAACACCTGCCTGCCCATGGGAAGTGAAACAGAACAAGGTCTTAAAAAAAGAAAAGGATTATTCAGGATGAGTTTGGTGCAATGCTCTGGGTGATGCTCTGTTTGTGTTGAGAAAGGAATGTACTCTGAATAATTAGAAAAGGTTTCACTGAATGTACTCTGAATAATTAAAAAAGATGAGTGGGCACCTGAAGGAGATAAGGAGAGCATCAAGTCAGGAAATCGTTGAAGAAAATTGAAAGGTCTACTCCACCTAGATCTGACCTATGGTGAATGGAATGAATAGGTATCAAAATCAAATGAATATATATTTAAAGATGTTATGTAACCTCTCACGAAAACTGTATAAAATACCTAGTTTTTCATTGAAAACTTTGGAGTTAGTTTGTCCAATGTGAATCAATTAGTTCCCCAGCGTTGCACAAAATAAACTCCTTTGCTGCTTAAAGACGAAATTCGTCTCTAATCAGTTACTCTGTGCCGTTTTGGCACCAGGTGGGGGAGTGAGTGAGCAGCTGTGTGGTGCTTAGTTGCTAGCTGGGGTTAAACCATGACAGCTGTATACAACACCTTCCTTACACACTCTGAATTCTTACTTTATGAACAAAGTGGCATAGGTTTTGTTAATGGATTAGAGTAGTCACATAAGGAAATATTCACTTTGCTTTGTATCCTCTTTTTACTACTGAAAAGTCTTAGAGGAAAATATTGTCTAATACTGACCACTTTTTATATTTAATCAACATGACACTTTCCCTTCTCAAGCTGTTCTAAAAAAAATGTGTATGGATGCTTCTATAATTTGAGTATGTTGCAATATTTTCCAGTGCTTTGCCTATCTACGGTCTTTCTGTACTAAACATTTAAAAGTTTAGCTGGAATGGAATAAAAATAATTTTAAAAATTACTTTAAGTCAGAGATGGGAGTAATGTCAGTTTCAATGGCAATGAATGTTAGCATAGTGAAAATAGACTATAAAATTTGCAACTTGTTAGAACATGTCAGTTTAAAAATGTAACATTATTTACTTATTGAAATAATGAACATAAAGGATCTGGTCTGAAATCTATTGCACAAAACTTTATATTTGTTTAATGAAATTGGCTCCAAAAGCAAACTTCGACCAAATATTGTGTTATTCTCCCCCTAAAATTATTACTTTATATATATCCATCTGAAAGTACCAGTTCTAGTTCAGTGTTGCCAGTGGTTTGAAGGGCATAAATCTGGAGGAGGTCAAGAGACAGAAATTTATTTTTTATTAATACTTTAAGATGAGGTATTTCCTATTGAATTTTAGGGATGGTAAAGAAAGCCCAGACTCTACCATTAATGTGCATACTACTGGAAGTAGTACAGACTTTCACGGCAGTTATCAACAGTTTCAAATGTAGGCAAATCCAGAACTGCCATCACAGTAACGCCTGTGGGACTAAAAAACATCAACAAACTTGTCACCCCACTACCAGTAAAAGCTATCAAAACATGGCATTCTCCACTTAGAAACTGAATGCCACACAAATATGTGAAATTTCAAGAAAAAAAAAAAAAAGAAAAAAAAAAAGAAACTTGAACTTGGTCTGCTAATCTCTGCCACAGAGCTTTAGATATATGTATATTTTCTTGTGCTGTATTATGGTGTTCACTGCACTTTGGTTAATCTAGGGACAATTCTATGCTGGTTCCTATATTTAGAACACTTTTGCTTGCATGAAGATACTACTAAAATATATTCACAATTCTGTGAGACATCAGATGAGGGGTGATATTGTAGAATTGTATTTCTTTAGGACTTATATCACAACTATGAAAGTAAACAAATAAGTTTCATAAAAACCTTGATATAGCTGCTACTTTAAAACGTATTTTCTGATACAGGACATCAACTCTGAAGAATTACTTTCTGTAAAGGAAAGTAAATTCTGCTATTTAACTCCTCAGGCTTCATACTTTCAGCTTGGCCTTTGTGGTAAACATTTATCCTAACCTTTTATGTTACTGCTCTTGGGTTTGGTTTTTCTTTGTTTTTGTGGGTTTGGGTTTTTTGTCTGTTTGGGGGTTTTTGTTTGTTTGGTTTTGGTGGGGTTTTTTTGTCTCTCCGTCTTTTCCTTTTTTTACTATTATGGTCATATCTTAGCCCTAGATTATCTGCTCCAGCTAAGCAATTTTTTGCTATAGAAAAAGATGGCTGTGAGTAAAGACAACCTAAATCTCTATTACTTTTTCCCAATTGCTTCAGCTTACCTCAGCTGAGAAAGAGATGGTGGAGACACACTGTCCCGTAACATAGACACAAGTGTATGACCCAAAAGAAATTAAAATCAACTTATCCATTCCTTTACGTAGCCATTTTCAGCAGGGGAAAGAGGTAATAAAGCCCTCTGGAATTAGAATGTGAAGTTGTTGCATTATTTGATAGAATGATAGAATTATTTAGATTGTAAAGACCTTTAAGATCATTGGGTCCAACCATACACTTAACACTACAAGTCCACCCCTAAACCATGTCTCTAAGCACCATGTCTATATGTCTTTTAAATACCTTCAGGGATGGTGACTCAACCGCTTCCGTGGGCAGCATGTTCTGATGCTTGACCACCCTTTCAGTGAAGAAATTTTTCCTAATATCCAATCTAAACCTCCCCCTTGGTACAACTTGAGGCTGTTTCCTCTTGTCCCATTGCTTGTTACCTGGGAGAAAAGACTGACCCACATGTGGCTACAGCCCCCTGTCAGGTAGTGGTAGAGATCAAGAAGGTCTGTTTGTGTGTGATAATTGAGACACAAACTACAGGATATTTGGAACAAGCCCCCAAAAATAAAATAGTAATAAACTTAAAAACTTATTTCATCAAGGGTCCCTGCATCCAGGAATGCCAGTTTTCTTTACAGATGCTACTTTGCTACTCATCCAGGAATTCATCCAGTGCGGAAGGGGTTTTAAGCTTTGATTTCATTCTACTCTGAAGTGGTAACAAGAACATCTACTTTGAATTTTGCAGAGCCCGCAGTAAATTACAGCAGGAAACTGTCCTGTGCAATTTACCTACCCCTTATATCTGTTCATTTTCTCTCACAATTAATTTCACATTCTACTTCTGAAACAGAAGTAGCGTATCCTGTGTCTAACCTAGAGCTGCATGGACAGCTCTGATCTAAGGAATTTTTATTTGGGTTTTCCTAACAAAAGAACTCCATATATTAGACGTCTAGATATAATGAGAAGGGATTGTTTTTTTGGTGAGGTCTTTTTTTTCTTTCCATTTCTCATCGTCATAAAAACTAGTCAGCAAGCTCGATCCATCCTGTCCTGTTTCCTGTTCTCACTACAAACTTTGTCAGTGAAATGAGACATCAGAGAATTTTAATACCCAGTACAATCTCTGAAAGACAGTAATATACTGTGTAACTCTGACCTTTTCAGTGTTCTATAATTTGATTGGCAGGAAGCCATTCTTGTTCTCTGTTACATTTCTGGCAATCTAAATCTCAAAAGAGAAGCTCTATGGCCAGCCAGGTAAAATGCAAAGTACGTCAGATGCAATGAGTAAGGCTCAGTAATATAATTTACAGATTACATTAGACACTACTGAGAAATGAAATTCTTGTCACCAGTCAATTATTGCATGATAACAGTGCTGATAAACAGCCAAAAGAATAAAGCAATTCACTTTTCTAAAAAAGGGGTCAAAAATTCTTTTTTTCTTTGAATACTGATGAAAAGGATGGTGTTACCAGGATCAATAAAGAAAGTGTAGTAATACCTATTTGGATGGAAGAGATATATAGCATAGTATAAACCTTAACATTTTGTAAATGCTTTTCCAAATCTCTTTGACTGCCATTTTGATCCTTCTTTCTTCTGGGATAAAAAGAAATTAAGAAAGGAGGGAAAAATAAAAAGAAAAAAAGTTATGTGAAAAGTAACTATTCTCTTGCTAATGATTATTACAGGAAACAAAGCTGTTAAAGTCTAAAGTCTAAAGGCTTTGTATTCTCTGACAGCATGTCAAAGTTGGTATCCAGGACTTAAAAGAATGAAACATGGACAGAAATCTAGATGTCTAAAAGCTTGACATCTAAGCCTGAGCTAGTCACTCCTGTGTCTGTTTCTAATCAAGGTAATATTCACTTCAGCTCATCCTTAGACAAGTCAGATACATTGCCTTCTAAACGTGCCTGTTTCTATCCACTGATCACAAAATGAAGCCTAGAGTGACTAGCAAGGGCTTAGATATTTAGCTTTCAGCAAGGTGGGTTGACCTTGTCTGGCTGTCAGACACCTACCCAGCTTCTCTCTCAGCCCTCTACTCAACAGGGCAGGGGAGAAAATAAGACGAAAAACATCGTGGGTTGAGATAAAGACAGGGAAATCACTTACCAATTACTGTCATGGGCAAAACAGACTTGACTTAAGGAAAATCAATTTAATTCATTGTCAATTAAAATAGATTTGGATATTGAGAAATAAAGACAAAAACTAAAACGGCTTCCTCCCACTCAACTTTTTTTCCATTCTTGATTTCACTCCTTCATTCTTGACTCCTCCATCTCCCCACACCCTGAGCAGTGCAATGGGCATGGGGAGTAGGGGGTTGCCATCAGACCGTGACGGTTCGTCTCTGCCACTCCTTCCTCCTCACATTTTTTCCCCTGCTCCAACATGGGTCTTTCCTATGGGCTGCCACTCTTGAAGAATTGCTCCTGTCAGAGTCCTCTCCACAGGCTGCAGTCCCTCAGGATATACATTATCCAAAGTGGGAGCCTCCACCAGCTGCCGTCCCTATCAGGAGAACCTGCTCCAGCATGAACTTTCCATGAGCTGTAGCTTTTTTCAGGAAATATCTACCTGCTCTGGCATGGTTCTTTCCAGGGTCTGCAGGGAGATACCTGCTCTACCATAGTCTCCACAAGCTGCAGGGGAATCTCTGCTCTGGCACCTGGAGCACGTCCATCTCTCCCTCTACTCTGACCTTGGAGACTGCAGGGCTGTTTCTCATACTTCCCCCCTCTCATTCCTCTCTCTCACACCACTATGCAGTGTTTTTTCACTGATGGGCTCAGCTTTTTCCTGTGGTAAAACTGTTGCAGAGATGGTGGGAACCAGCTGCATCCAGCATGGTCAGCCCCTGGTCACTTCTCAGAGGCCACCCTTGAAGTCTCCTCACTGCCAAAATATTAGCATGGACATCCAACACAAAACAGCACAGGTACACTACCTCAGGCTCCAAAAAGAAATGTCCTGAGCTCTGGACACTCAGAATTTGTTTCTGTAACGTTGTTTTAAAGTGTAAACTGCAGGTCGTCCACTCATCTGCAGGATAATTTCAGACTGTGGACATACTATGATTCATTACCAACTTAAAATATTGTTTTTCAAATAAGATATATAGCTCCACCACCATATGTGATTTTAATGTTGTTTATCAATATTAATTGTGCTTTTCAGCCGTAGAAGAATCATATTAATCTTTTATGCAAATACTTGTATCTACAGTAGACTCAGATTCAAAAAACTGGAACACAGATTTGCTTTGCTGATGAAGAAATGTTAGAAGGTGGTAAATATTCCCTTTCTCCTTCTCTTCTTCCCACGTTTCAATTATGTTTGTACAATGTTTCACTGAAGAATGATAGCTCCCTGTATACAACTGTAAGACACCCACTCCAAACGTCAATGACAAGGAAGGAGCCCAAGGCTCTATCCTTTTGTCCTGACAAGCAGGCATGCTGTACCTCCTTGAGCAGTATTAATGAGCATAGCCCCAGTGCCTACATGTTACTTTTTATAGTAGTAGAACGTGACAACAGTAATACTGGATAAAGCTGAAAGCTGCCTGTCCTCTGGCCCCTGTTAAATGGGCAATGAGTTATCTCACCAATATCAGCAGATCCACTTGTCAGCCTGGTTAAATGAAGGAAGCATTTAAAACGAGGTAGAAAGTGGCTGAAAAAAATTAAAGTCACTCTGTCAAACTGGAGTTCAATAAAACATCCGAGAACAAATTCAGAACAAGTTTCCTGGAGCTGTATAAAGTATGTGGGAGCCATATTACTTGTATTCTACCCATGCAACCGTGTGTGCTTGTATGTGCAAGGATGCAAAAGGCAACAGGGAGTCAGAGGAAATGAAAGATTCATGGGGGTCAAAACAACTGTGGTCTAATGCTTGTACTAACTGAAAAGGCTGGTTAGAAAACGGAGACGATGCAAATTGTTTCCTCTGGTTTGATAAGGCATTTTGACTTGCGCTTGAAAATCAACAGGACTGAACTAAAAATAACTAAGTTCCATCACTATTTTTTCTTAGCAATGGAAACAACTTGTAAGCCCCAGAATATTGGCTACCTGCTCATGGGAGAAAAAAACCCAACAAATTAAAACCAAAAAAAACCCCTCAAAACAGACAAACTAAAAACCCACAAGCTTACTTAAATTATTAAAAAAAAAAAAAATATGTTATAGCCTTTCCCAACATTATTTTGAATATTTGCTGTACAAATAAGAAGCTGTACACTTTCTTCAAAATGGTGCTTTCTCCATTGATAAGAATTTCTGGCTGCTGCAGTCACTGTTATATATCCCCTTTCTTCCCCTCCACCCTGTGATTCTGTCTGCTATAAGCTAGGAAAAAAATATTTCAGACATATCTCCAAAGAAAATCTGCCTTGGTGATAGCCTGGTAGGGGAAGAGTTGTTTCTAAACAAAAATAGCTCAAAAACCTAAAATATTACAATTAATCTGACTTTGAACTTAACTTTATAATGAGACTGACTAAATCCTGATTTGCTTAAGCCCGTTTCATCATTTCAATCAGCTAGAAAACACTCTCTTATTCTCTCCAACATACAAAATAGAAATCACAAGTATTTCTGAAGCATTGAGAATTGCTAGTGAATCTGCAAAAACCTCCTTTTGAGTAATACCAACAGCATAACAATCATGTTCCTCATACAAAGGAGATCTTCTTCACCTACTGGATTTATAAAATGCTATTAAACTGTGCTTAACAGGAGTTGGATGAAAGACCACAAAGCTGTAACTGTGGGTTTTTTACTAGACACAAAACAAAAATTAAAAGTAATCGCTGAAATGACAAAGCAGGAAAAATACACAGAAATGCACAATTAAACAATTTAGAAATTGTAGCTGTGTGCTTCTGCTTCTGACCATTTTTTCTTTTGCTGTACCCTGCAGCATTGTTTGCTTTTTATATCAAGTATGGAAAGACCATGTAAAGAATCTCCTCACCCCCGTGATTATCCATATGTCACGTAGTAGCTCTTACTCATGGCTCCTGCAACTTTTGTGTTAATGAAACCATAGAGCACAACAGGAACATGAAGATGTCTGTCTGTGCCAAAGTCCCTGCGGCCTCTCAAAGTGAGGTAAATGTGACACAACGCCTAAGCATCTAATTATTTAATCAGGAATTAACAATCTGGATAATATGGACTTCCCCATTTCCTAAATTAAAAGTATTCAACCAGAGGAGATTTTAAGGACTAGGAAAGGAAACAGTCAGTAGCAGCTCTCAACTTGTTTAACAGAAAACAAATCACCAAATCTGTCCTGGAATCTGGGATTTCAGGTTTTTCTTGTTCCCATTTAAAATATGATGACCCCTATTAAAGCACAGGAGATGTCTTTTTTTCTTCCTTTATCTTTTCTACTTTTCTTTTCTTCCTTTAATATTTCCTTTTCACTGCCATCATTGCTATGGGCTCAGAGTCAGAAAACCAGGGGGAAAAAGTCTCCTTTCTTCTTCATTAATAAAATACAAGATGTATGAGACTGAAGCATGTGAAATACCATGCTGTATGCCAGCTCATATAACATATATAGCTGCTAGATGACACTTTGTATGTATCTGTTGTTCAGTAATTAAAAAGTTTAAACTACTTTCTCTTCTTGGTCTCTTTCCCAGTTAAATAGGGGTACCAGTCAAATATAACTGTTGGCTTTTACTTTCAACTGGTAGAGTTACATTTATTTAAAAAAAACCCACTATATTTCTTCAGTAATATCTACACATTTCAATACTGAAAGCAAGAAATCATCTTTTTTATCAGTTTCTAGAGGGAAATGCCTGAAAGAATTCAATAAAAGAACTTGGAGAGTCTTTTATAATGGAGGTGTAGTGGTATGAATGGCGTCATAATAGATCTTCATGTCAGAATATCTGCACTCTTCACTGACACATAGACCTCTCCATTAGATGAGGGCCCTTTACCCACTGAGGCCATTTGAATTTATTCTTTGATCCTTGAAAAAACCTCAGTGTTTGACTTATTAATGCTATTCTGGCTCTTGTTTTGAAAAAAAAAAAAAAAAAGTATTATGACACTGGTCTAGGGACAAGAGTAAAATGAACTGTTTTCTGTAATTTTTTTACAGATAGAATTAGAAAGTTAATATAATTTTTTAAAGAGTTACTACTGGAAATATAAAGAGACTAGGAAAAAATCTGCAGTCCAGCTATAACATTCTAAGGGGTTCAGATAACCTTTCAAGGTCTGAGTCAAATGTGAAGGCATTTTGTAGCATGAAAAGACCTTGATTTTTTAAAATTCTTCATAGATATCAACAACCGTCAAATCAACAGCTGATCTGAAAAAGAAAATATTTCAAAAGTTTCTGGGATACTTCCATACAGTGATCAGATCCTCCGGTTACAGTGTTTTGGAAAATTTATATCAGGTACCTCATCTCTTCTCTGAGCATTTTAAGTTTATAGGTCTCATGGGTTCATTTAGGAATAAGAAAGCCCATAAAAGTTAGATTTTTATGTGTCTTATCAAGGATGTTACAGCATATAATATTAGGACTGAAATTTAATGCCAATATGAAGGGTGGCCAACCACGCTACACTTAACTGATGAAACCTGAAGAAAGTCAGGGAGAGAAACTGAATTTAAGAAACAGGTCAACCAAAGCACACTTTAAACCATTTGCATCTGTGAGGGAGTGCCTCTTCTTGTGATACTCTGACAAATGCAGAAAATGGTTCAGGAAATCAGGCTTTTATCTGGAATGAAGGAGCTCAGCATCACAGAAGGTTGTTCGGACCAAAACCTTTGGGGATCTGAGTTATGTCATGCTTTTTTTAAGGAACTCTGTTTCCTGTTTCCATGCCACTTAATGGTTTTCTTTCTCCACAGGCACTTTTGCTTTGCTATTTTGCAATACAAGTTATGACTTCACTCTACAGAGAGATCAGTGAAATTAAAAATAAGTAAAGTACTACACAGAGCATGAAACCTGCTGGATGCTCTGTGTGGTTGTTATCCTCCACAGAAACTGTGTTGGACTTGGAAGTCCTGTCAAATGAAAAAGAAGTCATAATAGTATGTAGTCAACAATAGCACTTTACAATTATCAGGCTAACATACCCAGTTTTCAGATATGTATATTGTTTTATACAGTTTTCCACACTGTGTTTTGATAATATTAAAGTACTTGTAGTTGTATAAGTAGATGGGAGACAGAAAGGAACACAAAAAAAAAAAAATGAAAAGGGGGGGGGCGGGGATCAAAAACAGAATCTATAACATTAAAAGTAGGCACATCACAAATCAGGAAGAAGAAAAATGAATACTTTTTGGGACTGATTCCAATTTCCCACAAGTCTGTCATAAACCTGAGAATTAATTTAGCATGAATCAGATCAGACCCTAAATCAGGTAATTGACTGGTTCTGAATTTACTGGGATGTTTTAGTTCTCTCTAGGCACTAACAGGCTAGAACCTTGGGCTGTGAAATCGTTGTAGCTCTACATGTATCAAAAAACTCAAAACTGCTTACTATCCTCTGAGGATTTGACCTATTGTTTAGAAATTCCTCAGTTACAAAATTAAAGATGATGGAAAAACAAACAGAAAAAAAACGAATCACTGAGTTTCCACTATGTCACCGAACTGTCACATTGAAAATTCCAGGCAGAGTGAGACAAACAAGGTTAGTGAGAGATCCCAGTGGAGCACTCTCCCTAGCAACAATAGTAATGTAAAATGAGTTTCTGCATCTTCCTCCTGTTCATGTAGCTGTCCCTGGTCTAGAAACATGTAAATGCTATAGACAAAGTAATTTCTGAGTCAACTGGTATCTGTAAAGGTGCGAATGTGGAAGAGTTACACAATGTTGTGTTTTCTGTTACAGCATACTTTGAAAAAAGTTCACGTCACTGCACATTGGAATAGTCTCTATTTTTTAATAGTGCTATAATAATAGTGTGTATTTTTATATTCTCTTAGAAATTTGAAGATTAGAAAACTAAAATATTTTGCTATGCTTATGGTGGTGCATCTCACCCCTTCCCCTGGGCCTCTCTAGGATCTCAGGAATCCCTGCTAGGGCTTAGCCTCTGTGTAATGAGTTGGGCTGTTAAGTATTCCTTCACCATATTATCAACTCTTGCACGGCTGAGGTGGGAAACTGCACTGACTTTACCTGAAACATTCCTTATCCGAACACCAACACCACCACCTGACAGCCTTGGAGCATTTCTTATCTGGACCATAAAGTCCCTTAACAAGCCTGGGAACGCTTTATTGTACAATACCACCATCAATGGAACTATAAAAAAAAATTAAAATCCATTCATTACCAACTCAGATTGTGGCCAGGATGGAAAATTAATGATAACTAAAGCCAATCGTCTCTAAACCTATAAACAGTGGTCCTAAATGGAGCCCTCTGAGCAGTCCTGGACCACAGCAGCTTGCAAACATCATCTCCCTCTGAGTGGGATGCCGCTCAGAGCTCACAAACTCCCAAGTTTGTTATACCAGGGGGAACATTGCCAAAAGCTGATGATGGGGCCTGGTCTGATTTTCCTTTTTCTAAAGGCTCTTTAGAACCTTTAAAACCCTTTGCCTATTAAGAAATGCAAAGGTATTCAACATGAATATTTTACTGAAATTGAGGGGAACTTTTAACAGGTGTATATACCTTTGTACATCTATCTCTGTACATCTGTTCCTTTCTGTCTGTGTGTATATGTGAATTCATATAGGTACCTCATAATAAATATAACACAAATATTACCATCTCAGATGTGTAACTAATGCTGTAATTTAGTAAATCCTATTTGATTCATTTTGGAATGATAAGTTAGTCAATGATTAAGTGTTGTTCAAATCCTATGATCAACCTTCAACTGTGAATATTCCTTATATCTTTTGGCATATCAAGGCATGGACCCCCAGTAAGATCCTTTATTGCATACATAAATGCTTGTTATATACAATCACTTACCTACCCAAGTTCTGCCCTGGAATGTGCCTACATGCAGCAAAGTACCTCTGCAGCCAGTTCACCCTCCATGGAGCTGTTTACTCCCTCCATGCTCACCTGAAGGGGGTCTCTTCTTCCCAGACCAGGATTTAAGCTGTGGGAGGCTTTGGGCAGCCCCTCATTGCAGACAGGTGTGCGCAGACCTGATTTGGAGGTGAGCTCTGAGAGCCAGATTTAGTGCTAGTTGCTTCCTCACTACATTTTAAGGCATAATCACTCTGCAGCCTGGCACCCAGACAATGAACAAAGCCTTTTCTCAGAAAGGGCCCTTACAATTCCCCCTTTTGTGTTTGTTAAATTGGATAAGGTTAAGGTTGTGTGAATTTGAACCATCATAGCTTGATGGATAGCCCTCTGTATCATGGCTTGCATCAAGTTCATCAAATATGGTAGACATATAACAATGGCCAAACCCCCATGCAATATAACAAATCCACACATCAATATTTTTTGTATCACATCCTAACTTAAAGCTTGGGTGGCGGCAACGCCAGATGCAAGGAAAGCAGCAGCACATTATTCTGGCTTGTTCTCTGGCTCATTGTTAGTAGGAGGCCCATGATCAGCTGGTCAAACAAGCCAAGCAGGGATCCACCAAGGCCCTCTATCTACATTTTTCATGTTTATTGAATTGTCCAGTGTCTACACAGTAGCTGTGTCCCGGTACTCCATTATTGAAACTGTATACTGCATAGAGGTAAGCATCATATGACACAGTGCTTTCCAATCACATAGGATCATTACATATCCTTCTGCAATGGCAGTGTACAAGTTCATGGTCAATGCCAATCTGAGTCCAAAAATCTTTAACTGAGCAATGGAGTTCTTTTACAGCTTCATATAGGAGTTGCTCCCACACAATTGGTCACCCCACCTGATACCAGATGAGGAATGCACTGAATAATTCCATGTATCCCTTTTGCATAGCCTCCTTTCTGCACTGATCTAAGGCACTGTAGCATAATCTCTTTCTCTTGCTTTCAGAACTGCTTGAGCTCAAGTCTCTCTTCAGGTCTTTGTCAATAAAATGCATGGTACAATTTAAATTACATATCTAGTCACAGTTGCAAAATAGCACAGAAAAGATTCAGGTTTTTCCTCTTGCTCCTTGCTGCAAATACATGAGTGAAATTCATACAGCCTCTACTAGACATGATATCCTACTGTTGCAAGAGGATAAACATGATTACCAAGGGAACGTTTGTTACAAAAGCCTATAATCTCAGATGACTCACTGGAATGTGATGACTCAGTCGATTTTGCCCAAAATGCAGAATCTGTAGGTGGGGGCAATTTCAGCCATTTCAGTCCAAAACAACCATATTATTTTTCTGTTCCCAATTTTTCTATTCTTGTATTAATAATTGTCCCATGATTCTCAGCTGCTAACATACTGTCCTGCGGTGGTGATGAGAGCACTTGTGTATCCACCTTCACATATCCATCTTCCCTGGTTCAGCTGGGCTATGCCACCGGTCCTCAAGTCCCTGTTCAGGTGCCATTTGTGGCATATCAAGGCATGGACCCCACGTGAGATCCTTTATTGCATACATAAGTGCTGGTTATATACAATCACTTACCTACCCAAGTTCTGCCCTGGAACGTGCCTACATGCAGCAAAGTACCTCTGCAGCCAGTTCACCCTCCATGGAGCTGTTTACTCCCTCCATGCTCACCTGAAGGGGGTCTCTTCTTCCCAGACCAGGATTTAAGCTGTGGGAGGCTTTGGGCAGCCCCTCATTGCAGACAGGTGTGCGCAGACCTGATTTGGAGGTGAGCTCTGAGAGCCAGATTTGGTGCTAGTTGCTTCCTCACTACATTTTAAGGCATAATCACTCTGCAGCCTGGCACCCAGACAGTGAACAAAGCCTTTTCTCAGAAAGGGCCCTTACAATATCCTTTAGACATAAACCATTGACCAAGTCTGAGACTAAGGCTGGATCTAGCTGCACCTAAGCTTTATCAAGAGTTTAGGAAGCAAGGGGGTCCACTCTGAACTTTATGACTGAAAGGAAGGGTCTCTCTTACCCTTTTACACTTTTAGCTGCTGTGTAAATCATTCCAGCTCAATTTTAAATGTGATTCTTCTTTGTGTGATGTATCTATGTAATAAGGAACAGAGGAAACCTTGCCACCAAAGTTTGTGAAGTTGCACTCCCACAAATCCATATTAAAACCATTTCACTCATACCTTTAACGGTGATTCCTTAAGCCACTTAACCTAAACCCCTTGTTCGTGGCACTTATTTAGGGGCAGTTTCAGGTTCAAGCTTCCAGCCAGCTGAGGTCCCACATCATCATCTTACAGTTTATTTTTTCTGCTATAATAGGGATAAGTTGCTATGGCATTTGCTTCTTTTTGCTTAATCAACCCTAAAATATAAATAAATGCACTATCTGTTGTATCTGAAATCAAGCTGTTTTGGAGTACTTAGACATTTCAGTCAGTGTATGTATGGTAAGGAGAGCCAGTGGCATCCCAAAGTGGTTGAAAGTGATTAGTAATAAAACTGAAGGGGTAAACATCAGAGAAGGTAAGAGTATGGAAATTAATCCATCCTGGGCTAAAAGTTTCCAGAATGCAGTAACTGAAATTTCACTTTCAGTAAAAAACAGTTTCTATTATTCAAATTCTTGATCTATTTGTTATCAAAAACATGTAGGTATAAGTTCTACAAAGTTACCTTGCATCGTGTGTAAAAAACCTACTCATTTTTTTAAAAACTGGCATTTGGTAATTGAATTTTCTACCCTTATTTTTTTAGTAAGAAAAGAGATAATTCGCCACTTGCATTTGCATGCAATTAATGATTTTATGTGGATTTTTTTTTTCACATTTAAAACTTTATTTGGTATTCTATGCCTCTGATCTCTTGCAGCCTACCCCAGAATATTTTCTGTTGCTTCATCTTCTCAAGATGGTTTGACCTGAACTATGAACCATGTTCAAGCAACGTCATGGATTTATGTACTGGCACAATTACATTTTCTGTTTTGTTTTCATTTCCGTTCCTAATATTTCTTAGCTGATCTTTTTATTTTTTTTTTTTTTCACATATGGGCAGATTTCATATCCTTTTTGACAGAGCCATGTAATTTCTGCTACATACAGCAAAGTACACATTGCATGGAATATCTAAAACATGGGTAGCTTTCCAGAGTAGCAGCTTATTCTCACATCATAACACTCAAGGCCCAGTAGCATCTGCTGTACACGTTTTCGTGCATTCAGCTGTGGTTTATTCATGATGCCTTTAATGACCTGTGATCTGCCTACACAAACATCCTGTGCCCAAAAGTGAGGAAAGCAGAATTATTCAGTCTTGAAGAAAGTAACCAGGAGCTACTTTCCTGAATGTTATTTGTCTTTGTTTGTATTTAGAAAATGCTGTGATCTCTAGTTTTCTAAGTGCTGATCTTCAAAGTCCTTAAAAAGCAGTATAGTATGATTTCACATTGTAGGCCACTCCATTGGATTATGGTACTTCAGGATCAGTGACTCACGTATCTATTTCATTACTTCATTAAATATTGGTTCCTGATTTCCAGTTATTCCTGTGCTTGATCGTTTTGTGTTACTTGAGTATTCTCAGGCTTTTGATTGATTTTTTTAAAGTAAATTTCTGGCCTCCTCTCATATCCTATGGCCTGGATATATTTGTAATGGCTTTCTGGCTCTCAGTATTTTAAGAGAGTTTTTCAGAATCAAAAAATTCTCAGGAAGGCAGCAATAGGTTTTTTTTTTAGCTTGAGTTTGACCTTAAATGCTTTCCAACAAGCTGCTTAATCCAGTTGCCTCTCCATACCATTGCTATGGATTTCCTCTTCTTTAATTTCTTTAAGTAAGACTATAATCTATTCTAATCAAGATGCTTGTACTTCCCGTCAAAGCCTATTTCCTTTACATCATTAATGGCTTGCAGACTCTGTTCATGCCCAAAGTCCTTTGCACCCATCAATACTTGCCAAGAGGCATGTGAAGAAGTGCCAGGCTGTTCCAATGACACTGATACTTTGCATGTAAAAATACATACATTCAGCAGTTTAATCTGGTAAATCATGTAGAGCGTCCTTAACAGCTGGCAAAGATTAGTAATTCTTTTTCATTGCTTTGTTCGGTGGTTTTGCATGAATTAATCTGAACATTTTCTCACAGTACTAAATTTCTGTTTTTATCTATGCTAGTTGCAGTAGGGATATTGAAGTATTGATTTTTTGCATGTTTTTTAGTTTCTTTTGCATGATAAACTTTGGATATGCCATTATGCATGTGGATGCTTTAGGTTTTGCTATAATTCTTTTTACAATTCCTAATGAGTGGGTTTTTTCCCTTCCCATTTTGAGGATACCTTCAAATTATCCTCTAGTCACATCTATATATTGGAATGCTTTGTTGCCCAGCAACTATATCTCAGAGTAAATCAGTATGTTTCTTACTGGACATCTTATGTTTGCCCACTGTCTTCACAATTGGAGTCATTATGAGAGATCGCAAATATTTTTCCTCCATTTGGTTCAAATTAGTATTGCTATTTTGCAGCATTTTTTGCTTGGATTTTTTTTTTGTATTTGCTTGGATTAGAGGCATAACTGAATTAGCCACCAATCTGATAGTCTAGCTGGAAACATTACATCTGAGCGCTCTTTGCAATATGTGTTTATTAAGGATCTCTGGATATGCCCTTTATAGGCTATACCTGTGGAAACCATAGAGCAAGTCATGCTGGAACAAATTTATGGCCGTACGAAGATGACTGGGAGTACTAAGCATGGATTTCTAAAGGGTAAACCATACATGACCAACCCGATTGCCTCATATGATAAAACAACCAAGTCTACAGATGGAGGGTGGGCATTGGAAGTCATCTACCTTGACCAGTAAGGCTTTTACCATTGCTTCCCACAATATTCTGGAATCCAAGTTGGGATATTAAGGTCTGGATGGGTGGGCAACTAGATGGGTAAATAACTGGTTGCATGTTCAGGCTCAGAAGTTAATGGTTGGTGGGTCTCTGCTTCAAGGTATAGAACAATAGACTCATAGAATGGTTTGTGTTGGAAGTAACCTTAAAGATCATCTATTTCCACTCTCCCACCCCACCCCTACCCCTACTCTATGGGCAGGGACACCTACTGTTACTACGTTTATCAGGTGGTAGCATGTGGTAACATGGTAGGTAACACGTAGAATAACACAAGGGTCTATCCTGGATCATGTCTTGTTTGACATCATTACCAATGACCAGGAGAAGGGACTTTCATCAGTTTTGCAGATACCACACTGGGGGGAACATTTAATATCACTCAGGACAGGGCTGCCATCCAGAGGAATCTGGAGGAACTGAACAAAAAAATGTCATCAAAATCAACAAAGACAAATGCAAAGTCCTGCACCTGGGAAGCCCTTGCAAGGGCTGGGCACTAACTGGCTGCAGAGCGGCTGCGCTGAAATGAGCCATGGGTATTGGCTGGCAATAGATGGAGTACGAGTCAGCAGTGTGCCCGGATAGCAAAGGCAGCCAGTGCCTCCTGGGCTGTACTGACAGGAGCGTTCCTGGTAGATTATGCCCCTCTACTCAGCATTGAACCAAGTCTGGCATAATTCATCCAGTTCTGGACCTGCTGTACACAGTCTGGAAAGACTGCGGCAAGTTCAGCAGAAAGGCAGCGGGGTGGTGAGGAGGTACAGCCCTTGTCCTGTGAGGAAAGGCTGATGGAGTGGAGCTTGTACAACCTGGGGAAGACTTGGCTTCAGGGAAGTCTTGCCATATTAATGAGGATGTCTTTGAGAAGACAGCCTTCTGAGGTCTCCTCCAACCTGAATTTTCCTATGATCTTATGAAACTTATGGCATAGTTGCAACACAAAGACATGAAATAGTTTAGTTTCATCTCACCTAGTGGACTACTGTTTTTTCTCACTCTGTTGTATCTACTCTTACACTATAGACACTGGACCAGAAAGGTCACATTCTTTGTCTTTTCTCTGGTTTTCTTTTGCCAAAACCTGCATAAATTTCTGCAGTAGTAACAATTGTTTGAGTCTGTCCTTAAATGAATCTGTCTTTAGAAGTTGAAAGGCTTTCTCTGTGGAGCCTTCACATAATCCATCTTTAGGGCTTCTATTCTACTTCAGTAATTGCCCACAATCATACTTTTAGGTTTAGTTCCTCAGCTGCATCTGGTTGCTCCATTATCACGTGTTTCTTTCCCCTATCTTCTAAACAAATTATTTTCCTTTCTATGGGTTCTGATAACCTGAGTGCTACCTCTGCTTATTAATAACATGAGATTTCATGGATACATCTGCAAGACATAAGCTGCCTCCAAATGTGCAGTTATCCCTACTTGAAATAATGTAGCAGCTGAGGAAGTAATAGTTCAGAGTATCACCTACCCCAAACCAATTGCCTGGTTTCTCAGATTATTGATTATTCAGTTGAAATAAACCACTGCACTGACTGAGCTGTAGCATATAGTTACGGAAGTAGCTCATGTACAACTCATTTAAATGTCTCTGAATAGCACTATATTACCTGGAGCAGATGCTACCTAAATTTATAAAACTAAACAAGTTTTATTTAAAGCAAACAAACAAAAATCTTAAGGAAAGAGTGTAAATCATGCAAATAACATCCAAGTCACAGTAGACAGTATAGATAGTTTTAGAAAGTAAAGCAAGAAGTGAAATAAACATACACTTTCACTCATTGTAAAGAAATACCAGCATATCACTTGGGGTCAAGAAGAACAAACCTATTTGACCTTATCTGAACATAAGCTTTCATTAGACATATAGCTGGAATTTTTAAAAATCATATTACTTAAATGACATTAATTAAAATATATTAAAATGTATCACTATTCAATGAGAAAAGCATTTAAAAACATGTTCTGTTCTGTCTGTCACCTATTACATGCCTTCATTCCTGTGTTAGACCCATTTTACTGTTTTCCAATGAATTCAGAAATCTTGAATATTGAATTGAAGCAATAAACAGATATGTATATGAAAATATAGAAACTCCTGTATACAGTAAGTTGAAATATCTAGCTCACAGTATGGGGTCTTTGTTTTTTGTTTCCTCACCACTACCACATTTTTTTTCCAAAGAATTGCTTAAGTAAAATATAACAGAAAAGCAAGATATTTTCCAAAATGTACAGTATTTAATTAAAAGCAGGCAACTCTTGCAGCATTTAGGCTGGAAGTCAAGATGATTCCATGTTCCAGTTTCAGCCATGGCACTGACTGACTTTGGACAACTTTGCTGACTTTTTCTCCTTGTTCCTTATTCAGCTCAGCTGCACAGCTGAGTAAAAAACAAGTCACAGTGACAGCCAGCTGCTGTGCCTAACCCATACTCTCTGAGGAAATAAATTGAAAAGGAATAGGGAAGGATCAGAACACACTAAACCACCTACCATTTCAAAACAGACAATGGCAGGTAGCAAAGAGGTGTCTAAATAATGTGCACAATCCGAAAGTCCTTAGTGGGCATCACCAAGACTTTTCTTGTTGAACAGGTTTTTAATCTCAAGAAAAACCACTGCTGCTGACACTCCCTGTGAGGTGACAAAGCACTGTTTAATACCTGGCACTTGGGTTCTACCTTCTGTACATCCTGTTTTCTGCTTATGACAATAATTGTGTTTTATTTAAAACTGTATCAGGGTGACATTAAAGACTGCTAGTGCTTGGCACCCTGTGCGTAGTCAATGAACTATGAGCAGTGAAGGTCTGTAACAATGTAAAATCTTGCTAAAGTTCCGAGTCTCTCTCTAATCAGAATGGATTCCAATGCTGTGAGTGAGAGGAGTTTCAATTCTCTGTCACTGAGCAATGTCAGCACTGAGACATACCAGCACAGCAGTGTGGAAAGCACAGTTCTGCTGATATCACTTTTACTGCAGATACCATTGCATCTTTGATAACATATTCATCATCAGATTGGTCTCGTGAAGAGTGATAGCTTGTGTATTTGCCAATGGGATTAATGCCACTTTTTCTAGGTGTTGTGCAGAACAAGGAGGAAATGTAGCCTGCTGCTGCAGATTTTGTAAATACATATGATTTCAAGGAAATAAATAAATTTAGAGTTAGGTGCATAAAATTATGTACCTGAATTAGTGCTTAATAAATGACTACACAGTGCATTACTGTGTTGCTCCAAGAGAAGGTAAAAACTATATATTTGTTACAAAAAGCAAGAAATCTGAGGGTTTTCTGTGTTGTACCTGGTAGAGTTTATTTCTCAGTCCATGATGAGTCTGTTTAGCAAAGAGGACAACCATAAGGTCTTCATGAAAGAAAGACAGTAGGCAGTCTCCCTCATAGTGTGCTTTGCAAATGCCCACAGATTTCATGCTCTTCTTAGTCTTTTAGGTTTAGTCACCAATGACCAGTCACAACTGCAAGGATAGCTATACTTCATCTTGGTCCCTAGATCAATCCTCAATTTGTTTTCACCACCATGGGTGCTAGCAGTATAATTCTGGGACTGTGCCACAGCCACAAAATGTTAGTTTTCGAAGTAGTTTTTGGAGTAACTGAAGCTAAGTAACACACTTGCCCTTTATCTCAACCTGCCACTTAGCATTAAGGGTAACTGTGAAGAGTTTATTGCAGAATTATTTATCTTACACACTTAAGACAGCAGAATACTGTCTTGCCAGACTGGTGATTTAATTGCTGTGATGCCAACGCATTTAAAGCACATGGCTTAAGTGCCATTGTTATCTAACCCTTATTTTTATCTTATAACTGGCAAACACTGAGGTACAGAACAGAACTCTGCACCATACAGATACAGCTGAAAATATAACACAGCCCAAGTATTGTCATTTCAGAATGAGCTATAAAACTGATTTATTAAACATACTCTATCAATGTTACACCAGGGATGGAGTGGTTACAGAACCATTTACATTGTAAAAATGTGTAATTATGATTACTCCTTAAGAAGTAAGAGGATTTTTTTATAAAATGCTTAGTATTTTTCAACATGCTGGGCTGTGTAGAACTGATAATGAATTGAAAATTAAGACTGTCAGCAGTACATTTTACAAATGAGCACATAAGCCAGTCAAATCCAGAAGCTATAATGAACTTTTTGTTTGGATTCTTCTGGGACAGAGAAGAGCTGAGCTGGGTGGTTTGGGTTTGGGGTTTTGTTCCTTTGCTTGGGAGAAGGGGCAAGAAAGAGAAGGTCATGGGGGAAAGGAATTGACCAGTTCATTAAAGCTTTAGAAACCACCCCTAGTACCATGAAAGAAAGAAAAATATGCTTTACCATTATCTTTCAGTTTAAACTACTATAATAAACAGAAATATTCAATAGACAGTAACCTAAAGCCCTTCATCAGTACAAATTCACAATTAACTCAATGGTAATTTTGCCTATGTGAGGACAGAGTATGACACACACCTCTCTGAAGGACGCCAGCACAAAGTTTATGCAAACTATAATCTGTCTTATATTCTCTTTTGAAGGTTTATGTCTGATACAAGTGATGAATGTTATTTTTCAAATCTCAACTTGAAAACTGCAGGATTTTTTCAGAAATTATACTTACCTCTTTCATGATAGTAATCATCACCTTTTTAAAAGTTTTTAGTTAGTATTGCAAACATTGCACTGAATATGTCTCACTTTACTGGTGATAGTCTCAGATATAACTGGCTAATTTAGCATTTAAATCACTTGGGTTATCTAAATGTAAAACAGGTAGGAGATATTTAGGAGACAGGATAGTTATATGAATGAACAGCAAAAGATTTCACCCATTCATGAATTAATAATAGTAAAATGCAAATAAGTTTGACAGAGACAACCGTAGCAAGATTAATGTTCCTGGCATTAAACACAGATGTCAGCTACTTCATGAGAAAAAAAAAAAAAACAACTTTAGTTGGTTTTTTTTTTAAGATCCATCTGTAAATGTAAATTATAATACCACTCATTTTCATTATGTGCAGTTTTTAGCTACTTAAACAAATATTTATCTAGTATTTTCTTTGGGGATTGGCAGCATGTTCTACTGAGGCCATATTCTGGCTCCATTATTCACAGTTACTGGATATATTTTTCATGTGTACTTTACTTGTGTTGAGGTGGACATCTTGAGGAGTAAGATGCTTATTCAATCAAAAGATGCCAGAATGTATCTCCAAATGCTCATGTAATTGGGCATTTGGTCATGGTTCAGCAGAAAATATTTTCAGAGATGATAAATAATCAAAACTACATTTTGTACTGTTTTGGCTATCTCAGATGCAGAGCACTATTCTGAGTGAGGGTGGGGGATTAGTACGAGGCGACAACTAAATATCTAAGGTAAGGGGCGAAAAATCATCCACCTACAAAGGATAAGAACATTAGGCCTGAAATAATGAATAACCAATAGCTGCCTTTTAATTCAACATATAAATGATGAATACATATTACCAGGACGATGAAGCAATGTGGTAACAAACATGAACAAGAAATCTGAACTGAATCTGAACTGGACAAATGAGCAGACAAGCTATAGATAGCAGTAGCATGTGCATGTTTAGGGGTTTTTTGTTTGGCTGGTTTTAAAGATACAGAAAGAATCATTTAGGCTACTGTGTAAGGGGAACAATTAAACAAGAGTATTCAAAGAACATCATGAAAACAATGACAAAAGATCTGGGAATTGAATCAATATGGAAGGGTCACTATGGAGAGGAAAACATGGGAAAAGAATGGCAACAAGAAAATATTTGCACCAAGAAGTCAGGCAACCTATGTAGTAAAGTACTTAACTGATGTTGTATCCTATTTTCAGGATATTCATATACAGCGGAAAAAAGCAAAATCTGGTGAACAAAATTACCTTTGTGAGTATCTGCAAGAAAAATTCTCACTCTTACCTACTTAGTAATTCTAAATACACAAACTAGAGAGATGTCCAACTTGAGTATATAACAGATGTATGATTGCATTGGTGAATCATTACATTATGATCACAGAATCATCACCTTACAACACACAATAACATTCTTTTCATCTGCTCTTATTTAGTGTTTCAGCTGCAGTCATATATGTTGCAATCATAGTGTCAGAGATACCTAAGTGTAGTGATCAAAATTAAATAAGTTTGTTAAAATACGTAGGGGGAGATTCTCATTTTTTGTATCAAAGTGCATCTTTGTAGAAATGACAAATAAAAAAATTACATTAGAAATAAAGACACTAGGATATAGAAATTAACAAGAAGACAGGAAAAATAAGCAATGTTTGGGGAAAAGTCTAATGCACTCAAAATTAAAGACTGAAATGGATGACTGTTATAGCTGGATGTTAGATCCTCATGAGGTCCTTTATTGCTTTGATGAAAATATGATCCCCCAGTCCCTTAAAGCTTTAGCACTTTAGAGCAGAGAATGATGTTCATATTTTGTTTCTCAGTCCACTATAAATTTGATAATCTCCAAACACTTGGTTTTGTCCTCAATGTAACATCTATATAAGATGCAAATGGAATAATATTGTACTGATTGACTAGATAAACACATATGACAAAGCATATGATTGTTATAATGTTAGTGTATCACACCAAAACTTTGCTGGTGCTTACCGGCAAGTTCATACACTTATTTTGAGGCAATCATCACAACAGAGGTCACGCTTGGGCAGAGGTCACAATTTTAATCTCAGACCCTGACTGCACAGCTTAAAGCTGTGAGCCATGTATACAGCTATCTTTCTGAACTCAGATATAATTTGGGAAGCAGATACATTTCCAGCTTTTATTTCAACATGCTTAAGATGAGTTCTTTTGGGATTTTGCTTCCAAGTCCCTTAAATGTGCATTTACAGCATACCGTGATTTAGAGGAGCTACAAAATATGAAATAAAGCTGCTTATGGCATCAGCATAAGTCAGCCTGCAAGCATAAAAGGTATTGGAATATATAGTCTTTCAATCCTTTTTCAATGTATTAATTTATTTATTTCTGTGCACACCTATTTTTGTAACATCAGATGAATAAATACATGTACATACTAGTATCCCTGAAGCTTATTTGATGCTTTCTGGAGCTTATTATTAATGGAGTTTGTAGCCAAACATCTCTGTTGCTTGCTATTAAAGAAGAGAATGCTCAAATTACATATGTCCAAAGAAGAAGACACGTGTATAAATCCTTCCTTTTACTCTTGTGCAGATATTAGTGGTGGAAGAGATTTTCTAGAGATGCATGTCATCACTGTTAATCTTCTCTGTTACAATATAAAATTATAAATAGCTCCTTCACGCTATACAGAAAGGGAAATTTTTCTGCGAAACTTTGCCATTGAATCAAGCTTCAAACCATTTACACTGAAGAAGTCATCCTTTTAAAATGTATGGACACATTCCTTTCTCTTTTTCAAGGTCAGTTTGGCTGGGTTTTTGAGAAAGCTAATCTAGTGAAAGATCTCTCTGCCCGTGGCAGGGGTTTAAACTAGATGATCTTCAAAAGTCCCTTCGAACCCAAACCATTCTATGATGCTATGATACTATGCATGTGCTGAGGTGGTCATGTGGGACCACAGCCTAGCTGGATGTAAGAACTGAGCAGATCAGTGGTTCAAGGAACCCCATTCCAATTCAGCTGGATGTCATTGCAAGGACTCTTGCAACAAAGACTCCTATCACCCTCTGGACTGTGACCAACCATCCTGCCACAGAGATTCAATTCCCTAAGAAAGCATTACATTATTCAAAAGATCCCAATAAATTATCTTTTGGGGTTTTTGTTTGGCTTTGGTTTTTGGTTTTGATTTTTTCCAATCCGCATTCTGACCATGAGTGCAACAGCATTAAATTATATATGTGTGTGTAAAATGCAAAAGAAATAACAGATGCAACATGCACACAAACAGCATAGACATGGAAATACTTGTACAACCTTTTCTTATGCCAACACATTTTCCACTTCCCTTCCCACTTGTGGTCAAAGGAGCAACTACTGTTAAAATAAATGGCAAACAGTGGCCAGCAGATGCAAAAAAAAATGTGAAATTAGGCTCAGTCATCTTAAAAGTATGATGTTTAATGTCATATTAAGAAAAAAATGAGGGAAAAAGTAGTGACCATCTCTGCACTGGAATTAGCTGGGGTTTTTTTGCAGTGAACTGCATACAAATAGTTAACTAGCACTATCACAGGTCTTTGTGATGATTTCTTTAGAAAGACGATATATATGAAAAAAATCAGCACATATCAAGGTAAAATAATTGACAGTCTTCTCTAATAGCTATTTCAAGCAAAAGACCAGTAAAATAACAAGCAGTAGTCCAGGAAAACTGTCCACAAATTTCTGGAATAAGTTATGACCTTTATTCAAGATCTGGTAACACTGCAATGTGAAGTTGAAAAATCACACAGTAGTGTTATGCAGTGAGGATATCTTTCTTCAAGAAACAGCCTCATAAAATCACCATGTCACAAAACTATCCACTGGTAAATTCATTGCACCTATTATTTTTTCTGGTTTTCCTTTGTAATACCTTAATGGTACATAAACATGAATGAAAAGTAGTATTTGAGACTCCATATTTTCCTATTTCATATTGTATGCTAGATTGCATTTTCTTCCACTGAGAAAACCCCAATAAAACTGATGCATTTGAATGGATACAGTAAGTTCATAACATGGCCTTATCTATCATAGGTTGCAGTTCTAGATATGCAGTCCAAGAGCTGTAAAATTTCTCTTTTCCTGTAAGAAATTTTCAGTCTGAAGAGCAGTCCAAAATAAAGCTTAGAGTATTTTGCTTTTGCAGGATGGCTCAAATGCTTTGGTCCTAGTATAGTATATCCTAAGGAAAAAGCTCACAGCTATCAAGCCTTTTATCCTAAAATGTCTGTGTTGAATTTGAAAAGCAATTCCATTTGGTGATTGCAGCTGTGGTCAAAGAGGACCCCAAACCTTTGTGGTTTGTAATGGTTTTATCTTTATATCAAAAAGAGAGAGAATTAAAGGTTTTGAGTCTCAAACTGAGTTACTAATTCTAAAAATGAGACGCAGGAAGTGGTGAGTGTTCCAGTTCAATATCCTGATTACAAAATGAATGTGAATGTTTCAGGGATGAAATATGTTTGAACATACACACAGGTGACAAATAGAAACTTACAGTCACATTTGGACTTAAGTTAATAATTCACACTTGAACTATCCATCCTCTATTTGCTTTCTAAGTACCTATGAAAGGCATGATATGCTGGTCAGAGGAGCTTATAGTGACTGCATATATACAATTTGTAGTCCAGCTCCTGCTGGCACCTAGGGGATCATCCTCATGACAGCTTCGTATGCAACAGCTTGCTGTATTTCTGTATTATTCGATCAACAAGGTATCTCTTATTTTTTATCCTTTCTGTGTGTCTATTACTTCATTGAATGGATTTATTTTACAGAATGGATGTAAACATTTGGTACAATTTGTGGATTACATAATTTCTTTGACATCTTCTGTCATTTCGGACAATTGGAGTATTTTTAATTTTATTCTTATTTTTTTTTTATTAAATGTTTCATGTATTTTAGAGTGCTCCTTTCTTTCAAAATCTTTTTTCCCTGTCTACAGGGCCTTTGCTTAGACTTCTATTTCTAAACTATACAGGCAAATCTTTCTTTGTAATTTAGACTTGCAGAACCTGAATCATTTTGTTTGCCCTCCGCTGTACAGTTTCAATCTCAACAATGTACTTATACTAAGAAGAATAAAATTGCATGTAAAATAAAAAAAAATAATCAATTCAGTTTTTAAACCATTATCTGGGGACCAACACAAAGTGCATTATTAGCAGTGCATTTTTCCTTTGAAGCCAGCATTAGCTGTGAGATGAATCAGGTCTCCCTGTCTGCAATAAAAGTAAATGAAGTATAATGGGCCAAGGTGTTATGCAGTACAAGGCTTTTCAAGCTAAATTTTTTCTCACAGTCAAGTGAGCCTGACATATTACCACAGGCATTTAGTATATATAAGATTTATATTCAATACAAGCCCTAACAAGAGATTGGAGGTCAAACCAAAAGAATCTGTACAAATTTGAAGTAATTCATTAGATACCTATTGTAGGCACCAGCTGGAGCCATGTGTCATCATTAATAGTAGGTTTTAAAGTTGCCACATATCTGCAAGGTGTTCCACAGAACAAATTAAGTCAGCAAAGTTTAAATTCCAAGATTATTTTGTGCCTTTAGTTATATAGATCCTTGGAGCTGAAATTTAAGTTTCTGCATAGTATTAAACACTATGCTGCATTAGAGTCAAGTAACATTCAGAATTGCAGAAAATGATATCAACCTAAAAGAGAAGAGAAAAGGAGGATGAAGGAAAAGACAATGAGATTATCCTACCACTACTGTTACTTCATTCCCAACCCTTCCTAAATACTGTAGTCTTACTGGTTCACTAAAATAACAGAATTTATGTTGATGATGAATTAATCCAATGAGGAAACAATATAAAGATTGGATCACTTCAGCTCTAGTCTTCCCTACTAGCTAAAGAAATCGATGGCTGTATTCCAACATAGTGATGTAATTCATTTGTATCTTAAAATAAAATCTTCAGTATGACCCACACTTTTTTTTTTTTTTTTTTTTTTTTTTTTTTGTCTCCCATTTAAGACAACAATACCATTAGATGGCACTCTGGGTAAAGTTGAAAAATTACTTTGTAAGGCTGTTGCAACTCAAGTATTTAATCAAAGCATAGTAAAAGAGAAAATAGCAAAGATGTCATCAAATGAAAATATATTCATATTCATTATACTTTCAACACTCTATAATGAATGTCAAAGAATTATTTAGATATTACATTTGAGAGCAACATTTTGAACCACATTTTATATATATATATGAGAGATAATAAATGCTCCCTATAAAGTAGATCTACTAATTTGTTCTTTTTTAATCTTGTTTTCAGCTTTCTGTAGGAATTATTAAAGGCAAAGCAAAGAATGTCAATATCAAATTATTTAAGTCAGACAAGTATCTCACAACATGAACTTTTGATGGTATTATTCACTGTTTGAAAAAGCAAGTTAGCTCTTAGGCATGTGTGACCATCTCATATGTATTTTATCTGACAGTGAAAGCCTGAAAAAATTTTGACTAATATTAAGCTTGACTTTCCTTTACTTTGTCTGTGTAGGTATTAGATTGCAAGAAAAACATGTTTTTGAAAGGATGTTCCAAGATGCTCTTTCTTTCTAGACAGAGGAAGTCTCCATGTGAAAAAGAAGCAAGCAAAAATTCTGAAACTTAAAGCAGTCAATTATTTAAAGGAAAAATTCAGCTCCTAGAACTTCTAGGCCAGTCTATCTTTTCATCTGTGTCTACCACTACAGTCATCCTACATACTGGTGGACACAAACCCAATAGAAGACTTAAGTAATGATACACAAAATAAGTCTTTAAAAAATTGTCCTTTGACTCCAAAATTAGCCTCAGCTTAACTCAAACAACCATGAAGTAAGCAGAACCCTGTGGAGTTGGAAAGGTACATTGATGCAGAGCTGGGAGAAGACCTTAATAATTAAATTATTACCTGACTTGTTTCATATGCAAATTTAGATTGCTACAGTAAGAAAAGCTTACACTTCAGAGGTTTAATTCTATTTTCATGCAGTACTTATTTGGTTTCACCCAGTATTCCAAAATGTTCCAACAGCTGTAGATTTAATCTCTAGACACCCCTATCTTGACTAAAGCATCAAACATATTGCAAGCAAATGCTCTGAATTCTAAATTAGGCTTTATATCCTGTACATTAGCTTATATGCTTCACTCTGCTCTATGGTGTGAAGAGAGCAAATGAAAGTTAAAGGGCTGGAAATGTCCTCCAATATGCATCTGGGGAGTAAAATACACTCAGTATTCTTCTGCTGCTTCAACCATGTGAAGCTAAGGTACTAGAAAATCATATTTTGGAGTTTCTCCAAATTTTTAGGGTCAAGTTGTCAAATAATTTATGTCATCTCAACTTTTGTGTCCTGAGGAGTTCCTTAGAAAATCTTTGGTAATTTATAATGGGAGAGTGACACTGTGTCCTAAACATAAGATGAGGGAAAATTTAGCTTGAATATAGTATTAGTATCCACTTACAACATGACATGTAACACTATTGGTTACTAGTAATGGAAGATTAATTGATATTTCAAACCAGTCCCTGCATTTTATGCCTTGTTTCTATCACCATTATTGGAAAACATTAATTTCTTCTCCTTCCCACCCACTGGTACATTGCCACAAGAACTCCCACTCTCCGGGAATGATGGTCTTCTTTGATATTCGGCCACAGGTTTGAAGGTGCCTTTCCTTCCGTGTGCAGCCTTCACAAATTATGTTCCACTCAGTCACTTGGTACTGGGGGGAATTTCATAATTCTGCCACCACCAGGCCACTGTAGGCTGGAGCCAAGTCTTCAGTCATTCCCAGGTGATCCAGCTGAGCTCTGATAGTGGTTTTGTAAGCACTTGTAATTCTGTTAGGACAGTTAAGGTAGTAAAGCAAATAAACTTAAAAAAAAAAAAAAAAAAGGAAAAAATATTTCATGAAACTTTTAAAACTGGAGAATTTTCCTTCACCACACAGAATTATTTTCTACCTCTTGATTAGAATCTAGTAAAATACATCTTCTCAGAGACCTATTCTTCCTTCTTCATTTATAATAGTCCCTTTGATGTCTTTGTGCAGAACTCTTCTTATCTTGCCCTTGACTATTATCAGTGCTGAAAGATTTGCTTAGAGGTGATTTTCTTGATCTATTTGTTTCTTTTTTATTGTTTATTCAATAAGTCAAATAAACTAAACCAATGTAGTCAATTCAGTAGTAATTTCAGCCACTGGATTCATAAAGGTTTTTTTATTTAAATTTCTATATAAAATTTCAGAGTTTCCTTTGCAATGGAAACTGTAGTCTCCAAATATATAGTTATTTTCTTGATGCTTCAGGATTTCATTAATGGGTGAATGAACTAACTGAACAGGTATCAGTGTAAATCTCTATGTTGTTTGGCTGAAAAATTAAACTCTGTGAAATAATAGTATTTAAAAAATAAAAAAAAAATGGCAACACAATGGCTGTTTGTTTCTTTGGTTGGTTCATTTTCAAAACCACCTTTCGTGGTGCAGGGGAAATATGAATACAAGATAAATAGAGAAAATGAAGAAAAAGAGGGTTTTACCTATATATCAGGACACAAAAAGACATGTTATACCTAGTTCTAGGTAGAAAATTTGCAGTTGTTTTCCACTGCAGTTCACATAGTTGGGATAACAAAGAAAGCTAGAACACTATGAGCCAAATGTCTGCTACAGAAGATCCCAGAGAAGGTGAACAGTAGGAAGTGAGCTACACTACACATTTCTATGAAAAAAGTAACAGAAAGCAATGCTGACTTTCATGGAATAAACTGACTATGACAAAAAAGTAGTTGTCATTAAGTGTCAGACAAAAGCCTCTTAGCTACAAAATTCTCTGAAGGTCTTTTACCTGGTGTCTCCCTTTGTTATGCACCTGATAAAACTGCACATCCATCTGTCTTTATAGACCAAATAATACTGTGGTGTCATTATGTCCATGTCATTCCCTTATCCTTGTCCTTGCACTCACAGTAGACCAATATGACCATTCAGGAAGATCTGGAAGAGGTGTTAACAGCAAAACTTCCAGTGTTCTTAGCCTTTCTGCATCACCTCCCCACAACCGACTGAGCACATCAGCAATGATATTAGGAATGCTTTTCTACAAAACCCTACATGTATATTGGTGCAAAGGCCAACTGGATGCTCTTAATACTTTATGTAAATGAAAATGCAGAGACACAGGCTAACTTCAGACTAAGAAGAGTTTAAAATGGCCAACAGGAACCAGCCAGGTACCCTGTCCTTGTTTTCAGGGTATACAGCTGGAGTTTGTCTATAGTTTACAATGCACGGCACAGTAGTTTGCAGTACATACACTTCTAACTACTGACTGACACTTAAATATATATATAGATATATAGATATATAGATATATAGATATATATGCTTTTCTTCTTCCTTTAGTTCAAACTTCTTTACTACTTTTTTCATGCTGATGGACATATTAGAGGAAGTCATTAATATGCTAAACAATCCCCTCTAGTATCTTCAAAAAAAGGGCAATATTTTATTATGTCTAATCATATGGAGTGAACTGCAAACTGACAAACTGTCTGGGGATGTCAAAATCTTTACACCTACACTGCACAGGAATTTAAATACTGTAGATTTTTACTGTGTACTTTTAAAACTAGAGAATATAGCAATGAGTTATCAGCACTTGTTAATTTATTTCATTATCTTCCTCATAATCTTCAATGAAACTCTAAGACAATTGTTAAGATTTGATGGGTATTTACTGTTTAACAATTCTTTCTTAGGCAGGTGGCATAAATATCATTATTATTACATAATAACCATAAGTATTATTCTATTATAAACAGTATTTCTGTAGTATCTGTGAATAGACTTCCTCAAAAGCAAGAATTTTATTCCACACCAAAAGTCAAGGTTTTGAATGCATTTTCTTTTTCTATCAGGAAAAAACAAACAAAAAAGCACACAAACAACAACCATTACAACCACCAAACAACCACCAATAACAAAACCCAAAACCAACCAAAAAACCCAACACTCTAATGAGCAAGTGGCTACTACTGTTGCTGCTTACTATATGAGACAGCTTGCCACCTAACTTCTGAAATACATCTTGCCTCCTGATTTCTCCTACATTGCCACAAACAGGAAAATTTGTGGAAAAGGTAACAGTGAGATGAGTTTAATAATAGCATTATTGAAAAAGGAGTACAGATGCAGCTTTTTATTGCTGCTAACTCTCCTCTGAATAGTTTCAGTATGTTGATTATGTAGCCAGTTGGGAGGAATATTGGTTATGTTAGGTTGGTCAACAAAGACTTACCATATACCCTGGCGCAATGACCAGCAGGAATACATGGGTTGATGTATGATGACCAGCTTAGAAGTTTGAGCTGTGTTCAAGCTGCTAAATAGTCCAAACGGCACATAGAGTCTCTTAGTTATCGGTGGGCTCCGGACTTACTTCATGCATGAATACAGTTTACAAGTTATGTAACTCAGAGAGACTGTTCCTCTATCTAATGTGTGGAATGATGGAAACAGATGTTAAGGGAATGGGCCAAAGGAACAGAGGGAGAGAAAACAAAAATTCTAAGATATGTCTATATTAGAATTTAGTTCATCCCTTGAGAAAAAGATCTATAGAGCAAAACAGATGGTGCTGAAGATCTAATATTCAACATCTGCTTTTCAGGTGGTTCTTCAGATTTTTGTTGTTGTTCTTCAGGTAGCTGTTGTCTGATCCCAAGAGATGAATGTTCATATTAATGCCAAGAATGTGTTAGGTGTGCTTCTGGGGTGCATCATCTGGTATAGTTTCATCTAAGAGGAACCTACTTTGGGAGCTCCAAGCCTGCACTGTGATGCAATCTGAAATGCAATGACTGGGAACAATAAGTACATTTGTTTTGCACTCAATCTAAACAAATTGTAGACACATCCTTAGGCATTAGGAACTGCTTATTCCTTTTTCTTTGTTTTGCCCAGTGCTTGTAGGCTGTATATACAGACCTCATTGAATGACAATGAGTATTTAGGGTATTAGCAGTGACTATTCTATTTTAAGGTAAATTCATTAAGAATTAGCTTAGTAATAGGATGAAAAAAATCAATTATAAGAAACCTGTAGGTGATATAACTCTCATTCTTGCTTCAAAGATCCAGGTTGTGACAAGAGTGACTGAAATATTCATTTAGCATCATCACTATTTGTTTCCTCATGATGCATGGAGTAATGTGAAGAATGTGTAGATACCCTCTAAACTTGTGGTATTTTTTCAGTGTGGGCAATTCCCTGTCACATAGACCAAGTTTTGCTAACTAGATCTGGTATTCACAAAATGTGGTCTGTTTAACTGAAGTTATCTGAAACGATCTGAAGATCGTTCAACCCTTAATTTCTTGAAATACTGTAACAGTTCAGAATGAAGCAGGTGAGTACAGTGAGAACTGGCAGCCAACCAGATTTTATAATGGCAGGAACATGATTTTATTTTATCTTATTAAAGAAGCAAATTTATGTCAGCATGTTTGAAACTTTCACTGAATCACCCTGACATGAGTGTCACAAGCCAGCTCAGTGCTGCGGGAGTGTAATTCCTTGCAATAGTTTGCAAGAGGAGTGATGGAAAGCTCCAGGAGGGTCTCCATGGTCACAAGCACAGGATTCATCAAGAACCCCAGAGATTTTGAAGACAAACAGTGAGTGCTTCACAAGTATTTGCAGTGAAAAATGTTTTTTGCCTAAAAATGTGAAAGTATGCGGCTTCAGAAATGTTAACTAACAAATATTGAAAGCTTTTTAAAGGTTGTTAACAGAGACTTAAAAATAGGTGATCTGGTCTTGTTTAATGGTTTGTTGTTTTTTTTTTACTTTGATGAGAGTAAGATCACCACCAATATAGAATATACTTCTATGAGCATTTTACAGTAAAAAAAAAAAAAAAAAAGGTTAACATTATTACCATGTTAATTGTGCAGGAATGTGTACAGAGACATTGACTCCTTTATGTGCAAAATGAGAACATAGATAGAGAGAGGTAATACTTAAATTCATTCTTACTCTGATCACCGCACTATGTTCTTTTGGAATTACAATTCAGGTTGAATCATGAAAAATTAACAGTCACCAAAACATCACCTAAGATTTGAGCCCCAACAAGCATAATGTTTCAACAGTTTTAATACCTCCTTGCTGGCAAATGCTCTTTTCTCAAACAAAAAGATTGTTAGAAAAAGACAGCAGTTGGCAAAATTGCAATCTGATGTTTTCTAAATTTATCCCTTTTTGGAATCAAAATGGTCCTGGAATTTAAATTGATAAATGTGTTTTCAAAATGTCAAGCTAAACAGTTCTGATCATTCCATCCCATCCAACACTTAGGAATCTTCCCCTAGCAAAGACAGAAAAATAATCAAATGAGAAAATATTCTGAAAAACTCAAGAAAATGTTGAAGGGCAAGGAAATAGTCTAAAAGAAGGGGGGTGGGGGGCGTGGGGGGGGTGGGGGGAGAAGCAAACGAGTCAAGGAAAGCGTTTGACTTTCCTACCTGAAAATATTTAAACTCTTTATTCAAGCATCTCTACAGTATACTGGAGATTACTATATAGAGGTACAGACTTTTATTCCTGGCAAGGATATCCGAGATCAATCACAGACAGGATCTGGCTATTGAAATCAATCTGTTAATACACACTTTCGGTCCTGTTTATATAAAATTAGTCACCTACATTCATATTTTAGGCATTATGAAACTCTGTTTTCAGTATCCCAGCAAGGACCATAAATTTTGAGTGAAATAATGATGTTAACAAAACATTTCTAGGTACCCACACACAGATAATTAGTGCTAATACTCACTTGAATCTTTATTTTTTTTCTGAATGATTTTCATGCACAGAACTATATTCACATACATAGATATGACAGCTGCCCTGTTCATACATAGTGTTAGAAATCAATCTCCATTCAAAATCAAGAATTTATTTAATAAAATTAACAGATACTCAAGAATTGTTTTGACTTTTATGTTTGAGATGAGAGTTGGGAATGGAGAGGCTCAGAAGGTGAAGAACTGGACTATTTCTTAAACACTTACTATCAGATTTATCCAACAAAAGATCATGATCCAAATCACATTTAAAACTTTTTTAAACTCCTATTGAATTCATCAAGGAAAAACTGTATGGCCAACAAGATTGTGATTACCAAAAGTCATAAAAGTAAAAACCACAGAGAAAAAAGAATAAAGCTGAACTAAAATTACTTATGTAAATTTGTTTACTATTTTATATTATTAATAATTTCCTTTGTATAATTTGGCAAAGACTTTCATTTAGGATCTGATATCTATATTCTTAATAATGCTACAAGTCTATAGACCAAAGAATGTATAGGTTTTGATTCTAACTATCTTTAAAAAGTCGAACATAAACAGGTATTTATGTGCTAATTTTAACAAACTAGAAAATGTATTTGGTAGGAATGTACAAAGCTTTTTCTGAGGTCACTTCTGTTCCACGTATATAGATTTAATGTGAATAAAAAAGACTGCATTACCTTGGACTTGAATGGGAAGTAGAAAGCAGAAAATTTATTTCCTAAAGCCTATTTTCATATTGGTTTTTTTTATATTATTTAACAGCAATAATCATTGCAAAAGTTGCTGTCATAAGCAAAGTGAATTTGATTCAGCTGCTGCTAATCTTGAGTCTACATAATACTGCTAATTGAAAAGCTAATTATGATGATGGAGTGATGAGAAGCACATTGGGCAGGACGACATAAAACCCATGAAACACCTATTATAAACCAGCTGATATCCTTTAGAACTAAAAGTATTATAGATTGTTTTCCTGTATTAAAGTAGGGATATTAATGTTATCCCTTGGACAGTTGGCTATTGTATAAAATCCAGAACTCTCAATAACCATAGAGTGGACTTTAAGCATTTATAACAAAACAGTCCAGAATAATAGCATATAGATCAGTTCTATCAGTGATGAGTTCAGTGGAAATATTGAATAAACTGGAAAATGGGAGGCAGTATGAAGTGCTGATAAATGTAAAGAATGAGAAGTCATCAAGCAAGAGCTCTATTTCTGCTTCAGTCATTGAATTTTTGGCAAGCTACCGATTTGTATTTGAACTAGGGAAGGTCAGATGAACAAGGATTTGAATTCTTTTCTATTCAGACATCTGTGAAAGTTCTCACTGAGTTACAGTGGAGTCTGTACCAAAGCAGTACCTAGCTGCAAATTTTCTTACATGGTGTCGTAAATACTGGACCAGCCTTTTTCCCCCAGCACACCACCTAACTGCCTAAGTAACTCCATAGTACTACATATCAGAGAAACAGTAGAAATAGAGATCAGGTTCTTTTTCTTTAAATATTTTACAGACAATAAAAAAGGCTTCATAATGTAGATGTTATAAACAAGCCACTGTAAAACTATATTTTATGATAGTTCAATTTAAAAAATATATATTTTAAATTCTGATATAATTCAGAAGTTTAAAAAACAATAGAACTGTAATATGTAGCTGTGATAGAGATTAACTTTTAGATGTAATACCTGGAGTATTACTTTTTGTCATAACTTTACTGAATTTTCTCCTAAAAGATACATGAACTGTCTCATCTGTTAAAAAATAATAATAAATAAATAATAAATAAATAAATAATAAATCTTTTAACAATGTCAAATAAGTCTTTCTGTTTGTAAGGTCAGTAAGGTTACTTAGACATCCTCTGCCACAAGAATCATATGACCATGGTGGATGCTCTCATAAAGCCACAAGCATTCTTCGTTTTCATTCATCACAGATGGAGGAAATACGTTCTGAGTATTTTTATTGGGCAAGAATATTTTTAAATCTTTGCCTGATGAAATTGATATGAAAATATTTGCCAGAAATTATTGTAGTGTCATATGAAAAAAATTGTGAATAATAGACTTCTAGACAGAAATGAGAAAATGCAATTAAAACACTTGGTGAAAGTTACATAGGATTTGTATACCAAAGCACATCACATTTTCATGTGTGGACAGTTATTACTTATACCAGCATAAAATGGTAGTGACTCAATAGCTACTGGTAGTAACACAGTTATTGGAATTAAGAAATAGGTAACAGAAAGCATAAGCTAAACCAGAATCATGCCTGAAATTCAGTGTCATCTTTAGTTTTATACTATTTACTAATTTGTGTTACAGCATAACTGTTTCTCTGCACTGAATAGTGCTATAGCAATTATGAGATGCATTCAGCTTTTCTGATAAAAGCAGCCCGTTTTTACATAGAATCATTCACAGGGAGCATGCAGTAATTTAACATCCCATGTTTTAGTAATAATTTCTATTGGTCTACCAGAACTATGGTCAGAGAACACACATCTGAGTACATTGCCAATATCTGCTATTCCATTCCTCATCTCTGTGATTTTATCTTTAAGGATAAAAATGTTTATATCCAAATCCCCATGTGAACAATCCTGTACAATACTATCCATGAAATATATTTTACAAAAATGTGTGCATACACCCTCACTTCTGCTATCCACAGATTTTTGCAAGAAGGACTGAACTTCAGATTTAGAGCTTGAGATTTTCCAGTTTGCTTCAAAAAGGCTTTCATGCATTATCTTGGTGTGAAGGAGGTAATTCAGACCAAGTACGTCAGAGTAACAGAATTGTCTCCTTCACCTAGCTTCCATAACCAAGCACGAAGGAAACCTCCAGGGCTGATAGATCTTCTCCAACACCTATTCTACTCTCAGAAAGAAAGCATTTTTGGGGGACCAATGGCAAAACAGACCAGACCTACAAGTTGTCCTCAGGAGCTGAAACAGATTCTCAAGGAGCTAGAAAGCCTGATGGACAGATTGTGCTGGGAATAGTTCACTTAGTTCTTTTGAAAGAATCTCCTTAATTTAGGTACAAAAAAAGAGGAAAAAAAATGAATTACATGCATCATGTTTTCCTTCTGTGAACTCTCTGTGAATGTTTGACAGCTGTACAGAGCTAAGAAAATAGATCACAGGTGTACTCCTGTGAAAAATCCCAACCCCTATTCAAACTTCCTAAATAATAGTAAAAGACCATGAATAAATAAATAAATAAAAGACCATGACAACCCAGTATTCTAAAACAGCCTATTTTTAGCATATCAAATTTCATGAAATTTTATGTGGTATACAGTTATATTTATAGTCAGACCTCTTGATCAAACTTTTTTCCAAATATATCTTTTGTTCTGTCCTTGATGCAGGCACAAGAGTGCCAAAGTATAATGAAATTTGATTGAGCTTTGATTAAGTTAATTGCATAGGGCTTTCAAATGCTAGCCTTGATAAAAGGACTCAATCTATTGTCTTCAGTAGTGTCTAGACCAGTAAATATTTGTTCAAAGTAACTCCAAATCAGGAAGAAAGGAAAACTGGAATCTCGTTCTCTGGAAAAAAATGTTAAATGCAAAATTCTTTTTATCTAGAAGCAGGTTTTAAATAAGATTAAATCTAAAACATTTACTTAGTAAGAGAGAGATCTGTTGAACTCTTCAGTGACACCATAGGAAAAGTCAAGATTGGTGAGAAACTGGAATTTATACCTTATATTTCATAATGCTCCCCCCTTTCTGCAAAAAAAATCTGAATTATTAGTGCTATGCTAGTAAGGCCAGTTGGGTCATCTGAACACTCGCCTTGCTACTTAATAAATTACTTAATAAATGAGTGATATTCATTACAGGTTCATTTATTTAGCTGGCCAGTAATTGACTGTTATCTAGGCAAATGATACGCTACAAGACTGTGTTGTCACAACCAAAAATATATGCAAACTGGCAATGAGTATCTTCAAGTAGATATATAAACATTATTTCTATTTAATAAAATAAAAGAAATTTCTATTCAGTGGCATTCTGAACAGTCTTTCAACATAATAGGACCAAAAAAGGCCTGACTACTTTTAAGACAAAATTGACCACTCTATGTACAGCAATACTGGAATACCATCCAAATATCATCCTCCTTCTAGAGTTTTCATGATGTTATCCAATTTATTCTTAAAAGTCAAAGAAGCCAACATATTCTGCAGCTACTAGATAGAATTTAACTGTAATCTGTTAGAGTCTGTTAGCAAGGAGAAGATTTTTTTTCTTTAATAATGGCACTTCTACAATCATATAGTCTTCCCAAAATTGAAAAGAGATAAGCTATTGATTGATATAAAATGTAATCCATGATAATATTGTGCTTAAAAGAATTGCCACTTTTGCAGCAGTTTTGTCCAAAATAACCAGTTTATTACAGCTACCTGAATTTAGTATTTACATTCTGTATTTAGCCAACTGCTGGTAACCAGTAGAATTATGGTACTACACTGTAACTTCCAAGTTAGAGCTGGGTGGTGGATGCTGCATTAAATTTCCTTTGGAAGGTGTCTTCTAAAGGTTGGTTATTTATTTCATGTATGTAACATTCTCTGACACTGATTATACTTCATTGCAAGGATTGGTGAGTTCTTGTGATGTAGCATTTTAACCACAGAGATCTTTCTGTCTTTTTCAACTCCAAAGCAGGTCAATAATTGAATAAGACAGTAATTACACTGGAGGTTTCAAGTTGCCCTGCCACTTCTGAAGATCCATTTGCTGTAAGTAAGTACACTCATCACAGAATACAATTTTTACTTTGCTTTTCACAGGTAGGTACAATATTGCTGTTTGGAGAAGGTAGTTTCTGAATATTGTATGAGAAATATTCCCAAAACTGTTTTTCTGTCATCAAGCTAAAAGGAAGCCGAAAGAAATCCATATCCCTGTCAACACTCAAGACTGTTTTTACAACCTGACAGGATTATATAATCCTTACAACAATTTGTCTGATGAATGAAGAACAGGAAACAACGTATAATATGGCTTCTGCTGTGGTTTTCACTGCTCTCAATAATCATAGTTTTGTTATGTGGCAATAGCAATAGTATTAATGTCAATGCAAAAGGAGGTGAAAACTCAGTTATAAATAAGGTTATGAAATAGTATCTTACATTTTTTTTCTTTCATGCCTGTTGTTCAGAAGGAATACTTTCTATCTTTCACTGTCTTCACACATTACTATATTGTATCATTTTATAATGATTGAAAAAAACAGTATCATTATATGTTGGTATATTTGGTGAGAGTAACCAAAGTGAGAATTTGGGGTCAAAAAAAGCTATTTTACAAAGTAGAATTACATTGTGTAAAGAATGGGAGATAATCAGTATTTCAGGCAAAAGTTTTTTTACATAATTAGTCCAAAGTAGAAATTATCACCTTCTCACATGAAAAATTGTCCTGATGCATTTGGGGTAAGCAGCACTAGCAAGAATCAGCTGAAGTTATGCACATGTTCCATCCCCTCGTGTTGATATTCAGTTCTTCTTCTGTAGCATAGAAAGCCCCCTGACACATCATACCTCCCAGAAAAAAATATCAGACAATTGCAAGTCCAGGTGGAATCTGCAGAGTAGCTCTCTGCTGGTCTATAGGCTCTCCCAGAAGTAAAGCTGGCACAGGAGGAAACAGTCTTTTTTTAATGACATGTATATTATATTTTTGAATCTGCATTGAAATTTGTATGACACCTGGAAAGGGCTGTGTGAACTAGCACAGGATTTTCTGAAGAATGCAACCTGTGTTTTAGTACAAAGCTAGAATCTGGAGGGCACAAGAGTTAAATAACATATACAGTTGGTCCTCTGAAAATGTATGCTTTTTTCCAAAATCTCATTTATAATACAGAATTTTAATATCTTGGAGGTTTTTTTCTCCTGGTAATGAATCGTCACTGTGGATTTTTATCCTTTCTTGACACTTACTATTTTGGTATAATAAAAGACTTGCAGTACATCAGCCTTTGCACACTAGGAGCAAGTGCATATATATTCAAGTTCTCTTGGTTTGCTTAACAACTGCAAGAGTTCTGTGCAAGGAGGGAATTTCCAGTCAATTGCAGCAATGTGACATTCTATTGGAAGAAAGGCTGGAAAATAGTAAGTTTTGCTATGTTTAATATCGTAAGTTGTCTGCATTTTTTTCCGTGATGTTGATGTTGACAATGATTCAGTTCACAAAGTGCAATGGAGAAACATGCAGTTCAAGCTCGATTTATGTGCGTCAACTGGGTAATAATATCTCAACCCACAGACAAATAGGAGAATGTGGTAGCTGCCTTCCTTCACCACTGCCAAAAATTGCCAAGTTCCACAGCCTTTCTAAGATCCTTTAGCTGTGTCACCTTTGCTAGCTATGGCATCAGCAACTAATGATCCTTTATGCTGTCCATGACTTTACCCTTCTGAAGTCTTTAATATGCATCTTGGCCAGCTTGAACAGGTTTTCATTAACACACGCAGAGTGAACAGTTGCTGCCTATGTTAACTGGTTATTTCCCTCAGATCTGCCCCAAGTGTTCAGATCTGTTCCCCTTCTTTTCTTTATCTTTCCAAGTAGTTAATATCATAGATTCAAAGAATCATTTATGTTGGAAAAGACTTTTAAGATCATCAAGTCCTCTCAGACAATTTGTTCAGTCATGCTTTTGATGTGCACAAAACTGTGAGAAGGATGTGAGATCAGGAGTTTCATTTACCACTGTGTTTGCAGTAGACTTAAAGATAACTCTTATTTCAAATTAAAATTCATTCTTTTTTTTTTTTAATAACTGCTTTCTATTGTTAGTTTCTGCTTGTGTACCATCAAGCACATCTACTTTGTCCTACCAAAATTTCTAATTAATATTGGAAATGCATGAGTCATACATTACTGACTGTGATTCACATTACTTTTAAGTATTTGCCCAGTTTTAACTGTACATATTACTTTTGATTAAATCTCTGCAAAAATAATAAGAAGCAATGGCTTTACTGAAATATTTCTGATTAACAAAAGCCAGCTGCAGGAAGGACAAACACTAGAGATTAATAGGGTTTTGCTTGTTTGAATTGATTGAAAAGGTCTCTGAATTAATGTTTTCTTCAAATTCAGTCTGGGTGGTGGAAGCATGTTTATTGGACAGTAGACTTTGGGTTTGTGTTGTCTTGTTCTTATGAATTCACTTTGTACTTGATAGTAAAACAAGGCTACACTGGCTCAGCCTGATGTGCCCTCTTTCTTTGCTAAAAGATGTTTTAAAATAGTAGGTGTAATGGAAGTCTAATACAATAAGCAGGTCTACAGGCAAGAGCAAATTCACAGTACTGGTGATGAATGCAAATAAAAGGAGTTGAGATGGAAATGCAGCCAAGAAAATGCAATAAAAAAAAAAATGAAAGAAAAATTCTGTTTGAAAATTCTATTCAGATCTGTTCATACGTTTTCATCATATGTCTCATTGGACAGAAACATTTCCTGTCTCAAATTTCATGCCTATATTACAAAATTTTACTTTCCTATTGCTAGCCCTGAAAAAAAATATAAAATGACTCACCAACTGTAGAGGCAGTAGCTTAATTGCTAGATTATTAAGGAGAGCAGCTTAAATCTATCTCAGACACCTGACACAATCTGTCTCAGTCATTCAAATTTCAAATCATGTCTGATGTTATCATGGAGAGCTATTGGATGATTTATGAAATATATAACATTAAAAATTTTCACATTATTCACGTAAATAGATTTAGAGGCAAACACCTAAAGGTATTGAAATAAGCACTCTGAACAACCCTTGAAATACCAGTTAGTTTCTTTCAAATTTGCATATAAAGATAACACATTATTCAAAGTGTAAAAAGATATAATTTTCCATTGGGCTCAGTCAAAATGTCTATGTTTGAGTAAATGTAACACACAAATTAAAATTCAAGGATTGTAAAATGACATAACCACTGGGAAGGTCACAGTTTCAAATGTTTCATGTTGTGCAACATTTTCAGTTATTATTGGCATTTTCAAAGGTGGCTGATTATATTAATTGAATTTGTAATGGGCAATAGTGTTGAATCAGATGTTAGTAATTAGGAAAGGGCCAAGATGAATCAGACTCTGAAAGCATAATGTTGTGCTTTAAGATTAGATGATAATTAATATACATCCATAAGGAAGTATTATGATAAAGAGTGACAAATTCTGTTCTCTCACACTATGCAAATCCAGAATGATTGCATTTTTGTTAAAGCAGACCTTTATATGCTCATCAAAATAGCAGAAAGGAGGATACTGGCGAAGAAAAATTAACCGAAAGCAGGAATATGAAGTAAATATGCCTCAAAGTGGGTAGAGCCAATGCTATAAAGGACAGTGATATATGAACTGAGCAATGAAATACAAAATGGTTCATCAGTTTCAATGTTCATAAAAAATATATAAGATGGAGAACCATACATTTTTCAAATATTAAAGAAAAATAATATAGAACATACAGTGAAATTAAATTACAGAAAATACTACAGCATTCAAACAATGTGCAAGGTGAAGTGACTCAGAGCATGACCTGAGAAGTTCTGGTCATTTATTTCAAAAAGGATATCATAGAAACAGGGAAGCCACAATAAAGGGCAGTATGAAATACACTGGAAACTAAAAATCTTCAAAAAGACTGGAGAAAGCAGGCTTTATTCTTAACCTTAAGGCACCTAAGGTGGGATCTTACTGCAGATAGCTATCTAATGGCAAGTATAATGGACTTATTATAGAATCATGGGATGGTTTGTGTGGAAGGGACCTTTAAAGATCATGTGGTCCAACCTACCCTGCCATAAGCAGGTACAACTTCAACTAGAATGGGTTGCTCAAAGCCCCATCCAACCTGACTTTGAACACTTCCACTGATGAAGGGGCATCCATAACTTCTCTGGGCAACCTGCGTCAGTGTCTCACCACCCTCATAATAAAAAAAAATCTACCTCATGTCCAGTGTAAAGCCACTTTTTTTTTTTTTATTTTAAAACCATTTCCCCTTGTCCTGTCACTACAGACCCTGGCGAAATGTCTACTTCTGTCTTAAACATCCCATTTAAGTACTGAAAGGCAGTAACAAGGTCTCCTCGGAGCCTTCTCTTCCCCAGGCTGAAAACCCTCCATTTTCTCAGCCTTTCTTCTTAGGAGAGGTCTTCCATCTCTCTTATAATTTTCATGGCCCTCCTCTAGACCCACTCTAATCAGCTCCTTCTTGGATGTGTACCGTGAAGGGACAAAACTCAATGACAAAAGTTGCCAAAACAGATATTCTAGTCAGAAAAAAATTTTCACTGGGATGTTGGTCAAAACCTGTAGTAAGTTTTCTAGTGGGACTGTGGAATCCCGCTCTTTGCAGATATTCAGAACTTGACTGCCCAAGGCCATGTGCAACCTCCTTTGACTTGTCCCTGCTCTGAGCAGAAGTTTGCACTAGATGACTTTCACAGAACCTGTGGTTTTCTATGACTCCATGAAACTGGGAAAAGGGTTTATCAAAACTGGTCAGTTCATTGTACAACAATATTTCCTTTATCTTTCAGACACTTGAAAGACAGTTTGAGGAATTTTACTAAACAAGACACACAAGCAATTTTGTCTGACATTACTCAGTGCTGTACCAGGCAAAATTTCTTGGTAAAATCTACATTGGTTATTATGCAAAGCATAGACAGAGAAGTTTATACTCATTCCAAATACAGCCTGATAGCCTTTTGTAGTGCAAGTGGACAATAATAAGGGTACTCCATAATTCATATCTGATCTGAGACATGCAAAGACAGATTTTCAAAAAATGTATCCTGTTGGATCCATGTAGGAGGATGAAGACAGTGGGTTGTTTGACATTGATAATGTGCAGCTGTGATCCTGCAGCAAAGTGGTTAAATACCTTTGAGGGAGTGTGGGAAAAACCTAGATGAAGCAGAGACAAGGATGAGGAGAGGCTGGCTGCAAGAAGAGCACCGAATGAAGAGAGAATACAGATGCAGCCAAGAGTAGCCTGTGGTGGGCAGCAGCTGGTTGCATGGACAGTAGAGTTTGACCAATGGTAAACCTTTTGACTGCACATGTACAGACTTTAAACTTATGGAAGCTGTGGCTAGCTAATAGTAAAGGTCTTTGCTTCACCATCCTTGCAAAGTCTGTGCTATTGTACGCCACAGATCCACAAGGGATTTCAAGTTGTTTAGAATACCTGACCAGGGCTGCATATCAATTTTGAACCATGTGTTGGCAGGATTCAGTCAAGCTCCTCTCTTCAGCTGAGTTTTTTTAATAACCAGCCAAAAGTAAGAAGAAAGTTGGAAGAGCCCAAAGTTTTACAGTTCTAAGCTTTGAAATCCAATACTGCATGTCAAACTATAAAACATGATTAAAGATCTTATTGCACATGTAGGAAATTGGCAACATTAAATGCTTCTTTTGATGGCTCAAAAATGTCTGGGTTAATCTTTTGAATCTGAAGACTATCTTCTTAAAGAGACTCACAAAATGAGCCAAGTTAAAAGTTTCTTGCTACAATAATTTTTCAGTTATCTGAATGCAAGTTTCTACAGTAAAGGGAAAAATCTTTCATATCTGAGTAAATTAAAAATTATTACTGTTTTGCTAAAACCTTACAAAGAGAAAATCTATTGTTATTATCACTAGTTTGAACATAATGAAATTTTACAGTAGCATACATAATGTCAATAATATTTGGCCTGAAAACAAAAATAGCAAATGAGATGGAGTATTTGTGGCCAATAAGGCTTTATTTCTGGCTTTCACATTATCCTGATGTTTAAATTGTCTTGCTTAGGTTTTTTTCTGCACACTTAATTTTTTACCTTTTGTTCATCTTATCTTAGTTAGCTATACACTGTTCTGAACAAAACCACTGCATTCTTGCTTGTTTGTGTTATTCCTAGTATAATGGAGGTTCTGTAGTTGAAACATCTAAATAATGTTGTAATGAAAATTAGAAAACAGTAATGTCACAATCTCAGATACTTTACAAGCATCCACACAGACTCAGACCATCAGGTAAATGTACAATAGAATGACATCCTCTCACAAGAGCCCCTGATTTATATCACTGCACTACCTGAAAACTTCAGCCAAATAAAAGAACATTTTAAATTGGCTGTTGCAACTGTTGTTGGAGTTCTCATTTTGTTGTCTCAGGCACTATACAGGTACCTAATGAGACTATGTGCCCTGACAAAACAAGTTCTCTAAACAGCTTGATCTCTAAGTGAGTAAGGCAGGACCTTTTTTAAAAAGGGGTCAAATGCAAAATGAGTAGATGACAAGTGGAGGAATAGTATTCAGAGTAAGATCTAAAAGGCATTGGAGTCACTGGTCCAATCTCCCATGCAAAATGTTTTATTTGGATCAGATTCTTGACTACCAAAGAAGAAATTCTGGCTCTCCTATAGAGAGAGTTTAACTTCATTAATGGGTCTGTCTCCCTTGGAAACTCTAGAATAATTTGATACACTACAAATGTAGTTAAAAAAAACCTCCTGGCTGTTCCAAAAATTGTAAATACGAGGAAAATATGTTTCTTAGAAGACTAAGCAGTTAATGAATTTATGAACAAACAGTCCTAAGTTAGCAGAAGGATAGCAAGTCCTTACAGACGTCCTGTTCCACATTCCCAGTGTCTTCCACCCACTACTGAAATAAGCTGTCGGTCAAAGATCTTCAGGTTTTGGTGGATTTGTCACCATTTTGGCTATATAATATTTCCACAATTATCTATATCTGTCAGCAAATACAAGAAACAGCTAGCAGTTGCTCTAAATGTTCGCCTCTAAGTACTTTGAAAGACTTACACAGAAGCATCAGTCTCATTTTTACCAGAAGTGAATTTCTTAAATGGATTTCTACAGCTTACAAGTTCTATTGAAACCTCTCACTGCTGTGCATGGTATTTGTTTCCACAGTGGTTAGGTGAATTTATGTGATCACTTTGAAAAGTAGGATATTGGCTTAAGATGTAACCTCTGTCTCACTGTTCATTACCACAGCCGCAACTCTATTGTGGTAACTGATTTTAAAAGCACGCTTAATCCCTCAGTACAAAGCAAGTTTTTACAGCTTCAGTATACAGTTCTGGTACATTTTCTTGGATAGCTAAACTCGTGTGTGAATTCCTGGACCTCTCCCCTCTTAAGTTTCCTTTCTGGTTTCATTCTGCAGTTCCTTATTCCTCCAGATATTCTGATTCAATTTATGGAGTGCCTCTGAAATGCCCCTCACTGAAATATTCTGGGTTGAAAACCTTCATAGTAATTGTGTGATGACACATTTAGATCACTATAATTTTTATTATGTGGGTTTTTTGTTGTTTATAGCTAATATTACCTAGTAACTTTTCTAAGCACTCGCTTATATTGTACTTTTGCTCTGAAAACATCACTGCAAAAAGATGCATTGGGAGTTGAAAAGAGGAAATTTGATCAGATAACTTAAAATGTTCTGTAAAACTATTAAAGCATCAATTTTCCATAACAGCATGGCCAACTAACTTACTTGATCACTCCAAAGGGGCATCTGAGTGAGTGGAATTGGCTTTCTGAAAAATCTTGCTGTAGAAAGACTTTCCTTTTACTATGACAATGCTCTATGCGGCTGCCTCTTAGAGCATGTAGTAAATCAAGGAGGCTCTTATATGCTCCTGTCTCTTTAGAAACTTTGTCACTTTCTTCTCCCCGGAGCCTCACCCAGCTAGAAGTTTTTATTTCAATGACTGTGATCTGTGTTGTTAAGAGTTTATTTCATTTTATTTTATCCCTGTCACAGAAAAGACTGATGTGGTTTGTGGGGAACACATGTAAGGTTTAGGTGTGGAAACAGATACAGGAAAGGTGGGAAGCACATAGCGGGAGGCAGGCAGTGTGGAAAGAGCAGAGAAGATGACATCTGCAGTAAGCAGTGTGAAGGACCGAGAGTGTCATGGACTGAGATGAGAGTCCAGAAATCTTAGGGGGACTGAAGGCCTGAAAGAGCTGGAGTCTTGGTCCTTTCCTTCAATCCTGAGACTGTGAGGCACTTTAAACGTGTAGAGTTGAGGTACTTGCAGACCTGAAGTACAAGGGAATCCAAAAATTCTGAGATATGGAGGAGCAAGATGTCACCATGATCTTTTACCCTTTCTGTCCCAGCACATTTCTAACAGCTTAGTCTGGGACACATACAAAAATAACTGTTGTCACCATTCTTTCTCACACTGACCCTCGTTCCGCTCTCAATATCATGATTAAAGATATTCAACTGTTGCAATTTTTTACAAATTTATCTGCTACAATGCCTAAAGTTTGCTATATATTTCATTCCAGAGGCCAAGAACTTAGATGCTTAAAATATTTACTCTACAATGAACTAAACTTTATATTAAATTGTAATGGATTGTGTTATACAACACTTATATACAAACACCAAGTTACAGGGCAGGTCTCAGGACGTTAAAATGGAGCTTGTCCTTTTCTCCTGCAGGTATGCAAACTCAGCTCTGAAATATACAGAGCAACTACAATTTTATGTACACATGCAGATGGTTACATCCTTCATCCTACAATTTTTATTTTGTGTAAGAGGTTACTAATTTGTTTGCCACCTTAGTAATTTTTGTTGTGGTATTGTATGAAGAATTCTTCCCATTCAGTATGTACCAGAGTGATTAAAATATGTTCACGTATCTAGCAGGTGATTGAAATCCACTGTATACTATGGTAGTGTCATTGATATAATCCTTATCTTCATAGTTTGTTTGAACCTTGCACAGTAATTCTTTTCTTTTACACAGACAGGATTTAAAGATTCAATATAAATTTTCTAAATGCATAGATTCACTTCCATCTGTACACACACACACACATGCATCCACACAACAGAACAGTAACACTTAGAATAAAGTCATAATGTTATAAGCAGTTTCCCTTTCCTGAAAAGGATTTCCACATTCCAATTAAAACAAAACAAAAAAAACAAAAAAAGAAAACTGAATTAACTTCACTTCCTGTAGGACCAAACATTTTAAGCTTTGATAATTTCTTTTTTTGCTGTAGAATGTAAGAGAAGGACATATCACTCAGGTTATTGAGTCAAGTTTAGCATAAATCTAGTCATCCATCACATATTATATCCAGAAGTATCTAATTAATTTTGTTCTCCATAGTCACACTATGGTAATGATTCCAATAAACTGTTACAGATTTTAAGCCTACACCAAAAAATCTCAAGAAACCCAGACTGCTGCAGTGAGAGCCCAGAGTACACATTTACAAAGCTCAATGTCTTTGCAGTAGCAGAGTAGCAAAAGTAAAAATCCCAAGAGACTTGGAAGAAAGATGCTATGGAACAGAGGAATAAACTTACCGACAAAAATAATGTCTCCTGAACAAGGAATACAAGTTTCAGCCTCTTATTCCAAGTTATAGAAGATAAGCAACACTCAACTAGGTATAGGAATGATTGCTCAACAGTGTTCACAGTATGTGACAGGTGTTTTCACTTCATCTCTTGCCTGCAACTGTGGAACATAAGCTGCATATGGCTTTGGAAAACCATTTAATATCTTCTCAATTCAATTTTCTATTAGGGACTAATTAGGAATAAAACCACTTCAGTAAAATCTTCTATGTTCCCAAGACATGTAAAGGAAAGTCAAAAAGTTTTTTTTTCCTTTCTCCAGGTCCAAAGAGACTGCATTTGATCAGCATAAATACTGAAGTGTTAACTTAGATAATGAACTTTTGTGTTGACATAGAATTCTGAAATCTCATTCATGAACCTTATAGAGGTAATCAGATCTATGATTTCTTTATTCTAACAAGCTATTGTTAACGATGTCTTTGTGATTCTAAGAAAAACAGCAGGAAACTATTGGCTTATTAAATCTGTTAACAACTTTTATAATTCACAGCATTTCTGATAAGAGCAAAAAGACAATTCAGTATTCCATAATTCAGTGAAGATAAATAAATATTTGTTCAACAAAGGATATTTAGTAGTCTTGCTATCTAAATTGGCTGTCTAAATTCAGTAAACTCACTATGAAAATTAAACTCAGTTTGACATGTATGATTAATTCTAACAGTATGCAATTGCAATCAGATACTTAAAGCTTTTCAGCACTCCTTTGCTTTAAATTTAATAATTTCATCCATTAAGAAGTCCACTAAGTGCAATAAAATATATATTAGCTTTATAGTGCTCACCAAGAGTTTCTAATACAACTGAATTTTTGTCCAGATTAAGTACTCAAGAACATAGATTAATTTAGTGTAAGAAAGAATTTATTGAAAATATAAGGAAAAAATCCCACAAACTAGTAGTGTATTGGCAAGATATTTTGATAGTAAGACAGATGCAAATGTAAGTTTCTTTGTTTGTTTCTCACGATCTTACATAATACCTATTAGTATAATACCTGATTCTAATTATTTTAGTGGGAGGTAGAGCATTTGTAAGGGTGCCAGGAGGTTGTAATCTATTATTCTGCACAATTAAATACATTAAGATATATCTGTAAGTATTTTAAAAAGGTAAGAATTAAAAAATGATATTTTTTTTAGTTCTTTGGCTTAGGAATTAAGCATGATGCATTTTGGATTCTGATCAGAGAAATTCAGAGACCAGCTTTTCTGGTGAACTTTCCATCCTTAGTCACTTTCAGTCTACCAAGAGAATGTTGGCAGCAGCTAGTTTCTGAAAAGTAACATTTTTTAGTTTGCTCCTCAGTCTACACAAACAAGTTTCTGTAAATTCTTTCAGTGACAGACAATTACAATTTTAATTAGTAACCCTCTGTAACACTTAAATGAAAAAAATGAAAATACAACATTTTGTATTTCACTTGCATATGTATGTACCTCAAAGGGATAAGACTGAAACAAAGCTCTATCATAGGCTTATTTCCCATATATGGTAAATAAAAGTAATTTTGTTGTTAATGTTTCCTTCCCATTGTGTATTAAACATACAGAAAATAACAAGTTTTCTTCTACCTATTACATACACATGCAACTAGCTGCAAATGGCAGCAGTAAGAGTTACACTTTAGAGCATAAGCAAAAGAAAGATAGGAGTCTGTCAGTCAGGACTGTGCTTATTTTATTTTATTCATAAAATTAAAATATAATCCAGCTTGCACTTAATTTGATTTGATCTCATTTGCATTTGAGAAGCTTTAGGAAGAGAAGACCCATAAATATTTGGGAAAGGGGAAAACCACAAACACAAAGAATGTGGTAATCATTCACATATATTCATATGCTCAACAATAAAAAGAAATCTCAAGCAATATCTAAACATAGTCTTTTAAAATAGTAATTCTTTTCCTCAGCTATTACTCAACAAATCCCCACCCATTTGCAATCCCAGTTTCAAATGCATAGACACAGCAAGAGTTTCTGCACAACTCCCTTCAGCCTCTTTGAACACATCTGCAGATGTCTGAGCAGCCAGAAGGCATTGCACTACAGGAGCTTGTATATCAGAAAGGGCCCATTCTGATATGCAGTTATTTGATCCAGTTCTTTGATATTAATTCTGAAATCACATTTACAATCATGTCATGTTCAGCTATACAATCACATATGCTATATATTTGCTTATAATGTTAGATATGATGGATATATAAGAGCCTTTTTCCCCGAGACATATCTTTCTTAGTATGCATTAGCTCATGGCAGATCCAATGAAAGAAGTCTGTGCTTTTTAATGAATAGTTGGTGTACATGTTATCCTTTACTTACAAGTATATAAGTAAATTACATTATGTAGCTCCAATTAACAGAAATTTTGCTAACGAGAAAAAAAATAAAAGATACTTAACATAATTATTTTCTTTTTAGTAGAATTCCTGTAAATCTGTTAATGTACACATTTTTTTTTGAAATAGGTAAACCAAACTGTTTTAATTCTAGTAATTCACAGAATCACAGAATCATTGAAGCTCAAAGGCAAATCTAGAAATTTAGTCCAACCCTCTGCTTAGAGCAGGATCAGTTAGAGAACATTGCCCAAGAGTATATCCAATTTTTTTTAATTTCTTCAAAGATGGAGACTCCACAACCTCTCTGGGCAACCTGCACATGGGGTTATTCTCCCCAGTTTCATGAGTTTCCTGTTGGTCCATTGTTTCAGCCTGTCCAGGTCCCTCTGAATGGCAACACAACCCTCCAATGCATCATCCACTCCTCCCAGTTTTATCTAATCAGCAAATTTACTGAGGATCCCCTTGGTCACATCATGGGGGTCATTAATGAAGATGTTAGGCAGTACTGCCCCAGCACCAATCTCCAGTATACCCCACTAGTTTCTGGCTTCTAGCAAGACTTTGCACTGCTGATCACAACCCTTTGATACCAGCAGTTTAGCCAGTTTTCATTCCATTTTACTGTTCATTTATCTTGTCTGTATTTTATTGGTAGGTCTATGAGTATGTTATTGGAGGCAGTGTCAAAAGCCTTGGTAAACTCAAGATTAACAACATCCATTGCAGTGAACATAAAGTGATAAAAGTGAGAAATGTTTTTAAAAATCATATCCTCAGTTCAGATTTCATGCTTTTTTTCAGAGTGCTGTCACTGAAATTTTAAGATTTATAAAAGATCAGTTGGTTAAAGAGAGGAGGAAATGAGGAAAAAACCCAAAGCCAAACTTTTTTTGTTTTGAAATTTTAGCTCATTTCCATATTAAGGAAGACAAAATGTCAACAATCCTTAAATATAGCTGTTCAAATCAAGACAAATCATTTTGAGTGTTTAAATGAATTCCTTTACTAGTTTTAGTGTATTATATTAATTATACAATAGCTTCTATTAGTGCCAATATGTTAACATTTCTGCAGAAGTAAATACTTATTTTTCTTTAAAGATAGAAAAGGGTGGGTTTGAAGCATGCTTATTTCCCATCTTACTGTTACCTATCTTAATACAAAGATTTACGAACAGAGATAGTTTAAGAACTGAGATAATCCTCCTCTACAAAGCTAATACCACTTAAAGTTTATCTTTTCAAGTAATGATAGTGGCCCTACAGTGACACATTCAGTTCTTGTTAAAACTTGGAACTAAATGCAAGCACTCTGCAGAATGAGGCCTTTTTAAAGTAAACAACTGAAACCAAGAAACTTCATTACTTTTAAATCCTGTTTTCTCATTAGGACTACAACTCTTTGCCAGCTGGAAGTGATAAGGGTCTAAGAAAGGAATTTGTTCTTCTACTACTTTAATTTTTATTTGTCAGCTTGCCAAAGCTTACCTCTTACTGCAGCTATGGACTTGAGAATAGATAGGACTTGGCACTAGTTACTGTAGTAAAGAATGCCTCTCATCAAGCCTTCTTGAAAAAAATTAGTGCCAGACCAATTTGCCAGGGAGCAGTCCATGCCCTTTTCTTGATTTTCTTTGTTTAAATTTCCTATTATTTTCATCCTAGGAAAATGTAGAAAATAAATCTTTTCCAAAATATGATGAGAGAACCAAGAGGCTAACAAATACAACCAACTTGAGAAACCTACCCAGTTGATCAGAGGATAAGAATCCTATTTCATAAACAATTCTAAGTATTGCAATTTGTTTGTATGTCACTTGGAATAAAGCAGAGACATGTATCTTTTTTTCACCAGGGAAAAAGAAAGAAAAATAAAGGAGCAAAGAGTACACACCACAGCAGATCTGATACTGGTACACCAATAAGCCCAGCTGGTTCTGCAACTTCATTTTGATGTATGAATTAAACCATGACAGAGGTTTGAATTTGGATCTCTCACCTCTCAGTGAAGTGATTTTTCTTGATCTTTTGTGAGGAGTATTGAGTAATGGAAGCTCTGGCCTGTCGTGTTACCTATGTCTCTCCCTACAGAAGTAGAACTAAGCCACAGTCTCTGTGCTAGGTTCAGTATCCTGATACAACTGATTTGTCTCCTTCAGCTATAAAAAGGAATACTGGGTCTGCTTTAGATTTAGCTGCTTTACCAATTCCTTCTGCCAAGCACAGGATCCATGACCACAGATAAACATGTGTGGCAAATACACTGTCAAATGAGGTCACACCCCACTGCCAGAATAGCCATTTGGTTCGTGAACACTTAGGATAATACACCAGGAACCCAGTACCTCTCTCTAAGCCAGGAAATTCAGAAGCAAGGAAAAGCTAAACCTATTTTTGTGAACAGTTTGTCTGGCACATAGATTAGCTGGCCCTGAGAAACTAGCTTTTCTCTCCACAGGAAATATATTTGTCCCAGCTTTGCTGGCAGTTTTTTCTATTGCCTTGGCACCAACTTTCTATTCACAATTTTATACAGATTTTAATCAGGAACATATTAGTGGTGGTGGTGGTGGTGGTAGTGGTGGTTAACATGGTATATGATGACAGATAATATCTGCAGATTCCTAGCAGCAATAATGAAAATCGACCTGAATTCTTAAAATCTCTTAAATACCCTTACAGTTAAGTGATTGTCCTATCTCATATTTTTTCCATTTTCTCCCTCGTAGGGATTGCTGTTACTGTGACTGTGTTCATTGCTGCTCAAGAAAAATGTGCACTGCAGAAGCCTGAGCTAACTAAAATGACGTTAGCAGAAAATTCATATATACATGCAATGTTTTTCACCTACACATGGCACCTAATTAATAATTAATGGCCTAGTAATACTAGTAGTAGTAATTAAAAAAATCTTACCAGGAGATAGATAGATATATATACACAAACACACATACTTTGTTAGACCAGCTGACACAGTTCAAATAACGTACAAAATTCAAAACACAAAAGACCTTCCATTTTACATACGTTTGTAAAAATATCAGTGTTGTTAGCACCTAAGAAATTGATTACACTGCAGTTAGACCAAGGATAAGCTATCCCAAAATACAAAACTTCCCCATTTTCCAGAGTGACTGTCTAGGCGTTTCAATCTTTAGTTGGCATGCCCTGTATATTACAGATCCATACATCTCAGGGATGAGATCTGACAGCTTTGATGGAAATATAACATACATCTTATTCCAAACATCTAGTATGTCATATATCAAATCTCTCTAAAAAAAGCAGTCAGCCAACTACTATACAATGTCCAGCTTTATGAGTTCTAAACTTGAAGGCAGAAATCATTGAAGGAAGAGGGTGATGGGGACAGAAAAAAACTTTAGCTAAGCATATACTAAGAGAACAGACTGTCCAGCAAGCTTTGGGGATGCACTTTTGAAATACTTTTTGTTCTTCACTGTGGTTAAAATAACTAGTTGGAAACTTTGCTTCTACAAAGCAAATGTACAAATTGGGAGGATATTGCTGAGAATTTCACAGTGAATGGTAACTTGAATGATGTGACAATGAAATGAAAGCTTTCATGGAACTTAATACAGAAAGAAAAATTATACAAAAATATTTTTTAAAAGTCAGATTATATACTTAGTTCATTTATATGCAAATTGGTAATAATGGATCACTCTAAATAAACAAATCTGGAAAATTTTTGAAAGCATAATAAAAGAGCATTCTGGCCAAAAGATGAGCTCAGTATACAAAAAGATCAAAAAGATGAATGCAAATGTTTACTACAAGCTCTGAGACAAAATCAAATGAGGCACAAAGATGCAACAGTAACCACAAGCCAACTAGTAGCAGAAGAAAAGCTAGAATTGGGCTCATGTGCCACTCAGTGGAGAAGGAAAGCTATTGATAGTTGATGCCAAAGATATAAACTCATTTTTCACATAATTTTTTATTTAAAAAGTTAACTGAACTCAGTTAGTTATGACAATTATTATCAGTGGTAGAAGGAGAAGACCTCAGTCTCTTAAGAACTGAAGGGGTTAGAGAGGTTAGTTAGACAAATTTAGTGTATTCAAGTTGACTCGCAATTTCATTGTAGGACATTTAAGCATCCAATGAAATCTGAGAAAAGCATGGCCAGACTAGAGAAGGTCCAAAGGAGGACCACAAAGATGATCAAACATCTGGAACATGCCCTATGAGGACTAACTGAAAGTGTCAGTTATTTTCTTCCTGAAGAGAAGGCTCAGGAAGGACCTCATAACAATATTCCAGTACTTAAAGAGCAACTAGAAAGTGAGCGGAGGCTTTTTCTTGACCAGGAGTCACATAGAGAAGACAAGGGGAAAGAGTTAAAAGTCACAATGGGAGAGGTTTTATCTTTACATAAGAAATACGTTTTTTATGGTAAGAACAATCACTCAGTGGAACCTCCTTAGGGACAGAGTAGAGTCCCCATCACTGCAGGTTTTTAAGAAGTGATTGGACACAGCACTAAATAATCTCATCTAGGCTTCCTGTTCCATGAAAGTTTTGACCAGATAATCTTTCAAGGTCCCTTCCAACCTGGTTTGTTTTATGATTCTATAAATCTTTGATTCTATGAAACTCTGTTTAACAGTGATTATAGTTGCAAACTTATGAAACAGAGATGAATTTCCAGAGGACTGGGAAAAAAGCAATTGTAATTAATGTCTTTTAAAGAATATTTGAGAAATTAAACAGATTCATGATTTAATTTAAATTCTGAAAGAAATGCCAGATATTATTTTTTGAATTAGAGAAAAAAAAAAACCAAACAAACTTGTAAATATTTCTAATGTGACAAGCAACTAAGGAATAGAAAATACAGCTGTATTAAGAACAAGGCTAGACAAACCCTAATTGTTTTACATGAGGGGGCAACAACATTAGATATGGAGAGGAGTTCAAAGGGTACAAAACCCAAAACCAAACACAACTATGTATGTACTAGATTATGTTATTCACTAGATAGAAACATAAGATACCACATGTAGGAAGGAAAATGCTGAACAAACACATGATGGTGAAAATTTAGCTAGGTAGAATCCAATGGTTAGAGCAGATTAAATCTGTAAAGAAGCTGACAAATGAAACCATGTTGCTGAAAAGCCATGCTGGGCTGTGTAAACAACAGTACAGCATATAGGAACGTAAAGTAATCTTTCTGCTTTGTTCAGCATTGGTAAGGTTCAGAGAAAGTAATATAGAAAAATGTGGATACTAAGGAAATTGCACAAGAGTGACAAAATTAATAAAACATGCTGTCTGACAAAACCCTGAATGATCTGGAGCTGTTATCATAAAGATCAAGGATGGGTATGATAATTGTTCTGAAGCATGTAAAAGGCTCCTGGAGATGTGGTTGGGGCTCCACACCCCACCCCCACCACCCCCACCACCCCCCACACACACCGCCCCATATTTATAGTGGAAAAGACAAAAAAATATAGATCTAAATTACAGGAAAAGTCCCTATAAATTAAACATTAGGAAAAAAATTTTCTAGTGGTAGTGCTGGTGAGACTTAGAGATTGCTTGAGAGGTTGTAGAGTCCTTGTTACTGGAGCTCTTTAAGAACACATTAAACAAACATCACTCAGAAGCAGCAGACACGCTTGATCCTTTCCTATGTTGGAGAAAAAGCCTTTTCTGATTTCTTGAATGACACTGAAACTCAAGAAGCCATCCTAATTCTTCAGTCTAAGTATGCCTATATATGCTACTGAAATTGGAAAAGGTGTGCACATTAATGTAAAATTCTGGTAGCTTCAAAGAATGTTCTTTGCCATACTGAATGTACTTACTTTGTTGCTAGCTTGACAGATCTGTATAGGGACCAAAAAGTACTGACATGAAGCTGTAATGCGAGACTGGGCTGTTAATTTGGGAATGGGAAAGTTGCTTTTTTAATTCATTTCAGTATGTTGAATTTAGGTTCCACAGAGCTAGTGAAAATCATGGTCATGCCTTATGCTAGCATGAATGTCCTGCTGTAGTTCCTAAATATGTAAAGATAGAAGGAGTCAGGAAAATTTATTAGGGGGCCTAGTGGTCAGGGAATTGATACAATTCCCTGTTCCAAAGAAAATCCAGTTGCTTATGCATTGTTCAACAGATCTAAGAAGAGAGAGTAAAGGAGCTGCTTATATCAGCAAAATAGCCATTATTTTGAAAAATCTAGGATTCTTATCTGAAAAGGGGAAAAAAAATCAGAAAGGAATTAGTTATGAATCTGGGTCATTTGGGGAATGTTCCCTGTTTTTCTTCTTAGTAGTACTCATAATTTATTCCCTTCTTTTTTATTTTCTTTCCCCACTGCCCAAGACTGGTAAAGTCTTAACTTCATATGGATAAAGGGCAGGAAAGAGTTCAAAATCTGCAGAGGCTCTGAAGGATTCCTATTCACTTCTTTTCAGATGACAATTTTTTTCTGTGATATCTTTAGTGCTGTAAATGGGTTTTCCTCAATGTGGTTTTCCATTATATAATAGCATATGTAGGCTCTTCTGCTCTGTTTTCAGATTTACCTTCTTCCACTTACCAACATCAACAGTTGCTGAAACATACACAATGTGTAAACAAATAATTCTGCATATGAAATGGAAACATTTCTGTGCAAGGAAAGATTCTGGATGAAGTTTCACAAAAGATAAACTACCAAGTTTCAATTTTCTATAACTTAAGACAATGAAAAACAAAAATCTTACCAGTTTCACTCAACTCACTGAGAATTGTATCAAACTTGCAACAGGAAAAACAAAATAATTAAAAATGACATTTCCCAAAGATTACACATCTTAAATGTAGGAATGAAGCAACACAGATTAGCTACGATGTTTATCTCCAGAAGCATACCATAACAATAACTCCCACGTATTAATAAAATATTTATTTAAGACTGTCATAACACTTCAAAGCAGAGAACAATGCAAGGAGTTTAAAATTCTGTGTAAGCCTCTTCCCAAAGCTCTAACTGTTCCCCCACCCGGCCCTGCCGCGCACCCCCCACCCCCTCAAGTCATTAAGTTACAGGGAAAAGAAATATTTTTGAACATTGGTTTCAGTATGGACTCATTTGAAATCTGAACTATTCAGAGACACTGTACATTATTAGGAGAGTTTTATGGCTGGGGTTTTTTAGTGTTTTAGTTTTGTGTTTAATCTCTGTGGTACTGCTTTCCAATGCCTTTTAGAAGTTCTGCTCTTTTCAGTACCCAAGCTTTACATTGTACCTTCACTTCCCTGTCCTACCTGAAATACTTTTATCTGGGGGGGGGAAGTTTTGGACAAACAATCTCATTCTGGCTGTTTTCAGTAGAATCTCAGGAAAGTAGAAAGTCCTTCAATTGTTTTAAGTGATACCTTTTAAAATATTTTTTATGAGCTATCAACTGCAGCTGCACTGAACATGAATTTTGTTTAAAGTGAACAACGAAATTCAATTCAGCAAAATTTTCACCTACAATAAGATATTTAAGAAGTTGTTCTCAGTGTGTGATTAAATTGCTATTACAGATCTGAAGTTACTGTCACTGCTATCTGCCTTCAGATATTTACACAGGATAATGTGAATGATTTAATAATGAAGTCATATACATAAGAAAAGATATTTCCCTAATTTAAAAATTATTATGCATCTAAAATACATAATATCCACACCTGACTTTATCAGGCTGGATTAAAAGTGATGATCACCAACATATACATTATTTTAAACAGTTGTGCCTCATATTTGGGGGCATTTGTATGTCATCTGCATAGTAAGTGCTATAATATGTGGAATTATACTTGCTGCTTACATTTATAACAAATTTCAAAACTTTATTGAACAAGGTGATAATCAAGTCTGTCTGAAATTGAGTTCCTTGCTGCAGCAAAAATATATTTTTCAAGTAAACATTTAAATATCTATATTCCTTTGTTATAATTTTATAAGACTCTTTCCTAGGAGGTTCTAAATGCTTTCCCCTTAATCCAAGAAAGTGTGTGATGAACAATTTGATATTGTGCTAATCCTTATATATGAGTAGTACTGACTTAAATACTTAAAGTAAGGTTTATGTTCTTGTGATTTCTGCACTAAACTAAATCCCTAGTGCTTCAAAAAATAAATTATTTCTCAGAGTGTCAAAGGTTGGAGGACAAGTATTGGAATATACTGATAATTATGGAAGTTTAATCAATAATTCATACTTTTCTTGATATTAAAAAAAATCCCAGTGTGAAGAAATAAAAAACCTTAATTTACTTTATGGGGATAAGTCTTCCAGGCTTTATACACTCTTTAGAGAGACATTTCCTCAGAGAAAACCTCAAGGTACCCACATTAGTTTTGCATTCTGAATCACTTTCTTAAATAACAGATCATTTCTGTCTGTATTGTCTAGCAGTTCAACTCTTTCAGGCTGAAAATGGTTTCTGTGGACAACCTGAGAAAATTACTAGATTTTGCAGCTTCTGAAATAGTTTTACATATATGTTTTTCATGTTGAATTTTCACAAGATGCGAGGTCAAATGTTAGATTTCCCTGCCCCCCCCCCCCCCCCCCCCCTTTTTCCCTCCATGTCCCATGGCTTAGGTTCAGACCCCAAGAGTCTGGGCTGAGCTATGTAAACACTTTGCAATACATTAAAAATTACTAAATAGAAAGGGCAATGGTAAAACCCTTTATGCAGTGTGACTAAAAAAGGTAGTTTGAACAGGGTTTTTTTGGTTGCTTGTCTAGTTCCACATACCCCCTCAAAGCGGACAAATGACCCAGTGGGAATAGGTGGAGATGGGACAATTTATTTCCTAAAATGTTTTGAGCATTGGGTTTGAGACATATTTGGGGAACTTTTTGAAAACAGGAAAGTTTTTAAGAAAATGCCATTCATGCAAAACTGAACTAGATAATTTTTTCAGCAACATTTCAAAAAAAATACATTTAAAAAATCAAATCACTAGTCCCTCGTAATTTTTTATTATTACCTTTCCTTCATTTTCCCTAGAATATTCATCAAAGTATGAGGAATACTAATTTATATTTGTACTCGATAACAGAGTTGTCTCCTCTTCTCTTCCTGGATTAAAAATGTCTCAGTGCTGGTCGCTTCATTCAGAGATTCACTTGTAGCCAGAATAATATCAGGATTCAGCCATTCTTTCACCATTGATATGGTGAAATCACCACGGTAAATTCTCATTTGAATACTGAAATTCAAGATAATAATAATCACTCATTTCTTAAAGTTTTTCCCAATATAGTTTGATCCCACTGTCTGCTTGCACTAGTTTACCTAATACATTTGCCCAAGCTAGCAGGAGGTGTGTAATTTACCATCTAGTTTGCATCATTTTTTTCTCTTTTAAGTGTACCTTTTATTTTTAACTTCCTTCTGTTTTTTATTCTATTTGTTAAACTGTTGATTCCCTACAGAATCTTAAGATATCTTTCTCACTTGTTCTTCTAACACTAAAATCAGTTATACTTCTTTTTAACTAGCATCCTGAGAATTTACTAGAAAATTTCCAGACTCTGATCTGAAGCTCTTTCTTGACCTTCAGGGAAAGACTGCTCAGTAGCTCCTGAAAAACAAGCAAAATAAAAAAAGGGGGGTGGGTTGGGGGTAGAAAAAAAAAGATTTACCGCAGATGCCCATCTAGAAATGGAGGCATCCAAAATAATTAGTCACTTTTAAAAATGTTGATATGGGAATCTTATCTGAGTTATTCAGAAAACAGTCTACTACTTTGCAAGAGATGCTAAGCAAGATAAACATCTTCAAATCTAAATACCTTGGGTATCAGCAGAATCACCAGCAGTTGCAAGTCTGTTCTTAGAATGAATAAAACCTCTCTTGAATAAAAGTTTAGCTGCTAGGCAATGACTTCTGGTATAAAAATTATATGTTCATGAAATAATTGATGAATATGGGGAAATTATATATCTTCATTTCTGAATTTGCTACAGCTATGGTTTAGGTAGAGTCAGATGCGTTAACAATTGCTTTCAACTTCAAATGCTTGTCTTGAGAGGACTTGTTCTTGAAAAGACAATAACTAAAAAAAAATTGATCACAGTACTATTTGATAATTGTAGCTTGCAAATAATTTTGTTCAAGTTACTGGCTTTCAGAAGCTATTCAGAAACTTGTAGTATTTGATAAGGAATTTTTTCCATTTTCTGCCAACTTAGCGACACATTCAGAAACTGAAAATAAAACACCTTTGATAAGTCTTGAGGACAAATATTGTGAGGACCAGTTCCACTTCAGTTAATTCAAGATGACATTAAGAACACTTCAGATTGATCTCTTGGTAAATAAGGCATATTATTACATAGGCCCTTTTATGAAACATGAAATACTTCATGTGGCAGTTTTGTAGGAAAGTATTACTCTGCACAATGATATTTTTACTTTCGAAAAATGACACTGAATTTTCATGACATTCAACAGCAGACTCAGGGAAGAACAGAAGGACACAATATAACAAAGCAAACTACTAACACCCCTAATTTTAATATTGGTTTTACATTACTGGTCAGTACTCAATAATTTTTACAAAGGTATAGTCACCTAAGTAAATTAGTGATAAAATACAGAGAGGAAATTACTATTTTTTATCATTTCTAATGTTCTTTAAAAATCATAAGAACGATCTCCCTTTTACATAGCACTTTCCATTCAAAAGATTCCTAAAGCTTTTATCCAGTGTTTTTGAAGAATAACTAAAAATTGAGATTCTCAACTGAATGCAGGTTGCAAGCTCAAAACATCTGACTCATAATGCGACAATTCATAGAGAAAGAAGAAATCTGAGCAACATATATAATTTTGTCACATAAGGAGCAAAGGTCTATTTGCAAAGTAAAAGCATAATAGAATTTTGAGGATAGCAGTTCCTTTACAGTGTCTTTTACTGCAGTCCGTTGAAAAACTTTATTCTGAGTCATCCTATAAGTTCCCAAAACTCCTGCCCTCCAGAAGTGAAGGGGCTGCAATTGCTGTCTATGTGTTTGCTACAAAATAAAACAGGGGTTGGGGCAGCTGTTGGTCCCTGAGGCTGAGTGGCACCCACACTACAACACTGTTTTGCCCTGGGCCACCACTGTCATGAGCAACACCAGTCTTACCCTAAGATAAAAACCTCTTGCTTCAAATAGTCTGAAGTAAAAGATATTTTCTCAGAATAGAAATAAGGGTGTTGCATGAGCCAGAGGCAAACAGAGCATTTATGAAGGGCACAAAGCTTTTTAGGATAGCACTGGACACTGAATAGCCAAAGCAATTTCAGTCTTGTCCCTACAACCTTATGGAAATAATCCATGATAGGATGTCCCAAACATTGCCTTGGAACCATTACTGAAAATGCCAATTAATACTAATCAAAACCACACTGGAGAATAGACTATAAAATTAAACATCATGGGTCCAAAATTAAATGCATTCTTTAGATCACAATGTAATAGTGTTTATGTTGATTAATATTATTATTTCTATAAACTGGTGATAATACTGAGAGATGTTTACACATATTCTAAGAAATCTGTAAACTTTATGAGTCATTATAGGTCTTGTAAGTCTTTTTGAATAAGTGAAAAAAGAGATATGTCAAAAAGAAGGAGAATCAAAGGAAATTATCATAGGCAAGAGTCCACAGAAGCAATAAATTCCTGGGACTGATAAATTCTCCACCCAGGAGGTTAATCAACGCATCAAATGTACATATAATGCCTGTTAGACACCTGCAAGAATAGTCAAAGGCTCTGTTGTGAGGTTTGCTGGGAGTTCGGGTAATTACCTTGTCCCAGATCAGTTGCATCCATCTATTTAGAGACAAGGTGAATTCCTAGACTACCCAGGAAATCAATAACTTAAGTGCACTGTGTGCACACACAATCTGATATCCATGATGCCCTTATACTGAATGACGTCATAATTATAGGACAAGCCTGAATCTTATACTTGTATCTCACTTATGACTTAATTTCCATAGCTCTTGCGACATGAGAGTGATAAATCAGGTACCAGTTTGCCATATTTGTAAGAATTCAAATATATGTTACTGATTAGAAAAGAAAAGAAGGTCTCTGTCATGAAATTCCTCTGGCACTGAAGGCATGCTGAGATTCCCAAATGAAAGCTCAAGAAGACACAATTTAACGCTTTTCTCAGGCAATATTTAGGTTAGAAATAGTAACTAAGAAAATTATCTTTTTCTAACATTCTACAATTTACAAAAATTGAGGATTAAGAATCTTCTATTTCTGTAAAATTTATTAAAAAAAATTATATATATTCTTTTCAGGTAATAGCTATGTTTTTTTAATTAATCTGAGGAGTTACATCTGAACGGTTTTGGTAAAGTGTATTTAAACTTAGTTGTATGGATTCCTTTTATTATTTTTTTTTTTTTGAGCAAGTTCCTTACACTCTCCTGAACTCAGCTTTGGGAGCCAAATAAATGTCCCTGTAACAGATGACAGACTATGATAGCCATCATAAAGGAATAGTACAGGAATATTTTCCTTTTCTCATTATTTAAGGGAAACTTTGAAGCTATAATATATAATGAGATTTGACGTATGTAATGTACATGAGTTTTGCTGCCATTCTAGTAAGTTACATCCCCAGGACTGATCAAGTGTTGTGCCTTCTCTGATGAGACAACTGCCTCAATGGAAGAGAGAAGTACTATGAATGTTATTTATCTTGATGTTAGCAAGGCTGTCCACCTAGTATCCTTGCAATAAAACTATAGAAATGTGGTTTTGATAGGAAGACTAAGAATGGTGTGTGGAAAGCTGACTACATCTTATCTGAAAAGGCTGTGATTAGCAGCAGGAAAAGTCAGCTGTTGTCTAATTATCATTAGCATTGATCAGGGTGCTGATGCTGTTAAAGCACTTCAATAATGACCTAGGTGATAGGACAGAAGGCACCTTTTGAAAGCTCATAGCTGATACCAAACTGGGTTACATTGGATACGCTGGAGGGTAAGGCTGCTGCTTACAGTGATCTTTAACAGGTTCAACAAGTTGCTGGCAAAATATTCATAAATTCCTGCAAAGACAAATGCTGAGATCTGGGACAAAACAATCCCATGTGACAGTACCTGCTGGGGAACAATGGGTTAGGAAGAAGTTTTGTGTGTCGCAGGCCTGAGGGTCCTGGTAGACAATATGTTGAATGTGAGTAGGCAGTAAGCCCTTGTGACAATGGGAATGGAGAATAAATATTTTGCACACGTGCCACCCAGGAGAAATAAATAATCAGAACTAGCAATATATTGATCCTTATATAAGGCTATTGGTTGTGTTTTGTGTGTTTAACTACATGTGATGATAGTTGGAAAATAGATTCTATCCAGGTGTGTGTTTTATCCTGGAACAAATGCTAAGAAAACTGTTCAATAACTCTACCACTTCCAAATGACTTCAAAGAAAACGACAAATGAAACCAAACTAACCAACCAAAGAGAACCAACCCCCCCCCCCCCCAAAAAAAAAACAAACCCAAAATCCCATACAAAACCCCAACGCAAAACAAAACAAAACCAACAACAAAACCCCAAAAAATAAACTTTAAACAGAATGGCTGAGTTGGTTCTAGTTCAAATTCCAATCACTGAACACTGTGTGATGGAATTCCTAATTCAACACACAGGGTACTCATTTTTCAGTTCAATGTAGAGGCAAGAATAAAAGATAACTGAAAAATAAAAAAAGCTGTAGATAATTTCTACAGCAGTACTGTTATCCTCTTGAAAGAAGGCAACTAAATTCTTCAGTGCTATTTGTTCCCTATGTCACCATCTATGTGTTGACTGACTTTTTTTAACAAAAACTGACCTTAAGGTTTTTTTAGTCTGGGTATACACTGCTTTTGCTTGACATATTTCTCCGAAACAAGCTGTGTCTTGAGAAAGAGCAGGGATCAGCTTAGTGTGTTTGGGTAGAGCAAGAGGGACGGGAGGGGAGGGGGAGGGGAAAATTTGTTTGGTTATACTCATTATGGAATAGTAGTCTTTTAGCATCATCAAGGTGTTTCCTTGACACTTCAGTTCAAAAATTCCTAAGTAAAATACTGTTTCCTGGTGGTGGATAGGATGATCTGAATGGTTTTATGCTTCTAATCCAGAGCTAGGAAAAAGTAATCAGAATTACTTCTTATGAATATGTATGACCAAGGCAATATAATCTTCACTAACCCTTCCTGGAAACAGCTGAACTGTTTTAGCTGAAACATCGCCAAAAATATTTAGGCTGAGGGAAACATTCACCATGTAAAGCATCAGCCAATTTCTTAGAGACTGGCAAAGCTACGAGCAGTTGTATGAATGGTCTGGGTTCTAAAATGACTATTAGAAGTAATGGAATAAAAATCTGTTTTTGAGAGGATCTTGATAATTGTGGGATTATTGAGTTATGATATAGTTTCTTTCAAAAGCTAGGGCCTGGTTTTGAAAAGCCACTAAGATTTGGTCACCTGTTCAGTCACATTTCTAGTTACAGAAAGTATTTGACAACCTGAAACACACCTGATGATTACCAACTCCCTTCATAAACAGTATAGAATATCAATGGTCTCATTTGAATATATAGGGCTATCAGGGAATACTTAGAGGAAACTAAAAAAAAGGAAACACAAAACACAAAAAAGCAAACCCAAATGGATGTCTTGTGAATTAAATCAGGTTGCCAAAACTAGTGTTATGACACTTCACTTGATTGTGGAAAAGCATTAAGCAGCAGGTATAGCTTTGTTTGATTTTATTATTCTCTGCACTTTGAAAGATGACCAGTCTTTGGGCCACATCTCTTCATAACCTGAGCATCTTGAATTTTAACACTAGTAAAAATACTAAACAAGTTCCAGAAGTTTATTCTTGGAACCAGTAGTTATTATATCCTGACATAATATATATAGTTGATTATATCCTGAAATCACCATAGCAACAATTAAACAATATTTTGAATGAAGCTTTTCCTTAGAATACATTGGAAAATCAAGATTTTTAGAAGTGATAACTAGAATGGTAGTAAAATGAAGTTTCTTCTAGGTCCTTCTGTGCCAAACAGTAAAGCATCTATGGGATTCAATGACAATAAAAATATGCTATTCATCTTTTTGAAGTCCCTAGCTTTACCCTTGTTCTGAGGCAAACAAATTCAAAAATACAAATTCCAGCATATTTCTACACATGAAAAAAAAATAAAATAAAAGATACAGTTGAACATAAAAGCAAGCCTGAATATATTCCAACTACATTCTAAACTAAAAATGAGGGAAAATATTTTTTCTTTTTTTTTTTTTCTGTTAAAATGAACAAAGCCTTTTAGCATAATACTTAGGAATCACTAGTAAATAATATTGTCTACTTTATTTCTTATGGTTAAGTGTGAATATTGCCCATATTAACCTGAGACAGAATTAAAGAGAGTAGCTGAAAAGTTGGCACTGCTGATCTTGGAAGGAACACATTAGCAATATTGCTTCCTTTTTGCAATTAGCACAGTTGCCATTGTATATTGTCACAGCACTTTAAATGTCAGAAATACTTAGGAAGAGTTTATTGTGTATTGTTGTATAACAGCTTTTCCTTTTTATCTTTGTCAACAGATTGCTATTCCTGTAAGCCTAAGCCTAGGAAAAGTCCGACTACAATCAGCTAGTACAGCTCCAACTACACTGAGAAAAGGTTGGTTTACCTGATAACACTGCAATTACTGACCTGTGACAGTCCTGACTGGCATATCAGCAGCACCAATGTAAAAGTCACTAAACTAGCCTTAAGAATGCAGAACTAATTACAGTTTGCTATTCTAGACACAAATAAATAAATAAAATATTTTCTTCTAATTTTCAGCTAATAGCTTCACACATAACAAATTATTTATCCGTTTGCTGGTGAGTATAATTTGCTTAATAAGGCATCTAAAATGTGGTGCCTTTTAATGTACACTAGGACAACTGATTTAGAATACTTAACAAACAAGTAAATTATTACGCTAGAAAAAGCTGTGTGCATTCTTTTCAATGCAGATGTTAAAAGCATGCTGGTTTTCAGCCCTTACACCCTCCCTCCCTAAAAAAGAAAGACTGCCAAACGTACTTGTCTGACATCAAGTACAATTGTCTCTGTCATGGACCTTAAAGAGGATCTAATACTTCTATATTGATATTTTCCATTATCATTCTTCTTGTACCTTGCTACTATTGATCCCTGAAGTACAGCATTCTTGCAATTAGTATTCTCCAGTAGTTCCATTTTAAATTCTTGCCTTTCAACTTAATGATGTTTAGTTGTATATAATCACCTATTAACCAAATCATTCACTTGTATAGGCAAATAGATATTATAAGTTTTTGTGTTTGATCAGCATTTTGAAAAATAAAATCAAAGTTGGTGTCTAGAATTTATTTTTTATTTTAGAGAAAACTAATGAATAAAAGATGATATTCTGGAAAAAGAACTTAGACAATGGAAAAACACTAGCTAATAGAGGTTTTGGTTTGGTTTTCAAAATACTAAACAGAAGATGATGGTCTTCTAGCTGTTCTTCTTACATCTCATGTATGAGAGTATTATCAATGTAGTAGTCAAAGACCTGTAGAGTTCTTAAGGTTAAAAAAAGCAACAGCAGAAAATCTCAGATTGGGACCAAGGACTCACTCACCAACAAAATACAACTCCTTGACAAATAAGCTATGCATTGAAAGACTGATATATTTCTTAGACTGAGTTTACCTAAAAATGTAGGTCTACTTCATTAAAAGAATATTATTCTAAAAAGCCAGATTCAAACCATGGTGTGTTTCATGCTACAGAGTAGTCAAATATTTCTGCAGAACCCCTGAATGACGCTCATTCAAGTGAAAAAGTTTGCAAAGAGAATACAGAAAACTGGAATTGGAGATACTTATGAAATAATCATCAGCTAGCTAAATGTTTAGTCAGATTCAGACAGGAGTATACTCTGTATTCTGTTCTACTGCATAAACCAGACAAAATAATAACATTCATTAATTTTTGTATTGACTGTGACCCTGATTTCTAGTATTGTACTTAAGAACACAACTAATCTTCAACCAATTTCAGTTTTAAAATTTCACATTATGAAAAGTCCTCTAGCTCTCTAGGTACATTTTCCAAAGGTTAATTATATACTTTGTAACAAGTATACACTGTATTTCTCAACTGACTTTTGTCTCTCTTCCATTTCTACTCATTCATCCTATTATGGTGTTGTATATATTCAAAGACACATTAGTATTCAGTTTACTTCCTGTATTACTTTTATATTTTATTTGTATTATATATGTACTTGTGTCTATATTTGATGGCATCATCTGAAATACCTGGTTGGGAACATCTAGATAGTTACAGCATTCCGGGTGACACATTTTAAATTAGTAACTAGTCAAGCAATTTTGTTGGATATAAAGAATAATATTTTCTAATCCAAACAGTCACAAAGTTAGAATACAAAAAGACAAAATTATTCCCTCACTCATCCTTTTTTTTCATGTCTGTTGAAATAGGATATGGTTGTGATAATAAAACTTTTTCCCTGCACTCTGCATGAGCATATCAGAATGTATCACATAATCACTAAATAAACAACTGTATTGCAGGTCAGTGGGTTCCCTCCAGTTCATAAACTAAAACTTTGGATCTGAATTGTGGAATTATTTTAGTAGCTTTTATTTAAAAAAAAAAGGCAAATGTTGTTACTAATTCTTTCTCTTTAAACTAATCTTAAGATAATGCTTGAACTTAATGGAAAAAATATTGATTGCTTAAAAACCAGCTGAAAAAAGGTAGCCCTCCTGTGGAAAAATGGATGTTTCCAGCACATACTGAAAAACATCTGAGGATATCCACTGATATTTTGAAGATATCCATCGGTCTGAGCTTACTGTCCAGAGAAAGAAAGACAATTTTATGATTACCCCTGCCAAATGAAAAACCATAGTTAGTGAGGAACCAAATATTGGCACTACCAGACAGATGCTTCCAGCAAACAGTTCAGAGAGGCGATGGCATATGTCCAGAAAGTGGTTTCTCTGCCATGTAAAGGATTTTTTGGTCTTTTTTTTTTTTTCCCTCAAAATGTCTACAAATAAACATTTCAAAATAAATTTCAGTACATCTCAGTCTCTGCTTATACCAAGCATCACATAACTTACCAAACTGATATCAGAAAAAAAAAACCAGATGTATGCACTTTTTTTAAAAAAAAACCAAAGTCTGACTTTAAAATTAAGATATTCACCATTATTCCTCAGACACAGATAGGAAAAGAATTAGACATTTTATTCAGCAGTATTTCTGCTGGGTTCAAACTACTTAAAAGGAAAGAAGAAGGAGAAAATAAAATTCAATTTTTATAAATTATCTTCATTTTATAGAAAATTAATTTTCATTTAAATGTAAAATTCTTACCTCCTTTTACTGTCAATACTTAATTTCTTTTTAAATGCCAATGTTTCAATTTACATTTAGCTGAGATACTTTAGTTGTACTTTTGCTATCTACTCATCAATCACAGAGCATTTGTAACAGTGGTGCTCTGAAGCATACCTTTCTGAAGTAATGTGGGAGTTTCAACCACTGAGAATAACACAAAACTTGTAGTTTTATTCAGCTAATAAAAACAATTTAAAACCAGTGCTTTCCTGTATCTTAAATTAATTTCAATTTTCATGCTAATGAGGCTTGAAAAACAAGGACTAAAGATGTAATTATTACCTACTAGAGTACCAATACTTTCCATATAATAACTCTATGTTAGGAGTTCTCATAGAAGCTCTCAAAAAATTCAGAACTTTAACTGAACCTTTTTTAAGTCTTTCCTGACATGTTACTCATTAACAGGAACACAAAAGTCAACACAAAGACTTTCTCTAACACACCACTGTCTATGTCTTCCTCTTTACCTTTCTGGCAGAAAGTGAGTATACAACATAACATACCTGTTCTGAATTCTATTGCAAAATTACATCTTCTTTCCACAACTTCCTTCCAGCTAATGTCTAAACTGTTAACAAGAAATACCTAATCCCTTCCCAGTTTCAGGCAAGAAATCAGATGACCTCCAAAGGGGGTAGACTGGGTACACTATTACAGTAAAAATTATTTCTAAAGTATATAGTAAGAATCTGACCCAATGTATATAACTTCTGCATATTTCCATTTATCTTCCTTTTTTTAAGCAAATTATTGTGCTATTATTTTTAGGCTGCTAAATCTGTTCACTGTAAAGGGTGTATTTAGTTTAAAGTTTATGAAAATTAATGAGACTGAAACGATCTTTGGGAAGAAAATAAATGAAAGTTACAATTAATATTAATGATCTTAATCATAATTAAAAATTATATTTAAATCATTATTAAAATGGTATATTTAAATGAATCTACCATAGAAGACACCTGAATTCTAGATTTGCACATGACAGCTTTGGTCCATATAGAAGTCTTACACTTAGTTAAGCTCAAATTTAAGTTGAAATTAATACAGCTTGAAAGTTCATCCTCAAAGACCTGTAAACCTCAAACGCCCCCACCCAGAATTATGATAACCAGAGCAATTAAAAGAAAAAGTAAATATTTTGGTTGGAAATGGAGGGAAGATAGCTTTATTTTATGGTCTCTTCACTCATATTTTTTTCAGTCTTACAGCAAAAGAAGCTATCATCTTCTTTTAAACACAGAAATGGAATTAGGGATACAAAGACTTATTACACTGATATCATAGTTGAGAGAAACTTCCCTGCCTTTCAGCACAGGTATTTCAAACAAAGGATACTGGTTCAAAAACACATTCATTTACTGAATGTAGTAGAGTACTTGATGACATTGTACCTTTACGTGTTCATTTTCAGTTTTGAAATGGAGAATATCTTTGAATTTTTGTTACAATAGTCAACCAAAAAGAAGATGCAAACATCTTTTAATCAGTTTCTGTGGCTGGCCTCATGTTTTGGATACTTCTTTATTTAAAATATATACAATTGGGTGAAAACTACCCAAAATCAATACTCAGCTTGTTGAGACTTTGTCTCTACCTTCCCAGCTATAACTCATTCATCTGTTCAGGTGTTTGCTGGAAAAAAAACAAAGCACAGAAAATAGTTATAGGGACACTTGGTCAAAAGCTCTGGATTGTTGCAGCACAATCAAACTAGTAGACTGCAACAAGGCTTTACCATTGGTCAGGTTCTACCATCTGTGTTGTATGTCCTTCCTCCAGAGACGACACCACACGACACGACACCACACGACACCACACGACACGACACCACACGACACCACACGACACCACACGACACCACACGACACCGCCACTGCTGCATCAACCTCTGACACCACACACATGCTCACACACACACACCCCCACCCCCATCTTCAGGGCTATTTAACCACTTAGTGGGAACAAGCTACACCTGCATATCTTCCATGTCAATCAACCTACTGCCGCTGTGGCAAGGCCACAGCTGCATGTTATCAATGCTAATGAACTTCATTCCTCTACACTGGAGTACATCTGTTCTGCTGTAGTGTTTTACATTGTCATGAGAAAGAGCCAAAGAGCCACTCTTAACAACTTTACATACTTATAACACATTTATAGCAGAAAGCCAGAAACTAATAATAATCCAGGTAACAACTAGTAGGCCTGGAGGTAATATGAGCAGCAAGGTCACTGGCAAGTGTTGTAACCATTCAAATTAGAAAGAAAGAGTAAAAAAAATGGCCTCTTTTTTTTCCCCTCCCCCTTGGTGAGAACAGATTGAAAGCCAAGCCAAAATCTGAGCCCAGTGTGGAACTACTATGCATAAAACCCAGCAGACCACCAGCCAGGTCTTAGGCACCTTGACCAGCTGCTGTGAGTGTGTTGTTCCATTGAGTCCACGATACAAGTCACAGCTGGATCAGAAGCCTTGACTGATGTGAGCTGGTTCTGTACGGTGAGTATGATTGTGTGTATGTGTGTGTGTGTCACACATGAATGGGTTTTGTAGAACCGAAATCACAACCCACTCAGTATACCCATCCCATTCAGGAAACAAATTTTGGAATTTTTTTTGTTAATGACTGTTGTGCTTCTGTTCTTGTGGTTACCTCACCCTTAAACTCCTCCACGGGAATCATAAACTATGAGTTATTTGCACTATGCAGATAACAAACCAAAAAGCAGTTTCTGCAGCAATCCCAAAATTGTTTCTCAGTGTACACACTTCAGTACCCCTTGATGGACCACCAGAGCATGAATAGCTTGCTTTAATTGTCCATTTCACTGCCCAGTTCAGATCTGTGGTAACATTTATAAACAAATTTGTTACTTTAAACATATTATAATTAGTTTAGGATTATTATCTACAACCTTTTAGGAAATTTATGAGTTGAATTGGAATGTTTAGTCTGTGTCAAATGCAGGGTAGCAGGAGCACAGCAGGGTTGTTCAAGAATGCAAGAAAAAGAGTTAAATGAAAGCACTTGAGACACAATCAAATGCTAAAATCTCCTCCTCCAGCGGCTATAAAAGACAGATTGCTTTTTATTTTAAAGGTCAGCCTGTTTGTCAGGGAAATAAAAACATTATTTTTCATTGATGTGTGATTATCTAAATTATTAAATACTTGGTTAAATTGGTAGAATTTATGTTCAATCTGAAATTAAAACAATCAATGTGCCTATAAATAGTCCTTACATTGATGCATACCAATGTGACTTTTCTAAGTATGCTCTAGCACTTGAATGATTAATGTGCCTTGTACCTATTAAAAATGCAGTTATGCTTTGTGTAAATTATAAACCCTCATTTAATTGCGAGTGTGCCAAGGAAATTTTCTATAGTTCAATCTTCAGTTTCAAATTATTTATTCTAAGTATAAACCTAACAAAGTTCAAATACCTCTTCAGACTTTATATAGATATTTGTTCTGAACTAACAAGGCTTTTTGTGTCCTAAACTGAGCAAAATATTTTAAGTGTTGTGTATTTGCCAAAATGATTCACTTCACACATTATTCATTTGAATATCAAAAGCTTTCATTACCTTCCAAATTATAAATCCAATTGTGCTCTTGGTCTTTCAAAGAGATCTGGACTGGCATATATTGTTTCTATTATTCTGTTTCTTTACATTTGATTAGAGAGTTTTGCATGGATACATTCATAGAAAAAGTGACAGGAATCCACTAAGATCTCAATACTCTCATATTTATTTGTGACTTAGGGATATTGATCCCTCATGTTACAACTGATGAAACAAAATACAAAATTGTGATTACCTTTAGATTTTGGTACAAATCGCACCAAAATCAACACAAGCTTGAAGATTCCTTGGAAATACAGATTAGTGCCTTAACAGTATGAGTCAATACATAAAAAACAAAACCCCACCACCAATAACTTCAGAAAAATGGAAATATTTTTGTTTTACAGAATGCTACCTATTCTCTCTCTGGAATGTGGGATCTGGGAAGGTCAAATGATTGGTTCCCAAATCTTTGATTCAGAAAATTAAGATGATTAGATATGATTAGGTTAAGTCTTATAATCATCACAAAAGTAGTTGAGCATTAAACTCCTTTTGACTCATTTTCAAACAAAGGGACGTCACTATGCATTTTCATACATCTGGACTTCTTTTTCTTTCATATGACACAAATCATAGGGAAGTTTTCTATGCTACAAGTTATGTGAAGATGCAAGCTTTCTGAATATTAGCCATGAAACTTCATTTAAAAGGAATTAGACTGTATCTAAGAAGCAAACTAAGATATATGGGAATATAGTATGCTGAAAAATACGAGGGAACTACCTTGGCATGTGAATCGTATAAACAGTCAAAGTCACAAAGAGCTAAGAAATAACTATGAGTCTGTACATAATTTGTGCTCTGATCCTGGATCATGGACTTTATATTATGGATATAGGCAACGGATGTGGATATCTCATCAAACTGACAACAGAAGGTACTTTACAGGAAGTACTTGACCTATCGACTCTGCTCAGTACAGAACTATTTGATTTAGAAAAGGAGATGTGAAGCTTTGATATACAGGAGTTACTCTCCACAGAGTAAGAAAGGACAATTCTATTGTTGCTTGCTTAGAGAAGAGAGATACAGAGAACCTATGGCTTCAAAGGATATCTCAATAGATAAGCTGCTTGAATAAAATTATCACTGCTTGAAGGCTTTGGGAAGAGAGGAAAAGCAGACTTCCTCACTGTTCCCACCCCCTCTCTCAAAATTAGCAGAAATCAACAGAAGACAGTTTGTCTGGGTACGTAAGAAGATAGATGACTCAAGAATCCACTTTCCCAGGAAAGATAAGCCGTGTTCCTAACTCATCAGATCTACAGAGATGACAGAAGATGATCAACAGTTAGACCAGAAATTTCCTTTTTTTCCTTTTTGAGATCTGCTTGCCTGTGCACAAGAAGTTGTTCCACTCCTTGTTAGTTAAAAATTAATTCTGGGATGAGCTAAGATACGGTCAATGTGTGAACAGCTGTGATTTTGACAAAATTGTCCAGAATTACAACTGCTGATACACTGGATCTAGTGTCAGCTTAACTGGCTGATACTGCCTCACAGTTGCTTTATTTTGTCCATCAGCTGCTTCATTCCTTACACCTAGGTTATCGGATCTTTAAAGTCAAATTTGCAAATTTCATGTAAATGTTAATTTATTTGAATAATTTCTAATGTGTTGTAATTCATAATGTTACAGTTCCAGTTGGTGTTTAAATATATTTCTTTATACTTGCTGCTTGTCATAGGAACACTTTTATCTCAAGGAATTTTAGAAACAAAATTGCATCTTTTGTACTCTCTATAACATACGTATCTGCCTGTATCACAATAGGTTAGTCAGCCTAAGATGCTTCATCGTCCATGGAGACGCAGACAATTCTCATTTTAAAAAAGATGTCTAAAATACGTCAGGTATGCGTTATATAATGTACTCTAAACGTGTGTATATTTCTCTCCATTGATTTTAAAGGGGCTCTGGGAAGAATAGTTTAGCTGTAGACATTGTTGAGGTCTGAGGGTAGGTGGAATGAAGCCTATCTGTATGCTGAAGATTGTGGTATTGAATTTCTCCTTTGCTGTCATTAGCCTTTTAGTAGGACACTGATAATGTTTACTTATTAAAAGGAACACGTTTATCTAGATAGTCAATGATTATTTCTATGAAAGCTAATTTATTCATTAATTATTTTCTATATTTTTTTTAGTAATTTCTTTGCCAAAATGTACTTGGTCTCTTCTCACTTCAACACTGTATGTATGTACAAAAGAACATTTTTCGTTTTCAAAAAAGAAATAAAGCTTTAAGTAGATTTTGTTGGGGTATTATTTTATTCAGAAGTAGCCTACATTGTATTATTTAACTTACTGCAGTAACCCTTTTCATTATAATAGATAATGCAAAGTCATATTGATTTTGGTAAAGTAATTTATTTGTTTTCATAATGAGACTTAATATTATGTATTGCAGCGTACTGTCTGTGAAGCATGCAAGGTTCGTTGACTAACAAGAATAATATACATAACCTTTTTAAACTCTATAATAAACAGAGCATACCAGTTTATTTCCATTCTTGTTGATTTTAGTAAGTTAATGATGCACATTTTATCAGAAATTTGGTTAACATTTTTTTTCTTTTTTTTTTTCTTCCACTTTAGATAGAACCTGTATTTGTTTTTGTTCATATGATGATGAACTGAATTTATCACACAAGTTGTAAGTGTCCTGGTGTTTTCCAGCTGAATTCCTCACTTCAGCTTCATCCTGTAGGAAAGTGGTCAACAGAAGAGGGTTGAAAATGTACAGGAGTGTTTAACTATATGAACGATTTATGATTCAACTCAAATATGTTCAGATCCTCTTTCAAAGCAACACAAATGTGTCATGCAAAGCAGGATATCTGAAATCCCACTACAGATTTTCTTGACCAATGACTTCAGCTACCAACTGTGGAACAAACCTAGTAGAACTTTGAATTCAAAATTAGCTCAAAAATAACTACAGCAAATGTAGAAATTTAAGATAGTAATATTTGGAAGATGAACAATCTTCTTCATTACAGACTGATTATCAGTTTTGTCCAAAAAAATATTTATGTATTTCAAATCCTGCTATATCTGGTTATTCTTCAGAGCAAATATGATCCATTTTAATGTGAAAATGCTTACTAGGCATTTTCTCTAGGATACTAAAATCACTTCCATTCCTGAGAAAAAAGCATAATTTAAATGTCATTCAGAACTGTGGAAAGCATATGGTTTCCCAGTATCACACCCCAGAGACTGATGGTTAAAATCATTCCTACCTAAGTAGCAAGAGAAATCACAGATCACACAAGATCCAATGCTACAGTTCATATCTGCCTGTTCTGTAGTAGTCAAGTGTGGCTCCTGTGGACTGTTGAATCCAGCACACCCTTTTTCATCCCCACTGCCACTACTGTTCCTACTTCTCTGCCAAACGGTCATCTGAAGAAAGTCTATCTTTTATCACCTCATTACCTTAATACAACAGGGTGGGCACATTCTGTAAGTAGCCTTCTGCTTTGAGAATCTCTCATATTGGGAGAGATCAGCTTAAAGATGACATTATCTCAGCTCACAGTTAATTTGGGCTGAACCAGTTCCTTGTGCATTCGAAAGACATGTACTCAGATGCTTCAAATGCTGTAGGATGAGAGAGTTAAAACAGAAACAAGAGCCTACAATGGAAAATTTGCTACTTTTTTGTCTTTTGTGTTATAATAATATTACCACGTTGCAAAGAATATTAATATCAACTCAACATACATGTTCTGTTACATGCAGTTTATTTAGCAAATAAATTCTGTTGCAAAAAATGTTTAACATACAATACTGGAGAAAAGCATGTAAAACCCATCAAAAAATAATCTTGCATCTCTAATGTAATGTTTAGAAATTTTACCCTCAAGCTTTGCTAGAGATGTTAATAGAAATATTTTATCTGGGGCATCAGAGGGACAAGACTGCAAAAGACAAATGCAAAATGTGTTTCTTAACCACTGAAAGTGTACTTTAAAATATTTAATGCATGAGTGAGTTCTCTAATATTAAAAAATATTCTGTATATGTGGAAGTATATGTACATATGCTTAACTGCATTAGCATTTACCAGTTGAAGTAGGAGTTTTAATACGTGTAGAATGTAAAAAAATAAACCAGAAAGATATGCCATAATTCAGCCTAGAAATGATATATTAGTCATCAAAACTGCTGTGGGGCAAGTGAAATCTCATAGCTAAAATATTAAGAACAGAAACTGGTATAAATTGGCTTAGCTGTTTTGACTGCAATGATTGAATTCAGCAAATACTAACTGATGACCATAGATCAGTAAAGGAAACCCTTGTGAAGTCCAGTAGAACTTTTCAAAGATGTAATTTCTATGACTTGAGTTAAATATGTTTATCATAGAGTTTGTTATTTCAAAGCACTGGTTAGACAAAAATTTCACAAACTGGCGGAAAAGTAGGATTTAACACAAAATCATCATGCTTTTCTGTATTAGTCTTAAGAAAATCTTTACTACAGAAATGTTTGCTACTAGCAATTGAGTTCCAAACTAGATTTTATACTCTTAAAATGACAAACTCGTCTGCAACTAGAGCACACATAATTGGGAAATATTCTCCATTTGAAAAGCATCTTCCTGTAAAAAATATTCTTTAAAAAGTAAATATAATTAATAAGTCCATGTGATATTACATATCTGCAGATTAGTGTAAACTCACAACTGTAATTGAAAGATGCTGTTTTCTTTTTTTTCCCCTGAAAGAATTTTTTTTTTTTTCTTTACTACATTGTGATTTTGCCTTTTCTGGTCCTTATTCCTGCATGGTTTTGGCAGCCTTATTAAAAATAACGTTAAGGACAGGGCCCTGCAGCTGAATGGTTTTGCTGTGCAACTGATGGAAACCCACAAAGTTTTGCAGTGCAAGCAAAAAATGTTCTGTGTTGCAGTGGGATATTCAAAAGGAGCTACAGGGAAAAGTTTCAAATATAAAGCAAACTCTCTCAAGTTTTTGCTACTGGGAAAAGTGTGTTTTACCACACGGGTGTATACACTTGTATTGGTGGACTTCATTGCCACTCTCTTCATTTTCCTACTTCTTTGTCAGGTTGTACAGATCCTTCTACACTAGTTTTGAGAGTTGGACTAGTAAGGAACAAAAAGGATAAGCAACCAGCAGAGATGTGTTTACAAATATGATTTGTCTTCCTTATGTAAAAAATGTTCTTTGGCTACCTTTGTATTAATAGCAACAAGAAGTACAAATACTCTCTTATACTCTTCAAACACTGGAAACTTTTTCCCCTACTCTCCAGTGAAGGATCCTGTGCTCAGAACTGACAATGATTTTCATTTTTCTTTGTCTTAACATTTGTTTCATTGACTGTAACAGTCCAAAAAGATATTTCATATATGTATAGCTGGAATGAGCGGTGGGAACCAAAGCTGAGGAATTAAGTTACAGGAAACAAAGCCCACAATAAAATGTAATTCCTTCCCATTTTTGCAATAGTGCAGAATGTTCTTAATTCTCTCATAATTACATCTATTAAAATTTATGTCATTATTTTGCCAAGATGCTTGTTTTGTTACTTATGGTCTGAAGCTTACTGTCAGCTGACCCTGTAAATTCATTTAAAAAAAATAATCCAGTACTCAAACTTTTAAGCTTGCTGATGTGCCATGATTGGCCCTAAGTCACAGAGGGATTTGTTCGCTTGAAAAAGCCATTTGTATTGGTAAGTGAGAAGAGTTTAATCTGACAGCATAGCCTCAAAAAACTCACAATATGTATTTCCATGTAGGTGCAGCTACTTACATTTCCTTTTTTAAAATATTTTTTTAAAGTTTAAAACCTTTCATAAAATGTAATATGCATCAAAATGTTTTCTTTGGGAAGGTTTTGAGAGAGCATATAAAAATTTAGATATCCTGGTAGCCGGAATGTCACTGGGGCAAAGATCTGTGTCAAAGACATTTATTTGCCCCATTCATACTGATTTGGGATGAGAAGGTCTGCCCTAGGTAAGTCAGGACAGATATTTAAATCGGAGTACACAACACTGGACCAGAAAGAGTGTCCCCAGGCCTGAACCCAGACACAGGCCACTTAAAGTTTCCAAATCCAACAGCTCACGTTGCAGACAAAATTTTTCAGAAAATTCCATTTTTCTGAATGTAGAACAGAGGGTTTTGTTATTGATCTACTGTAGAAGAAAATTAATACATTTCAAAGCCTAAAACCTTGCTCTGGAATGGCATTGATTCCCCAGCCAGCTCTGGCTGCACCAGACATGCAGTAGCAGGAGGTTTGGGGAGACTTACAAGTATTGTCTCACCAAATACAAGGCTTCAAAAATCATAAGCCAAGTCTCTAGAACACATTGAATACTTACATATCATCTTTTTAATATAGTAAAAGTTGGGATGTTTCTGTTTTCTGGTTATTGTTTTGTACATTGCATCATGTTTTCAAAGCATAATTACTAGAAACTGCAGGAAAAACTAATCTTTCAGGGGAGGTTTCTTAGAGAAAAGATAAGAGTATCATTTGGAAACTGGCTTACAGACTCCCAGACATTTTGGTGAAGTCCTAGAGAAGTCCAATGAAGTCAAAATACTTAAATAAAATGTTCCTTTTAAATACCATCCCCACCTGTGAATATTAGATATAGACTTTGCATCCTGGTCCCTCTCCCTGTACTTTAGAAGTTATTGGTGGTAAAGCACAGACAGGCTGCGTTGTCCATCCTGGGAGCATGTCTGTGAAAAGGCATCTCCAGAACTAGGAATGACCAAAAGTAAACTGTTAGCTCCTGCAAACTGTGGATTAAAAGTCTGCCACTGACGCAGAGCATCCTGCACCCTAGACCTTTTGGCTGCGACTGAAGTTCATGGCACAATTGTTTTTGTACATGTTTAATTCTGAATATATAAGGTTGCATCAGATTACAGTTTTTAGAAGTAAGCATTTATAAGAGGTCTCAAAACCCCTCGCCCCTTCAGTTGTGTCAACCAACATAATAGTAAGTTAATTTGTGCATATGTAACCTCATACTTTGCTTTCAAGAAACTCAATAAGCTTGGCTATGCAAATATCATCAAAGCAATCAATGTAACTAAAACAACTTCATTTTAAAGACTGTGCAAACACTGATGTAAAAACTGGTTGTGACAATTTCATCATTCATTTTTGAACTGACTATATCTTCGCATGTTTTTTATGTTTACATGATGTAGTGGCTAGCATATAAACCAGTTTCAACACGGTGCTGAATTTTTTAAAAGTCATCTATATCAGATGATTGATTTACAAAGTAATTTAAACTTCATTTTACAAAGGTTAAGTGAGTTAGGACCCCACTTCACGTTTTGAGTAACCATGCAATTTTTATTTTATTTCTAAGAATACAAAGATGTGCTTTTTAGTTAAATTGAATTAAAAAAAAGGAAAATAATATAAAGAAAGAATCAATTTCACCGATAGAGGAAGGCAGTACAGATTAGATAATTTGCTTCAACTGAAATGAACTACAACAATAATTCTATAAAGTGTTCCTCTTCCCAGCTGACAACATGTAAATTAAAATAAACACATGGAACAGAATTATAACTATAAACCAACTGAAAGTGATATCACTGTTTGAGTCACAAGTCTTGTCACACACATAATCAAGGCAGGGCCAGATGCAGTTACACTAGCAGTATTGAGACTACACAACAATATGACGGTATCATTGGCCAAGCAAGTGGAAGCACTGCACAACCTGGTGCTAACTGAGAGGCTCCTTGACCATCCAGGTAAATCACTTTCTTTTATACAATAACTGAATGTCCCACAAGCACATTTAAGCTACCATCTCCCTCTAAGGACCCTCAGGGTAATGGTTATTGCACTATTCCACTCCACAGCTTCAGGAATGAAGCACTCTATATCTATAGGTGCCATTCCCAGCAGTAGCTCTCCTATACACATGGAGGAAGCACAAAACATTCATTGCCTCTTCCTCTGTGAGGACTGACCTATGTCCTACATATTTCCTGACTTCACCACCCATCTGTACATTGGGACCCCACACATGCATCCTTATTTCACTTGTATATAAAATAACTCATCTCTCTTTCCACACATACATCTACTTTCTGTATTATAGCTCTCATTTACCTTTGCTCATGAGCACAACATCTGTTATCTCAATTTATCTTACATGTGTTGGTACATTCTTTGCAGGGAAGGCAGTCTGTAGGAGACATTGAATAAATGGATCCACATGGGGAGAGTGGAGGGAAATGATATTCAAAGCCTACACCAGAAGGATCCATAGTAGTCTTTCCTACAGCTATCATATGCATGCTTTTAAGTCTTAACACTATAGTCTTAAAATTGTTGATACCTCAGCAATTCTTTTAGAATCTGTCATGTGACTCAGTCATTACACTGCACAGATCTGAGACCCTGTTCAGCCAAATGCCTGGACTGGTTCACAAAAAGCAACCACTGAAAAAACAGGATTCCTACAGATGAAGCACTAGGGAGAGAATTATGCAAGGTTAAATTTGTGGTGTGTCTATACAAGTGTAAGAAGATCTATGTCAGAGTTTGTAAGGTCCATTGCATTTCTTTCTCCTTTAGTACAAAGCTGAAAAACATTCTTCCCCGAGCAAATGTTTTGTAACACAAAATTCAAACTTGTCAAAGGTGCTCCTGTGGAGCCACAAGCAATCCCCTTGAAATATTGAGCCCTAAATAACAGTTTTTACTTCCTGACTGAGAGTTTTTGTTATTTTCTTATCTTTTATTTCCATCCAGCAGACAATGCAGTGTTCTTACTAGAAGAGATGGGGAGAACGGAGATAAAAACAATGAATACAGATGTGACTCTTAGAATGGGGAAGATATTGCTGTATCTGTGAGCTCTAGGGTATTCTCTCATTTAAAAATGAGGGGGGGGGAATGCAAGTGATTTAGTGCATTATTAATCACATTTAATAACAAAATTAAAAAATACAGAGTAGCTTCTAGCTCTAAGGTTTAGATAACTTGCAAAAATAAGAATTAGAAAATGTGAATCTTAACTGTTAGTGTCTATACTTTCCTCATTATTATTTCACGCAGAAACTGCCAAATAGATACTGTCAATACTAAACAGAAGAGCTGAGAAAGTCAGGACAGATAAAACTTGCACATATTCTATATTACCATCTGTGAAAAAAAGTCCAGTCATTCCATTTCAAGGACTATGACAGAAAGGTTATCGGAGTATCTTAACAGCTTTTGTCAACTACCTGTCTTGGCTTTAAACTAGGAGTTTGATTACCAAGAATGATGTAACCAGAGCAGGTTACTGCCAGCAAAGCTTCTGTGGGAAGCTGAATATAACTATTTTGTAATAATTGTAAAACTATTGTTATATTCTGCATTTGTAAATTGTAAAACTATTGTAAATTGTAAAACTATTGTTATATTCTGCATTTCTCCAGATAAACACTGAGTACACATATTCTTCAACAGTCTTTATCACTCCTGAGTAATCCAGTGGTTATTTCACATCTAACTCCAATCACGATTAATGACTTGGGTTTTTTCTTGCATTTTACATACTCTTGAGCATGAAAAAATCACTGCAGAATTACCAGCAAGCCTCTGCAGGAATTCAGTGACGACATCCAATCAAGTGACTTGTATAAGCACATCTAAAAAGCTATGGTAAACCAGACATCCAAATAGGTGTTTACCATTACCTACACCACGGGATCATTCCCATTGAAAGCCTCTTAAAAGAATTATGTAACAAGGTGGAACCTGTGTATATTTGCCCACCAGGAAAAAATACAAGGGGGAAGGGATGGTGAGGAAGAGGGGAAGGGAAAGGAAAGAGAAAGAAACAAAGGGAGGGTGAAAAGGGGAAGAAAAGCAGGAATGAGAGAAGGAAAGAGGGAGGGATGAAAAAGAAAAGGGTGAGGATTTTATGTATAATTGCAGAAGACAAAAAGGAAATAGGCAGGCTATAAGGTATTGCCTAGGATTTATATATGAGATTTGGAATATAACATTTTGGCAAGTTCATTTTAAAAGTCTAGGGTAGCAAGGTTATATTGTGCTTAATTAACACTTAGCAGGTTAATTTAACACTTTAAATAAACAGTTTGCCATGTCCAAATGTATTAAGCTTTTTCTACTTCTAAGCTATCTACAACTTGTGATAATTTAAATCATGAAACCTTTTCAAAAAGGAAGGGAAAAATATAGAAACAGAGTAAGAGTATGGAGACAGAGTCTGAGAGATCTTAAGCCTGGATCTCAAAGCAAGACTAGATTTGACCTATTGGATGTCGGAGAAAAGAGAATTCAGCTTTTCAGAAGTGCAGTTTCTAGAGGAAAGAATACCTGTTTGATCACTAGAGTATTACAGCAGGTTTTCCTACTCTTCCTTTAAAGTCACTGATAAAACAACTTCTCTGTTTTAAGCAAGTGGATATTAATGGTAACCATATGTAGCTTTTACAGACTTTCTTGACTTTTGTTTTAGAGGTTAGTAGAGATAGAAATGATTGTATTTGAAGAGGAAAATATTACTGCAGATTAAGAAAAAAAAAAAAGTCAGCTTAGTATTTAACAATAAAGAATACATTATGTCTCTTATTTTTCATTATTTTTATTTCCTGACATGTTTCTTGACAATGACCTGCAATGACAAAGGCAAGTAAAGAGAAGTGGGATAGTTTTGCAGGAACTATTAGCAAAGTAAACTCCATGAGGATTGCTGCTCACAGCAAATCTGATGCCTACTTGAAAAAATTGCAGTGTAGAATCACAGAATGGTTTGGTTTGGAAAGGACCTTAAAGATCATCTAATTCCAATCCCCCAGCCATGAGCAGAGATAAATGTCATGAAGCTGTGATTCCAGCAAGGACCCTTATATACATGAGTGCTGAAGGGGTCTTTGAAGTTTGTTCCTTCTATTTGTGGGGGAAAAAAAGACATAGAATCATAGAGTTAAGTTGGAAAGACCTTTAAGATCAAGGCCAACTGTTAGCCTAGCACTAACAAGTCCACAACTAAACCATGTCCAGAAGTGTCATACCTACATCTTTTAAAAGCCTTCAGGGATGGTGACTCAACCACTTCCCTGGGCAGCCTGTTGCAATGCTTGACGACCCTTCGGGTGAAGAAATTTTTCCTAATATGCAGTCTAAACCTCCTCTAGAGCAACTCGATGCCATTTCCTTTTCTCTTATTGCTTGTTACCTAGGAAAAGGGACTGACACCCACCTCACTACAGCCTCCTTTCAGGTACTTGTAGAGAGTGGTAGGGTGTCCACTCAGACTCCTTTTTGCCAGGCTAAACAACCCCAGTTCCCTCAGCCACTCCTCGTAAGACTTGTGCTCCAGACCCTTCACCAGCTTCATTGCCCTTCTCTGGACATGCTCCAGCACCTCAATGTCTTTCTTGTAGTGAGGGGCCCAGAACTGAACATAGGATTTGAGGTGCAGCCTCACCAGTGCTAAGTACAGGGGAACAATCATTTCCCTAGTCCTGCTGGCCACACCAATAACTAATAATTAATAACTAATGATGAACAACTAATTCCTCATCTGCACTTATCACCCACCTGTGAGAGCAAAACGTAAACAAAGAAAATCCATTTTCTTTCATCCTTTCACATACAGAAAATGGATTAGTTGGTAGATTAAAATTTCCAGTGAAAAGAAGGAAAAGGTGAGTTTTCAGGGGACTATTCAAAAGAATATACTATAATACCAAAATATAAAAAGTAATTTTTTCCCCTCCAAAATGACATGTTGAGTCAGTTTCTCATTTGAAAGGAAGTGACATACCTGCTATCTTGAAAATGTGATCTTGATGGGAAGAAGAAAGAAATAATATGATACATACTATTCTCTCTTCTTTTTAACCCCTTTCATAAATTACTTTTGTCTCTTTTTCTCCTCTTCATAAGCCAAGTAGAGAGACTTCATTTTTGCAAAATGAGGCTTCAAAAACCTGTAAATTATTGCCAGATCACATAAGTATGCCAACTTCCTGTACAACTTTTCAATGAAAGATCAAGGAAGATAAAACAATGAAATTTTAGAAACAAACTAGTTAGGCCTCCTAAATAGATACAACATAGGATCTCTGGGTTTGTGACCTCTGTGTTTACATATGAATTCGAATTTCTTTGCCACTCATCTATGAACATATGCTAGTGTTTAAGTTGCTCACAGACAGATGGACTATGTGTTTGGCTACAGAAACTGATGTGTACTAAGAAAAAAAGCTCTTGGAACTGATACAGCTTCATGATTTCTTTTCAGTACTTCTTATTACAACAGCATCCAGAGGCACTAATCTGGTTGCTGGGCTGGATTCTGTACAAAATACATTTTGAGAGAAAAGCCATTTTTAAAATTTCTATCTGTTTCTAAAACATCATAAAAAATAGTTCTTACTGGTAGCAAGGGATTTTCTGACAATATATTTTCTCATCAGAAAATTGTCAGCTGGAAAGAAATTGAACTACTAGTACAAAATGATTTTCTTGACTCTCAAATTTTGAATTCTTTTTTATAGATTTTTTTTTCCTTTTGACCTTTCTTGATACTGAATTGGCATTTTATTTTGAAATCATACTGATTTTTACTTTTGAAATTCTGAGACTTGTGGAAGGTTTAAATTAAAAGAAAGTAGCTCAAAAAATTTAACCGACGTCTGAATCTTTCACAATATTGCCATTTGCCTGAAAAAGAGATTTAATTGTCTTTTTCAAGTTCAAGGAAAAAAAATGAAACAAACCCTGGGAAGTTTTTAAAGCTCAGAAAAAATATGTCTTCATCCACAAAATTGGAACAGTGAAAATATCAGTATTAATGTGAATTAAAATTTATCAAATGATACATCCATGCCCCAGATGTTTTCTTGGGTTTTTTTGTTAAGCTTTTGTCAGCCTGTTTCAGGGTTGGGGTTTTTTTTGTTTGTTTTTGGGTTTTTTTCTTTTTTTTGGAGGGGGGTCCTTTTTTAAAGTCTTTTTGATATTTCCGTGTATTAGGATACTTTTATAATGTGTTTGAGCCTTTGCATATTTCAGTAAGGCTAATGCTTGCTTGCTTATTTCTGCTAGTCTTGCCTTCTATTTTGAGTTGTTTAATATATTTCTTTACTAAAACCATTTTAAATTGTGCTAGTCAATGACTTGTCTTTTCTACCATGTCCTCATAACCAATAGGGGACTTTATTTCATAGATAATTCTCCCTTTTTTTTTTAATGTTTTGGTTGTTTCATTCTTAACTAACATGCCCATGCTAGTGTTTGTTAAGAGGAATCCGTACTGAAAATGTTCTTCCTACTTGCTTAGTTATGCAGTTCAAGCTATTCACGTTTAGGTTGTTCACACGTACATCTATGGAGTACACACTGTCAGCAAAGTACTTCACAAGGTGACCAGTATCCAGCAGACAACAGTCTGCTGCAAAAAGACATAATATCATTAACTCCTTCATACACACTAAAAATTTCCTTACAGTGTTCTCAACATTATAGTATTTTAGTTCCTTGCTTTGTTAACAATTACTCTTGTAAAAAGACTCTGGGATTGAAAAGTATTACCTCCATTTCACAAAACGGGAAAATGCAGGATGGGGTAGATAACTAATTCGCTTGATGCACAGAAAAGTCTGTAGCTGACACGAGATGTGATCTCTCAAATACCCCACACACATTGGCTCTTAGAGAAGCCACTGCTTAATAAAGTAAAAATGAACGACAGACATAGTGTGGATATTAAATTTTAAATTAAAGTTCAGGCCTTTGGGGTTTTTTTTTGCAAAGTGTTCAGGAATGCAAACCAAATGGCATCCAAAGATAGTGAATTGGGATCACTACATACAGTCTTTAACATATTTTCATTTTAAAAAAAAGAAGAAAAGAAAAAAATAAAGATAGGAAAATGCTACAGCCAACAGCTGTCACTGCATTTCAAACTAATCTGGCCATTCTTGTTCGATGAACAGCTCTACCCCTCAATTTGCAGTACCATAATGATTGTCTTTATATATATGTGTATATATATATATATATATATATATATATTTGAAAATTTAAGTCTAAAGAGAGCTCTTAAAACATATTTTTGTAACTAACTTCCTATATTGCGTGAGTATAATAGATCATACTTTCATGAAAATACTGATGAATCACTGGACATGAAATTCAAACTATCCAAAACCCTCTCGCGTTCTGCAAAACCTGGTATTTATATGGTTGTCAGAGCAAAGTGCAGTCAAATAAAATAGTCCAGCAGACTGATTATCATTAATCAAGTAAAAGTTTTAAAATTTGTTTTGAATGAAGCTGAACAAACAAGATATGGAGACCTGTTCAAGTTTCTTTTTGTTTCCTGGCTATGTATAATCACATTTCTGGCAATGCCTCCTCCAAATTCAAGTGCTGACAAGGCAGGAATCTGTCACTGTGTCCAGCCAATTCAGTAAGCCAGAATCACTAATGGTGGATGAATGCATATGTTATGCTTTTCTTAAGCCAAAGTTTCCAAAGGTAGCTACTGAAGGTTTCACTTACATATCTGTTTTCAGGTGCTGTTTTACCCAGCTCACATTAGCATTAGTAAGCAATTATAAATTTAAATTTATTTATTGTTTTTAAAAAGTCGGGTGTCTCATTTTCACTCCATTGTGTGGATACTTATATAGGAAAACTATGCTTTTCTGATAAAAAAATTTAGAAGTTACTTCCCTGTGCAAAATAAGAATATTTTGGGGATTTTCATTTGTGTTTTCTTCTACACATTTCTAACATTAACTTAAAACATCTTCACAGCTAGTTAAAAATATTGTTTTATCTAATTAAAAATAATAAAGCACATAAAAGAAAATAAGAGTGCACATGTATGAAATTGCTTAAAAGACAAGATTAGGTAAAAATACTGAATGAACTGCAATTCTGTTTGCAGTGTTCTACATCCAGACCGGACCTGACTAATTGCCCACTTTTGGCCGGAGGCTCCAGATTTCCATCCCCACCTTCAGGCTTGCCAGGCCTCATTCATCTGGCATCTCTGTCATGCATCCTTCTGCCCAGCCGAGGTATAACGTGTCCTGCTGGCAAAGCAGCAATTGCGACCGTTCATTGCCAGAGGCCCCAGTGGCACCTGCTCAGCCTGCAGCCATCTGACCTCCTTTTCCCACTGCCTCCCAGTCCCCTCCTGCAATCCCCATGCAGGCTCAGCATAGGTTTAAGGTTGTCCAGACTCCTGATACCACCACCACCACCTTGTTCCCAGGCAGCAAGCTAGCAACCAGCTAGCCAGCTTTGCAGAAGCGCTGTCAATCTTTTTTTTTTTTTTTCTTACTAGCCCTCTCTTTTCCCCAAAGCTTCCCATTCACCTGTCCCAAAGAGTGTGCGTGCTGAAATAGCAGTGTATGCACAAGATGCTCAGCCCTGTTCACCTCAGACACAATTTTTAGTCTCTGAAAATAGCCATACAACAGCTTCAGTTCCTAGTGGTCTGTCAATAACAATTTACTGTCAGTCTGTTATTTTTCATTTGGGTTGCAATGCTTCTGAACACAGAGTTTTTGTATTTACTTGACTTCTGACTTCTGGATGTCCAACCCTGATTTCTTTACTTGTTCTTATTTTAACTGGGATCCTCAGATAATGTCCAACCCAAAATACTTTGTATTTAATAGTAGAGGAAATCATTCTTTTAGTGTATTGTAGAACAGGATCTACATTTAAACTGCTAGCACACTTCTCCATGATGATACAGAATTAAGACACAAAACTTCTTCCCAGTGAATAAATATCAAGTAGCCTACCTACAAGTGAATTTTCATCTATTCCTGTGAAGGAAGAAGTTGATTATAGAGACATGGGCATCAGCTGCATGCCTGCAACTATGTCATATGATGCAGAACACATACTACCCTGGCTGAAAGATGAGGACCCCTTCTGCAACTTGATAAATCTGAGCCTGATTGATGGATCACATGCTCTGACATCAGTGTAACCGCACCGACCAATTCTACAACTAGTTTTTATTATTGAGCAAAGGCATTGCTAAAATTCAGCAATAGCTGCATTTATAGGTTTTCATTTACCTTTGTAGTAACCCTTTAAATAGGATAGAGGGTTAAGGACTGGTTTAAACTGCCTTAGTATTTCACATGTAAATAATTGTCAATTAACCAAAACTCCATTAGGAAGCCAATAATGGGCAATTATTTTTAATGGAAATGTTCTCACCACTTTACAGCTTTGTCAAGCAGTTCAGTACAGGCAGCATGTTAAATCACCACATTTTTCCAACAAGCTATTTGAAATCTGTGGCAGCCAGATTTGATTGATGCAGTGTACCAGAGAGCATAAGTATTGCAGAAAATGGTATTTCAGAGTTCAAAGCTGTAGAAAAATTGCTGTTTAATAATTCAGCAGTGAAATGAAAATAATGTAAAGAAGATTAGGCATGCTCTTTTATTGGGTGGTATTCATAGCAATGTTCTCATTTCTAGACCTGTTTTTTTCTAGTGATATTTTTAATCAAATGCTTTGAATGAAAGCTTTGGGGGTTTTGGTTTTTGGGTTGGGTTTTTTTGTGGGTTTTTTTTGAGAGTGAGGCCAGAAGGGGGACCTCTTCTAAAAGAACAATCCTTTATTCAGCATTATGGCAGAACTAAAATTTGTTCTGTGTATCATACTTTCCTTTTGTTTCTTTCACAATGATACACAAATAATTCAGCAGAAATCTATGTCCCTCTGGAAGCTATTGTTTTAATTGTGTGAAGTATTCAAAACTAGTTGTAAACACTCAGCTGCACACTATTTTAACATAGCCCAGATGAGAATTGGAGTACTAGGATAACTGCAATTTTCATCTATTTCAGTGTTTCTCCTATCTCCAGGGCTTCCTTTACACTCAAGATGAGTTGCTTGGCCAGCATACAGTGTCTCTTACACGTGCCCATTCCCACCCAGTTGCAATTCCCTTGCCAGAAATTCTGAAGAGCAGGAATCCCCAGACAGCAGAAAAAAACAAGTTGATGCTCTGAAGTCCCCTATATTGGGCATCTAAATAATAAGACACCTCTGTCAATATCACTACACATCTCATATTTCCAGAAGATCTGAAAATTATTTAAATGCATATTTTTGACAAAAATACCCCATGGTTTTCTCTGATGAAAATAATTACAACTGCACCCACCAAAATAAATATTCAAAGCCATTTGAGAATGCTTGTCAAGCAGTTGGACAATTTGCTGAATTCTCAATTCTAAGGATTTAATTTCCAAAAGTGTTCTGCAAATTCAGTTTCAATTGTTTATTTGCCTGGATGAACATCCTGGCTATTGGAAATCCACTTTTCAATGGAGCTGATTTGCTAAATCCTCTCCGTGTTTGAGAATACAAACATGGATTGCAAGCATCTTGGGGGAATTTGCTCACCCTGTACATTTTTCAGTATTCAACATACCTGGTTTGAGTTTTTTGCTTGCTATCAAAATACAAAAGAACAATCATAATAAGAGTAATAATTCACATCAAAGTGTTTCTAGATTTCAACTCATGAAAGCATGCAGTAAATTAATTCAGCCATTATTTTAGTTAACAAGAGCGCTAATAAAGGAACTGATACAGATTGCTGGAATCCCAAACACAGCTGTAACAAGGGAGATTTCTGCTGCAGCATATACCCCCTACTGTGCAAAACACCCCCTAAGCCATTATAAGATTAAGCCAGTCTAGACCTGTTCAAAGAAAAACGTTGCAGGCACTGCTCTGTTTACCAATCTGGAATAGCATTATCTAGCAACTTCTATTTTAGTACTTCAGTGCTACTCAAAGGTTTGAAGACCCCTTCCATGATATTAATCATCCTAGATATATTTTTTGGTTCACTGTGCTCTCCGATTGCACGATCTTCCAAATTTTACATAAATTTTCAGTAGTTTTCAATAATTTTTGAAAATGGAAGAAAAAAAATAAGACATATCCCCAAACATGAACTATAACTTGCAACTTCTATAATCTATCTCAGAATTTGAAAGAGTGGCAATTAAAAAGAGCTCTTTTTCCTGAATTTCCATTCTTCTGTGCCTTCCTAGATTCTGCAGATTCACTTCTGTAAAAATGAATTGAAGAATACAATTTTATATGTATTGTTTACATGTGAAAACTATACATGACAGACTATACATGGCATACACATGAAGACTATTTTGCTTTCTCTTGTGTGAGAAAATAAAACAATAAACATTTTTTCCAGTTAAAATACAAGGCATCAAGCATTCAGAGCGCAAAACTGTTTTCTCAGTTCTGCAAACAGCAATGTATATAGGTAAAGCAGCACATGTGCAAAGATCTGAAAATATCAAGCTGCAGGGTACCTCATATGTCAACCTGTCACATAAAGTGGAATCAAGCAGCATACAGCAGATACTTGCTCTTATCACAGATGCTCTACCATATCTTGCAGTTGCTAACAAATAACTTATATTTTGCTGTAAAAGAAATCACTAGAAAACATGCTGACCTTTTTTAACAGACAATAAAATTACTTTCTGGTGGGAATATCCACACATTTAAACTTATACAGGTGCTTAGCTGCTGCACTGGAACCATTCCAGCATGTCCAGCTTCTTCAGTATCAGGTACATTGCAAACACTGCCACAGCAGTTTTTTAAGCCAGTGTTTTCAGTCTGGGTCCTTAATAGGTTTTAACAGAGATGGAAAAACAACTTAAGGAATCTTAAATGTGGATTGTCAAAGAGCACATATGACCTTGTAACTCTTAGTCATGTATGACAAACCACTGAGAAACAAGACATGAAATACCAGGGATCGCAAATCCCTGAATTAACAGAATCATTGATATACATGAACAAGAAATATTCTCCACAGTATTATCCAATATTTAAAATTATTCAAGATTTTAATTAGGAATGAGCCTTATAGGAAATAAATCAGAACCTATAAAAACATCTGTAATGTAGACCATAGATTTTTTTCATTGAATTCGTTAAGAATTATGTATTGGAATTTTTGTACCAATTCTTAGAATCCCAAAGCAGTAATAAAGTTAATTTTCTAAGAATTCCATTTATCATTCTTCCTATATAAAATCTAAAAAGCATTTCCGTAATGTGTAATACTTCCTATTTAACGAATATCCATTTAAATCAAAGCAATTGCTACTTTAGGATTTGTGGAGAAATGTTGAAAAAAGTTTACTTAAACAAATAAAGATAACTACACCGTGCACAAAGCAGATTCAAAATTTTTTATTCCGACTTTTATTAAGGCAATACATTAAGATTTTATAAACCTGTGCTTTACTAAATGGACATTCTGAAGCTTAGTTAGTGCCACTGTACTGTGAGTCAGATGTGTGAATTTAATCTCTGCTGCGATATATGTGGGTGAATGTTCTTCAGAAAGTTATTTAAAATGCCTTAGTTTTTACATTGGCAGAAAACAGTGCTGATTTACTAAATTACTGATAGTTTGTTGTTTGGGTTTTTTTTACGTATAAATAAACTTACATTAGGACCTTCACGGAGTTAGGGCCTTCACAGAGTTACTATGTGATACTATCTATCAGTATCTAATACTGCTAATACTATTACTAACTACTGAATAATACTACTACTAATAAAATAAATACTGAGAGGCAGTAGAATTGCAAAATAACTTTGGAATCACAAAGTAGTTTGTGTTGGAAGTGACCTCCTGGCACCACCTAGCCCAGCCTGCCTGCTCAGGCAGCATCAGGCCCAGTCCCTGCTCAGTCAGGTTTTGGATATCCCCATGGATGGAGACTCCACAACAGTTCTGGGCAACCTGTGCCAGTGTTTTATAAATCTCACAGTAAAAAAAATGTTTTCCTGGGTTCAGATTGAACTTCCTATTTTTTAATTTGTGCTCATCATCTCTCCTTTCACTGTGCACTACTAAGAGTCTGTCTACCACATCTTCAGTCCCTCCATCAGGTGGGATTACATGAGTAATCACCAGGCTGAAGAATCTCACTTCTCTCAGCCTTATCTGCTCCAGTATCTTTATCATTCCTGTGGCCCTTCACTGGATGCTGTCCCTATCTTTCTTGTACTGAGGTGTCCAGAAGTGGTACAGCTGGATCTGTATGGATCCAGATGCATCTCACGAGGGCTGAGCAGAGGGGAAGGCCCTCCCCAGCCAGCTGGTAACAGCCCAGCAGACTGTCCGCCTTCCTTGCTGCAAAGGAACATTGCTGGTTCATGGTCATCTGGTTCACCAGGACCTCAAACTTCTCTACAGAGTTTTTTTCTGGGCAGTCATCCCCCAGTGTGCACTGGTGAATGGGGTTATTCCTTCCCAGTGTAGGTTTTTATTTTTTGCTTTGTTGAATTTAATGAGGTTCCTGTTGGTCAGTTTCTGAAGCCTGCCTTAGGTCCCTCTGAATGGCAGCACAGCCCTCTTGTGTATCAGTCACTATACATACAGCTGATCTCACTATTTAGAACTCTAGGATTTAAGGGAGACATGAGGCATTCGTATTTTCCTGACCTGGAAGACAGCCAAATTTTAGGACTCTGAATCCAAGGTAATAAAGGAATTATATATACCAGTAGTTAAAATTATATTGTTTTCATTTTATTTCATGTCCTTGTCTGTATGAAGAAGCACTGAGCTCTCTTGAATGTAAACCAACAGTACTGAGCCTAGCATAAAGCAGAGCTTCATCTGTGTTCAAAGGCATTGTGGGGAGTAAGAGCAAGCCTGCCAGGAAAAAAACCAAATTATGTATTATAGTCTGGGGTTTATGGTAATCACCCAGGAAATGGGAAGAGCTGGTCTTTTGACCTTTGCAACCCAGAGCGATTTATACCAACATTTCTCCCTCCTCAGACAGTCATGTTTTCCAAGAAAATATTGAGTATATAAAAAAATTCAAACCCAGAAAGAAACTTGGAAGCAGAGCTCAGGTCTGACCTTTTTTGATTTTTAAATAATTTCAGCCTCTGTCTAGATATTTATCTTCTGTCTCCATGATAAACTCTCAATAGTTACTTGATAAGCTATTATTTAAGGAACACTCTAGAAAAATGTTCCAGTGCCTTTCAAACTGAGACAGGCCTATAACTACATCTTCATTAAATGACAGTTGAGTACTACAGAAGTGATACCTTCTGGAAAACATACTGAAGTCCTGCTCAATGTATGCACTTGCAGAGAATTACTTCAGTAGTATGTTCCAAGGGGATGAGCATATTCATCTGAAAACACCATAAGCTTTCAAAGAAGCCAACCTTTAAGTTCCAAAATCAGATTCAACAGTATTGATATAGATAGCCCTGCATTTGACCTTTCCTATTGATTAATGCTAGGTCAGCCCTTTTGCAGTATATTCATCTTTTTGGATTGCACTTTGGAAGCAATGGATGCTTCTAACTGATTGCATGGGGAGTACAGAGGTCTAACCCTGACTTTCTTCGGGCATTACTCGGATGCTAATGTTGAATTTGCCTCTGTGGATGTCACCTGACATTTGCATTTATCATATGCACTCTTTTCTTTCCTGTTTTTGGAAACAGTCCATTCTCAATATTTATCATTACTCTTAAGTGTAAAGAGGGAAAAAAATAATCATGATGTATATCACAAAACAAGCAAATGAGGAATGACCATAGTTTGGCTCTCTCTCAGGCTGACGTCATAGCACTATTATTTTTGTAACAAGAACTTTCACAGTGTCAAATTTTGTACCTGTCTTTCCCCTGATGGATTTATTTTAAGTTCACTATTAGGATAAAACAATCAAAATGAAAAGGCATATAACGAACATTGAGTGAAATAATGGAAAGTGTGTAAGATAAGTGTAAAATCTATAAATCTGTGGCATGAACACATGTAAGTAGCCAGATCTTGTCTTCATAAACATGCAAATCAGGATTAGTAGTAGTCCTGGCAGCAGTAACACTGCAAGTATATTGAAACATAAATTCAATCTGAAGTGTTGCAGAATTGTTCTGGATCTCTGCTTGATCACTGTGATAAGGCTATATTTATATGTGCTCCCAACTGTGTTCATACTTCTTTAAGAGGTACATGAAAAGTATGTGAAGCATATTCTTGCCTTGGAAAGCCACCAAGAACTGAGAAAGCTCTGGAGACTGCAGAATATGGTTAGGCAAAGGAGGGTCTTAGCATAGCTCTGAAGCAGATCTCTGAAATGATGGAAGATCTTCTTACCAACCTATATGGCCTTAACAGAGTTTACTGCTACTCAGAAAGATTACTAAAGCTAAGATGACTTTGAGATGGCATACTCACCTAGAGAGACATAGGTAGGCCCCAGACATTGTGTGCAAAGCTTTTGTTCTGTTCTGTCTTTCCTAATTGTAAAAAGTGGTAAACAGAGCAAGTAAACCAAATATTTATAAGCATAAGCTTTAGTCAGAAATTGTATTTCACTAGATGTTCTTTGTGTTCACCTATTTCTGAAAGGTTTTTCCCTGCAGACCCTGATATATGGAATGACCCACCAGAACTAGGTTTGTCTACACCAAGAGTTCTCACATCTTGACCTGTGCTCCTTCTACTGCAATGCTCACATAAAAGCTATCCATTTCTAATAATAATGTAAGCTGAGCTGGGCTTATGATGTTATTTATTTATAAATAGGAAAAATATTTTCAAATTATTAAAAACAATTAAATTTTACACATAGCTAATAAGTGTAACTAAATGCTAGTACTATAGTCACTGCCATCTTCCCTCTTCCTGTCTGTTATATTCAAAGCACATATTTCAAATTAGATGGTAATTCTTCACAGTAGCCTTTCCTCACGTACACTTCATTGCAAAGGACTACAGTTCAGAAAACAGATTTTATAAGAAAATTATTAAACACATGTATTTGAGGTCACAGATCTGCCAGTGAGGTAAATAGCTAATTGCTGTTAACCTACTAGTGCATCAAGAGTCTACGAAGCTTCTAGTTCTATAGAATTTACCTTGTCGTGGTTTAACCCTGGCCAGCAACCAAGCACCATGCAGCCACTTGCTCACTCCCTCTCACCCAGAAGGATGGGGAGGAGGATCAGAAATGAATGTGAAACTCAGGGGTTGAGATAAGAACAATTTAACAGGTAAAGCAAAAGCCACACACGCAAGCAAAGCAAAGCAAGGAATTCATTCACTGCTTCCCATGGGCAGGCAGGTGTTTGGCCATCCCCAGGAAAGCAGGGCTCCATCACGCATAACGGTTACTCTGGAAGACAAACACCATAATGCCAAATGTCCCCACCTTCCTTCTTCTTCCCCCAGTTTACATACTCAGCATGATGTTACAGGGTATGGAATACCTCTTTGGCTAGTTGGGTCACCTGTCCTGGCTGTGTCTCCTCCCAATTTCCCATGCTCCTCCAGCCCTCTGGCTGGCAGGGGCTGAGAAAATGAAAAGTCCTTGACATCACCCAGCAACAACTAAACTCATCAGTGTCCTATCAACGTTGTTCTCACACCGAATCCAAACCACAGCACTGCACCAGCTACTAAGAAGAAAATTAACTCTGTCCCAGCTGAAACCAGAGCATACCTCTATTTCCCCAGGATTGGGAAGGCAAAAAGAGAATTTTTGTGGAATAAATCCAGAGGTAAAGAATCCAACTCCCCAAGGAAATCAACATTAAGTACAGTTTAAAGAGTTTCAAATTTCAGACAGGATATACAAAGAACAAGTGAAATAGTTTATGCTAATGGAAACATTTTGCAGCTTTCACTGCATCATAATGTTCACTTTCAACTACATGGCTACAGTAGAAGTCTTAATCTTCAAAGGGTGGGTAGATAGATGCTGTACCAACACAAGCTATTACTAAAAAATACAGAAGTGACTCTTGCAAAGTACAAGAGCAAAGAAGAGATTTAGGAACATATTTTTTGTGTAACGCTCAATCAGTGATGATTCTAGAAGAATATACTATATGCATATCTGGATAGGATCCACCCTGGCCATCAGCAAAGGTTTTGCTTTGGCTTTAAAATTTGAAATTGAGGTAAATATTTTTTTGACTATATATGTTCATGCTGTGTCAGTGGAAAAATCTGTTCATATAGCAAAGATCATTTACATTGATTATTAGGTTTGTTCAAGACTCAAAAGTTATGTATATAAAGCTTAAACGTATAGGAGCCTCACTTCATGTTCCTTTTATGCTTCACAGAAAGATGCTACTTGAAATAATTTCCTAATGTCTTGGTGCATCCTTTCTTCAAAGAGGCCAACCAGTCTTTGTTATGTCAAAATCTTATTCACCTTTATCTGTCTCCAAGTAGTCCTTCCCACCAGATGAAAATACTTTTTATTCCAAGAGCAAAACAATGCGTATGTAATTTATGCAGCACTAAATTTCTAGTAATTTAGCAGACCAATAAACTCTTTTTCTAAACCTGCCTGGATTTTTATGACTGTATCAATATATTCATATCCTAACATCTATATAAGGAAGTTCTGCAGACAGGATTGGATCTTAAATTGATTCTGTCTGCAGCTTGATGTCTACCTTAGCAGCTCCTAAAGACAGTTGTGTAAGTGTGAGATCCACATGTCAGGCTCTTCCCTGAAAGTGGTTATTCCTTTTATTTTGTCACACCACACAGACCATCACTACAAGTAGGTTTCATCTCATGCGCAGCCGGTGTAGAATACATTAAATTCACTGTTGATATGAAAATCAGTTACTGCTTGGACCCATTGCACTTGTGTTGATCTGTATACATGGAACAGCCATTTACTCATCACTTCCAGAAATCAATACTTGGTTGTTTGTGGGGACAGTGTGGGTGTGGGTGTATGAGTGTGTGAAATTTGAGTTTCCAGCAGAAGAAGAAAGGTTCACCAGTCTGTCTCTGAAAACTGCACAGGGGCAGCTACTTTAATATTTAACCATTTTTCCATCCTTCTCCAATCTAGTAGGCCCAAACTCAGAATACATACTTAAGCTGTAATACACCTGGATTCAACATTTCCTGTGCATAAAAGAAATAGAACTCATTCTTTTCTATTGAAATATTTGAAATGTGTTCTTCCAACTAACCATCAGAAAACCTAAATGATAATAGAAAAGAGGATACTTGTGAGAAAACAGCCTGTGACATTTACAGTTTACCATATGTGCTGATATAATTAGATGATATAAAGCAGACATATTTGCTAACTAACAGTGAAATGACAGAAAATATGGGTTTCTCCCATTTTTAAGTCATCATTGAAAGAAATAAATATGCCATATAGAGGCAGCCGTCCCTGACATGATCACATTCAGTGAAATACTTGAATTTTTGGTATTTAAAGTATCAGCCAGCTGCAGGGTATCAAGACATGCTATGGAAAGGGTGAATGCTAGCAGAAAGTCTTGTTGGGAACAATTAAGTCTTGATTCATTAAGGTAGACATTGATTAAAGTGATGGTAGAAATCATGCTTTATGTCAAAAAGCTTGACTAGATGTTTCACTGCATGCCACAGAGTAAAGAAATGGCTTAAAACATGGATGTATTAAGCTGTATGTTGTTTGTAATGTTCCTGATTGCTGGAAGCCAAGTAAGTTCCTCTATATTATCCATTTCCTAGTATATGCATTTATTTATACACATATAAATGCACATGCATGCATATACATGCATATGCATTTGTGTATTTCTAAGGTCTAAGCACACATAACACATACAACCCTTTTAGAAAAGATCTACTTTCCATCAAATGAAGTTACAGGAATGTAGCAAGCAAACATATTTTAGTCTCATGGCAAAATTGTTTGATACCTATTAAAACTGGTGCCTTGTTAATTTAGGAGCACAAATCCCCTTGGTTTAATCCAAACTTTATAGCATTTTGCAAAGAAAACATGGGCTGGAAGCAGGGATATGTTTGACTGTCAAATGAAAAAATGTGTGAGAGGAAAAGGATTTTTTTCTACAAAAAGATCTAGAAAAGTTCAACAAAAAAGTAAGTCAAATGATCAGTGAGGCTGTAGGTAACCATTTCAAAAGTTCATTCAAGATAAGATGAACCTTATAAAGAATCACTGTAATAATTCTTGTGATAATATCAACCGCAATTTTCTGAAAGGACAAATTTGAACATCTGAATAAATTTGATCCTCTAAGTTGACATTATTAATTGCTGATGCCCACCACCACCACCACCTGCCCCTCCCCCCCAGCAAAATCTTGAGATATCTCAAAAACATGCAAAAATCAAATCACTTTAAATACTCATTAAAAACTTCGTCATGCTTTTGCATTGGCTGGGTGAGTTCCAGTACTAGATCCCCAAATAACATTATTTATATTGATTATTATTAGAATAAGTTATATGCTAAAACAAATCAGATAAAAAAAACCCTCTCTCCAAACCTAAATGCTGCCACGTTTTCCAAATTTATATATCTAGTGATGCATAGACTATTCAAATGTTACTCTGTGAGTAACATTGCTATTTTCTAACCATATATCATATATTTATTTAACATATAAAGTCTTAGTGTGGGCATGCATCTTGCTAAGAGTGGATTTCCAATGAGCCAGGCCCATGATCTAGGCCTTTACAAGGGCATTGGAAGTAACCTTGGGCCAAAGCAAGAGGGAAGTAAACTGGCTGAAGCAGCAGGAAAACAGGACATTGTGATTGGAGACCCGGATCTGGGCTGTACCTGACGCAAGTGGAGAGGCCAAGCAGAATTCATAAAGAGGCACGTGAACAGTGCATGCCACCAATCATTTATTGCGTGATCAGTGCATGATCACGTGTACTAAAATGCTATCATTATATAAGACTGACTGTTACAAGCAATAAACAGCTTCTGCTTGATCCACATTGAATTGCATGGAGTCCGTTATTTCTTCCCACATCTTAGAAGTACATGCAAGTAGATAGATAAAAGTAATTCACTCCAAATACAAAAATTGTCTTTCTCTTTAAAGAAAACTTGTTGAAATCGATACCATTTTTGCTCTTGTACTTCTCCATAGGTAGCAGTGGCCATTCAGCTCATAAGAATATATGACTTTGGTTCAGGTAAAGATGGTGGTGTGCCATGTGTAACAGAGTGTAGCATAAGAGCACAGTGAACACAGGTCAACAACTTATCTATGAAGCACTTAAATCTGAAAATCAAACTATCTGTTTAACAGAGTCCTTTTTTAAGTAGAAAGTGGAAGTAAGAAAACTATTTGACAAATCAGACTTCCTCTCATGAATTCTTATATAAAAAGCTTATTTTAAAAAATCTTCCCACTAATATATAAGAAGGTGATCCGAGCTTGAGATGCAGTGTTCATAAACTTCTCCAGCAATTCTATAAAACTGGTGTGGAAGCACCCTATTCACCCTTATTCTGAGAATAGTGGAGTTTGGCATACTGTCAGTATAATGTTAATGCTTTTCATTTACTTACAAAAACTTTCAAAGTTTATTCCCTCATTTTTGTATCACCACTGTTTCTTTTTCCAATTTGAAAAAAAAAATAAAATCATGCACAAATATTTGACTTTTTTTTCTGTCTCCAGCTTATTTATACAGTGTATAAAGGCAGCTGTTTCTCTAAAATTAAAATATTGTAAACTGATTTTTTCACTGTTCTTTTGAAATGTTTATAAGTATTATATTTAGTAATGACTGTATATATCAAAAAAATCTATAGAAGTTCTTTTATCTCAGTTTCTAGGTTTTGGTCCAAGTCATCATTATAAGCTTAAAAGAATTCAGTCTTCCTCTCTTACAAAGTTTCAAAGCAGAAAATAACCCTACAAAGACAGTATGTGGAAAACCATTTGCTTTTCCAGCTAATGCAGACACAAGAAGTACCTCTGAATATAAATCTAAAACAACTTCATTTTGAGCAATGATTATACTGGAATTAATGATAAAGTCTCCAATAGAACATTACTTTACTGGAAAAGGTCAAGTCATGAAAGCTGGAATGCTCTGCAGACCAAGATAACTTATGTAATTAAATATACATAGATATATATGAGTATGTGTGTGTATATGTATATGCAAACACATTTATAATTGAAACATTTTTAATACCTATTTCAACCTTACTGCAATGTAATTTAACAAATTTTAATTACAGGATATTTTTTTCCTGGTAAAGGCATTTATCATAGAATCATAGAATTACTTAGTTTAGAAAAGACCTTTAAGACCATAAGTCAAACTGTTAACCTAGCACTGCCAAGTCCACCACTAAACCATCACTCTCAGTACCACACCTACACACCTTTTAAATACCTTCAGGGACTCAACCACTTCCCTGAGCAGCCTGTTCCAATGCTTGACAACTCTTTCAGCACAGTAATTTCTCCCAATGTCCAATTTAAACCTCCTCTAGTGCAGCTTGAGGCCATTTCATCTTCTCTTATCGTTTGATACCTAGGAAAAGGGACTGACACCCACCTCACTACAGCCTCCTTTCAGGTACTTGTAGAGAGTGGCAGGGTGTCCACTCAGACTCCTTTTTGCCAGGCTAAACAACCCCAGTTCCCTCAGCCACTCCTCGTAAGACTTGTGTTCTAGACTCTTCACCAGCTTCATTGCCCTTCTCTGGACATGCTCCAGCACCTCAATGTCTTTCTTCTAGTAAGGGGCCCAACACTAAACACAGGATTTGAGGTGCAGCCTCACCAGTGTCAAGAACAGGGGGGCAATCACTTCCATAGTCCTGATGGCCACATGATTTTGGATACAAGCCCATACACTGTTGGCCTTTTTGACCACCTAGGCACATGGCTGGCCCATGTTCAGCCGGTTGTTGACCAACACCCCCAGGTGCTTTCCCACCAGGCAACTTTCCAACCACTCTTCCCCAAGCCTGTAGTGTTGTGCAAGGTTGTTGTGACCCAAGTGCAGGACCCAGCACTGAGCCTTCTTGAACTTCATACAACTGGCCTCAGCCCATTAGCCGGTCCAGATCTCTCTGTAGAGCCTTCCTACCTTCAGGCTGATCAACACTCCCCCACAACTTGGTGCCATCTCCAAACTCAGTGAGAGTTCACTTGATCCCCTCATCCAGATTATTAATAAAGACATTAAACAGGACTCATTCCAGTACTGAGCCCTGGGCAACTCCAGTTGTGATTGTCCACCAGCTGGATGTAACTCCATTCACCACTATTCTTTGGGTTCAGCCAGCCACCCAGCTTTTAACCCAGCACAGAGTACACTCATCCAAGCCACAAGCAGCCAGTTTCTTCAGGAGAATCCTGGGGGAAATAGTGCCAAAGGCTTTGCTAAAGTCTGGGTAGAGAGCATCCACAGCCTTTCCCTCATCTACTATGTGGGTCACCTTGTCACAAAAGGAGATCAGGTTTGTCAAGCAGGAACTGCCTTCCATAAACCCATGCTGACGGTGCCTGATGCCCCAGTTGTCCTGTCCATGCTGCGTGATGGCACTCAAGATGATTTCTTCCATAACCTTCCCCAGCACCAAGGTCAGGCTCATAGGCCTGTAGTTCCCTGGATCCTCCTTCCAGCCCTATGTGTAGATGCATGTCACGTTTGCAAACTTCCAGTCAACTGGGACCTCCCCATTTAGCCAAGACTGCTGACAAATGATTGAAAGTGGCTTGGTGAGCACTTCCATCAATACCCTCAATACACTCGGGTGGATCCCACGCGGCCCCATAGACTTGTGTGTGTGTAAGTGATGTAGCAGATCACAGATCATTTCACTTTGGATTACGGAGGATTATTTTATACTATGTGTTCCAAGAAAAAATTTAAAAATAGATGTCACTAACTTAAATATTAAAGCTGTGCTGATGTGCTTTATTTGAGTGAAAATATTTTTTTAGTATTTGAATAGAAATTTTCAA